>NW_027192859.1:0-345595 GCF_949987515.2 Delphinus delphis
GAAAAGAGGCAGAACGTCCACAATGATGCACTTGGCCAAAAAGGGCGTATGCGTTTTTTCCTGAATATATTCAGGAAAAAACGCATACGCCCTTTTTGGCCAACCAAGCAAGCTTGCAAAGGAAATCTGCACTACAATGAAGTCTCACTTCCCCCCGGTCAAAAGGGCCATCTGAAAAAAGTGTAAAATCCAGAAAGGCAACAGGCCATTGAGAACTGGGAGCCTTGTTATGCTGATGGGCGGGATGTAAATTGCCAACAGACACTTGGGAGAAGTGTATGGTGTTTCCTGAAACATCTAAAAAACAAAGCAACAGAGCCTAGGGCACTTCCACTTATGGTCCTATAGCTTAGGGAAATTAAAATCAAAAAGACACAGCCACCCCAAAGTTTGGAACGGCTCTGTTTACAAGAACCTCGTTTACAGTACAAGTTCAACATCGCAGAAAGTGAAAAATGGATAAAGAAGTTGTGGTATTTACTTACAAAGCAATATCACTCAGCAATGAAATCTGTGTCATCAGGCCCTTAGCAGCACAATGAGTGGATTCAGGTATGATGATTCTAACTGAAGTAAGTCACACAGAAAAAGAAACATCATAAGATATCAGTAATACACGGAATGTAAACTTGGCTACACAGGAACTGAATTACAGAACAGAACAGGGTCTCAAATTTAGAAAACCAACTTATGCTTGCTTAAGGGTAAAGGTGAGTTGGGGTGCTGCATAAAACCAGAGATTGAAATGAGCACAGATAAAGTTCCTTAAGTCAAATATGGAATAGACAAGAGCTACTCCTTGCTCAACGAAATGGACTCAACACCGCATATTAAACGCCTAAGAATGTACCTGACTAGTAAGTATCGTAAAACCTATGGATTGCTATGTCTCCGAAAGAGAATCAAGCATGTGTACAGGGGCATAAACGCAGCAGTGATAGGATTGGAGAGGTTCGGTGAGCAAATGAAGACCCTTTGAAGTCATATTGCATGGTACCCATTACACGGGTCTTAACTCTCCAGGTTTAAGGTATTCTTCCTTCAGCTAAAACATGCATGTGGAACCCAAGTATGATCAACCATGTGAACGGGAGACGTGTTCAAATATGTCTCAGTTTTCCTCCCCTGGTACTCGGGTGCAACATTCCAGACGCTTTACTAACACTCTCCCGACTTGGAGAGTCAGTCCCTTTAACCTCCTGTTTGGCCCAGTTTGCAATTTCTGCGGAAGATGAACAGGAATAGCGAGAACCAATGAGAGACTAGCTGGAGGTGTCTGGACGGGCAAATTTAACTCTCATTTCCCACCAGGAAGAGGAAATAACCAAAGGCTCAGCGTGCCGTGCCGGAACAAGATTAGGGCCTGAAGCCATCCTGCGGTGTTGCGGCCAGCTCACAAGAAAGCGAGTTGAAGAAAGGAGCTCAGGAGCACTGTAATTCACAAACCTGCAGAGTTATAAATGACAGCTATCGTCCAAAAATAGACTGAAGTAAGGCTGCCAAGAGGACTTGAAAGCGGGGCAGAATTGCAGGAAACCGATTTCAGGAGGTAGACTGGAATTGCATTGAAAGCATAGGAAAAGAGGCAGAACGTCCACAATGATGCACTTGCCCAAAAAGGGCGTATGCGTTTTTTCCTGAATATATTCAGGAAAAAACGCATACGCCCTTTTTGGCCAACCAAGCAAGCTTGCAATGGAAATCTGCACTACAATGAAGTCTCACTTCCCCCCGGTCAAAAGGGCCATCTGAAAAAAGTGTAAAATCCAGAAAGGCAACAGGCCATTGAGAACTGGGAGCCTTGTTATGCTGATGGGCGGGATGTAAATTGCCAACAGACACTTGGGAGAAGTGTATGGTGTTTCCTGAAACATCTAAAAAACAAAGCAACAGAGCCTAGGGCACTTCCACTTATGGTCCTATAGCTTAGGGAAATTAAAATAAAAAAGACACAGCCACCCCAAAGTTTGGAACGGCTCTGTTTACAAGAACCTCGTTTACAGTACAAGTTCAACATCGCAGAAAGTGAAAAATGGATAAAGAAGTTGTGGTATTTACTTACAAAGCAATATCACTCAGCAATGAAATCTGTGTCATCAGGCCCTTAGCAGCACAATGAGTGGATTCAGGTATGATGATTCTAACTGAAGTAAGTCACACAGAAAAAGAAACATCATAAGATATCAGTAATACACGGAATGTAAACTTGGCTACACAGGAACTGAATTACAGAACAGAACAGGGTCTCAAATTTAGAAAACCAACTTATGCTTGCTTAAGGGTAAAGGTGAGTTGGGGTGCTGCATAAAACCAGAGATTGAAATGAGCACAGATAAAGTTCCTTAAGTCAAATATGGAATAGACAAGAGCTACTCCTTGCTCAACGAAATGGACTCAACACCGCATATTAAACGCCTAAGAATGTACCTGACTAGTAAGTATCGTAAAACCTATGGATTGCTATGTCTCCGAAAGAGAATCAAGCATGTGTACAGGGGCATAAACGCAGCAGTGATAGGATTGGAGAGGTTCGGTGAGCAAATGAAGACCCTTTGAAGTCATATTGCATGGTACCCATTACACGGGTCTTAACTCTCCAGGTTTAAGGTATTCTTCCTTCAGCTAAAACATGCATGTGGAACCCAAGTATGATCAACCATGTGAACGGGAGACGTGTTCAAATATGTCTCAGTTTTCCTCCCCTGGTACTCGGGTGCAACATTCCAGACGCTTTACTAACACTCTCCCCACTTGGAGAGTCAGTCCCTTTAACCTCCTGTTTGGCCCAGTTTGCAATTTCTGCGGAAGATGAACAGGAATAGCGAGAACCAATGAGAGACTAGCTGGAGGTGTCTGGACGGGCAAATTTAACTCTCATTTCCCACCAGGAAGAGGAAATAACCAAAGGCTCAGCGTGCCGTGCCGGAACAAGATTAGGGCCTGAAGCCATCCTGCGGTGTTGCGGCCAGCTCACAAGAAAGCGAGTTGAAGAAAGGAGCTCAGGAGCACTGTAATTCACAAACCTGCAGAGTTATAAATGACAGCTATCGTCCAAAAATAGACTGAAGTAAGGCTGCCAAGAGGACTTGAAAGCGGGGCAGAATTGCAGGAAACCGATTTCAGGAGGTAGACTGGAATTGCATTGAAAGCATAGGAAAAGAGGCAGAACGTCCACAATGATGCACTTGCCCAAAAAGGGCGTATGCGTTTTTTCCTGAATATATTCAGGAAAAAACGCATACGCCCTTTTTGGCCAACCAAGCAAGCTTGCAAAGGAAATCTGCACTACAATGAAGTCTCACTTCCCCCCGGTCAAAAGGGCCATCTGAAAAAAGTGTAAAATCCAGAAAGGCAACAGGCCATTGAGAACTGGGAGCCTTGTTATGCTGATGGGCGGGATGTAAATTGCCAACAGACACTTGGGAGAAGTGTATGGTGTTTCCTGAAACATCTAAAAAACAAAGCAACAGAGCCTAGGGCACTTCCACTTATGGTCCTATAGCTTAGGGAAATTAAAATCAAAAAGACACAGCCACCCCAAAGTTTGGAACGGCTCTGTTTACAAGAACCTCGTTTACAGTACAAGTTCAACATCGCAGAAAGTGAAAAATGGATAAAGAAGTTGTGGTATTCACTTACTAAGCAATATCACTCAGCAATGAAATCTATGTCATCAGGCCCTTAGCAGCACAATGAGTGGATTCAGGTATGATTATTCTAACTGAAATAAGTCACACAGAAAAAGAAACATCATAAGATATCAGTAATACACGGAATGTAAACTTGGCTACACAGGAACTGAATTACAGAACAGAACAGGGTCTCAAATTTAGAAAACCAACTTATGCTTGCTTAAGGGTAAAGGTGAGTTGGGGTGCTGCATAAAACCAGAGATTGAAATGAGCACAGATAAAGTTCCTTAAGCCAAATATGGAATAGACAAGAGCTACTCCTTGCTCAACGAAATGGACTCAACACCGCATATTAAACGCCTAAGAATGTACCTGACTTGTAAGTATCTTAAAACCTATGGATTGCTATGTCTCCGAAAGAGAATCAAGCATGTGTACAGGGGCATAAACGCAGCAGTGATAGGATTGGAGAGGTTCGGTGAGCAAATGAAGACCCTTTGAAGTCATATTGCATGGTACCCATTCCACGGGTTTCAACTACCTAGGTTTAAGGTATTCTTCCTTCATCTAAAACATGCATATGGAACCTAGAGTATGATCAACCATGTGATCGGGAGACATGTTCAAATATGTCTCAGGTTTCCTCCCCTGGTACTCGGGTGCAACATTCCAGATGCTTTACTAACACTCTCCCCACTTGGAGAGTCAGTCCCTTTAACCTCCTGTTTGGCCCAGTTTGCAATTTCTGCGGAAGATGAACAGGAATAGCGAGAACCAATGAGAGGCTAGCTGGAGGTGTCTGGACGGGCAAATTTAACTCTCATTTCCCACCAGGAAGAGGAAATAACCAAAGGCTCAGCGTGCCGTACCGGAACCAGATTAGGGCCTGAAGCCATTCTGCGGTGTTGCGGCCAGCTCAAAAGAAAGCGAGTTGAAGAAAGGAGCTCAGGGGCACTGTAATTCACAAACCTGCAGAGTTATAAATGACAGCTATCGTCCAAAAATACACTGAAGTAAGGCTGCCAAGAGGACTTGAAAGCGGGGCAGAATTGCAGGAAACCGATTTCAGGAGGTAGACTGGAATTGCATTGAAAGCATAGGAAAAGAGGCAGAACGTCCACAATGATGCACTTGGCCAAAAAGGGCGTATGCGCTTTTTCCTGAATATATTCAGGAAAAAACGCATACGCCCTTTTTGGCCAACCAAGCAAGCTTGCAAAGGAAATCTGCACTACAATGAAGTCTCACTTCCCCCCGGTCAAAAGGGCCATCTGAAAAAAGTGTAAAATCCAGAAAGGCAGGACAGGTCATGGAGAACTGGGAACCTTGTTATGCTGATGGGCGGGATGTAAATTGCCAACAACCACTCGGGAGAAGTGTATGGTGTTTCCTGAAACATCTAAAAAACAAAGCAACAGAACCTAGGGCACTTCCACTTATGGTCCTATAGCTTAGGGAAATTAAAATCAAAAAGACACAGCCACCCCAAAGTTTGGAACGGCTCTGTTTACAAGAACCTCGTTTACAGTACAAGTTCAACATCGCAGAAAGTGAAAAATGGATAAAGAAGTTGTGGTATTTACTTACAAAGCAATATCACTCAGCAATGAAATCTGTGTCATCAGGCCCTTAGCAGCACAATGAGTGGATTCAGGTATGATGATTCTAACTGAAGTAAGTCACCCAGAAAAAGAAACATCATAAGATATCAGTAATACACGGAATGTAAACTTGGCTACACAGGAACTGAATTACAGAACAGAACAGGGTCTCAAATTTAGAAAACCAACTTATGCTTGCTTAAGGGGAAAGGTGAGTTGGGGTGCTGCATAAAACCAGAGATTGAAATGAGCACAGATAAAGTTCCTTAAGCCAAATATGGAATAGACAAGAGCTACTCCTTGCTCAACGAAATGGACTCAACACCGCATATTAAACGCCTAAGAATGTACCTGACTTGTAAGTATCTTAAAAGCTATGGATTGCTATGTCTCCGAAAGAGAATCAAGCATGTGTACAGGGGCATAAACGCAGCAGTGATAGGATTGGAGAGGTTCGGTGAGCAAATGAAGACCCTTTGAAGTCATATTGCATGGTACCCATTCCACGGGTTTCAACTACCCAGGTTTAAGGTATTCTTCCTTCAGCTAAAACATGCATGTGGAACCCAAGTAGGATCAACCATGTGATCGGGAGACGTGTTCAAATATGTCTCAGTTTTCCTCCCCTGGTACTCGGGTGCAACATTCCAGACGCTTTACTTACACTCTCCCCACTTGGAGAGTCAGTCCCTTTAACCTCCTGTTTGGCCCAGTTTGCAATTTCTGCGGAAGATGAACAGGAATAGCGAGAACCAATGAGAGGCTAGCTGGAGGTGTCTGGACGGGCAAATTTAACTCTCATTTCCCACCAGGAAGAGGAAATAACCAAAGGCTCAGCGTGCCGGGCCGGAACCTGATTAGGGCCTGAAGCCATCCTGCGGTGTTGCGGCCAGGTCACAAGAAAGCGAGTTGAAGAAAGGAGCTCAGGGGCACTGTAATTCACAAACCTGCAGAGTTATAAATGACAGCTATCGTCCAAAAATAGACTGAAGTAAGGCTGCCAAGAGGACTAGAAAGCGGGGCAGAATTGCAGGAAACCGATTTCAGGAGGTAGACTGGAATTGCATTGAAAGCATAGGAAAAGAGGCAGAACGTCCACAATGATGCACTTGGCCAAAAAGGGCGTATGCGTTTTTTCCTGAATATATTCAGGAAAAAACGCATACGCCCTTTTTGGCCAACCAAGCAAGCTTGCAAAGGAAATCTGCACTACAATGAAGTCTCATTTCCCCCCGGTCAAAAGGGCCATCAGAAAAAAGTGTAAAATCCAGAAAGGCAACAGGCCATTGAGAACTGGGAGCCTTGTTATGCTGATGGGCGGGATGTAAATTGCCAACAGACACTTGGGAGAAGTGTATGGTGTTTCCTGAAACATCTAAAAAACAAAGCAAGAGAGCCTAGGGCACTTCCACTTATGGTCCTATAGCTTAGGGAAATTAAAATCAAAAAGACACAGCCACCCCAAAGTTTGGAACGGCTCTGTTTACAAGAACCTCGTTTACAGTACAAGTTCAACATCGCAGAAAGTGAAAAATGGATAAAGAAGTTGTGGTATTCACTTACAAAGCAATATCACTCAGCAATGAAATCTATGTCATCAGGCCCTTAGCAGCACAATGAGTGGATTCAGGTATGATGATTCTAACTGAAATAAGTCACACAGAAAAAGAAACATCATAAGATATCAGTAATACACGGAATGTAAACTTGGCTACACAGGAACTGAATTACAGAACAGAACAGGGTCTCAAATTTAGAAAAACAACTTATGCTTGCTTAAGGGTAAAGGTGAGTTGGGGTGCTGCATAAAACCAGAGATTGAAATGAGCACAGATAAAGTTCCTTAAGCCAAATATGGAATAGACAAGAGCTACTCCTTGCTCAACGAAATGGACTCAACACCGCATATTAAACGCCTAAGATGTACCTGACTTGTAAGTATCTTAAAACCTATGGATTGCTATGTCTCCGAAAGAGAATCAAGCATGTGTACAGGGGCATAAACGCAGCAGTGATAGGATTGGAGAGGTTCGGTGAGCAAATGAAGACCCTTTGAAGTCATATTGCATGGTACCCATTCCACGGGTTTCAACTACCCAGGTTTAAGGTATTCTTCCTTCAGCTAAAACATGCATGTGGAACCTAGAGTATGATCAACCATGTGATCGGGAGACGTGTTCAAATATGTCTCAGTTTTCCTCCCCTGGTACTCGGGTGCAACATTCCAGACGCTTTACTAACACTCTCCCGACTTGGAGAGTCAGTCCCTTTAACCTCCTGTTTGGCCCAGTTTGCAATTTCTGCGGAAGATGAACAGGAATAGCGAGAACCAATGAGAGGCTAGCTGGAGGTGTCTGGACGGGCAAATTTAACTCTCATTTCCCACCAGGAAGAGGAATTAACCAAAGGCTCAGCGTGCCGGGCTGGAACCAGATTAGGGCCTGAAGCCATCCTGCGGTGTTGCGGCCAGGTCACAAGAAAGCGAGTTGAAGAAAGGAGCTCAGGGGCACTGTAATTCACAAACCTGCAGAGTTATAAATGACAGCTATCGTCCAAAAATAGACTGAAGTAAGGCTGCCAAGAGGACTTGAAAGCGGGGCAGAATTGCAGGAAACCGATTTCAGGAGGTAGACTGGAATTGCATTGAAAGCATAGGAAAAGAGGCAGAACGTCCACAATGATGCACTTGGCCAAAAAGGGCGTATGCGTTTTTTCCTGAATATATTCAGGAAAAAACGCATACGCCCTTTTTGGCCAACCAAGCAAGCTTGCAAAGGAAATCTGCACTACAATGAAGTCTCACTTCCCCCCGGTCAAAAGGGCCATCTGAAAAAACTGTAAAATCCAGAAAGGCAGGACAGGCCATGGAGAACTGGGAGCCTTGTTATGCTGATGGGCGGGATGTAAATTGCCAACAGACACTCGGGAGAAGTGTATGGTGTTTCCTGAAACATCTAAAAAACAAAGCAACAGAACCTAGGGCACTTCCACTTATGGTCCTATAGCTTAGGGAAATTAAAATCAAAAAGACACAGCCACCCCAAAGTTTGGAACGGCTCTGTTTACAAGAACCTCGTTTACAGTACAAGTTCAACATCGCAGAAAGTGAAAAATGGATAAAGAAGTTGTGGTATTTACTTACAAAGCAATATCACTCAGCAATGAAATCTGTGTCATCAGGCCCTTAGCAGCACAATGAGTGGATTCAGGTATGATGATTCTAACTGAAGTAAGTCACACAGAAAAAGAAACATCATAAGATATCAGTAATACACGGAATGTAAACTTGGCTACACAGGAACTGAATTACAGAACAGAACAGGGTCTCAAATTTAGAAAACCAACTTATGCTTGCTTAAGGGTAAAGGTGAGTTGGGGTGCTGCATAAAACCAGAGATTGAAATGAGCACAGATAAAGTTCCTTAAGTCAAATATGGAATAGACAAGAGCTACTCCTTGCTCAACGAAATGGACTCAACACCGCATATTAAACGCCTAAGAATGTACCTGACTAGTAATTATCGTAAAACCTATTGATTGCTATGTCTCCGAAAGAGAATCAAGCATGTGTACAGGGGCATAAACGCAGCAGTGATAGGATTGGAGATGTTCGGTGAGCAAATGAAGACCCTTTGAAGTCATATTGCATGGTACCCATTACACGGGTCTCAACTCTCCAGGTTTAAGGTATTCTTCCTTCAGCTAAAACATGCATGTGGAACCCAAGTATGATCAACCATGTGAACGGGAGACGTGTTCAAATATGTCTCAGTTTTCCTCCCCTGGTACTCAGGTGCAACATTCCAGACGCTTTACTAACACTCTCCCCACTTGGAGAGTCAGCGCCTTTAACCTCCTGTTTGGCCCAGTTTGCAATTTCTGTGGAAGATGAACAGGAATAGCAAGAACCAATGAGAGGCTAGCTGGAGGTGTCTGGACGGGCAAATTTAACTCTCATTTCCCACCAGGAAGAGGAAATAACCAAAGGCTCAGCGTGCCATACCGGAACCAGATTAGGGCCTGAAGCCATCATGCGGTGTTGCGGCCAGCTCAAAAGAAAGCGAGTTGAAGAAATGAGCTCAGGGGCACTGTAATTCACAAACCTGCAGAGTTATAAATGACAGCTATCGTCCAAAAATACACTGAAGTAAGGCTGCCAAGAGGACTAGAAAGCGGGGCAGAATTGCAGGAAACCGATTTCAGGAGGTAGACTGGAATTGCATTGCAAGCATAGGAAAAGAGGCAGAACGTCCACAATGATGCACTTGGCCAAAAAGGGCGTATGCGCTTTTTCCTGAATATATTCAGGAAAAAACGCATACGCCCTTTTTGGCCAACCAAGCAAGCTTGCAAAGGAAATCTGCACTACAATGAAGTCTCACTTCCCCCCGGTCAAAAAGGCCATCTGAAAAAAGTGTAAAATCCAGAAAGGCAGGACAGGCCATGGAGAACTGGGAGCCTTGTTATGCTGATGGGCGGGATGTAAATTGCCAACAACCACTCGGGAGAAGTGTATGGTGTTTCCTGAAACATCTAAAAAACAAAGCAACAGAGCCTAGGGCACTTCCACTTATGGTCCTATAGCTTAGGGAAATTAAAATCAAAAAGACACAGCCACCCCAAAGTTTGGAACGGCTCTGTTTACAAGAACCTCGTTTACAGTACAAGTTCAACATCGCAGAAAGTGAAAAATGGATAAAGAAGTTGTGGTATTTACTTACAAAGCAATATCACTCAGCAATGAAATCTGTGTCATCAGGCCCTTAGCAGCACAATGAGTGGATTCAGGTATGATGATTCTAACTGAAGTAAGTCACACAGAAAAAGAAACATCATAAGATATCAGTAATACACGGAATGGAAACTTGGCTACACAGGAACTGAATTACAGAACAGAACAGGGTCTCAAATTTAGAAAACCAACTTATGCTTGCTTAAGGGGAAAGGTGAGTTGGGGTGCTGCATAAAACCAGAGATTGAAATGAGCACAGATAAAGTTCCTTAAGCCAAATATGGAATAGACAAGAGCTACTCCTTGCTCAACGAAATGGACTCAACACCGCATATTAAACGCCTAAGAATGTACCTGACTAGTAAGTATCCTAAAACCTATGGATTGCTATGTCTCCAAAAGAGAATCAAGCATGTGTACAGGGGCATAAACGCAGCAGTGATAGGATTGGAGAGGTTCGGTGAGCAAATGAAGACCCTTTGAAGTCATATTGCATGGTATCCATTACACGGGTCTCAACTCTCCAGGTTTAAGGTATTCTTCCTTCAGCTAAAACATGCATGTGGAACCCAAGTATGATCAACCATGTGAACGGGAGACGTGTTCAAATATGTCTCAGTTTTCCTCCCCTGGTACTCGGGTGCAACATTCCAGACGCTTAACTAACACTCTCCCCACTTGGAGAGTCAGCGCCTTTAACCTCCTGTTTGGCCCAGTTTGCAATTTCTGCGGAAGATGAACAGGAATAGCGAGAACCAATGAGAGACTAGCTGGAGGTGTCTGGACGGGCAAATTTAACTCTCATTTCCCACCAGGAAGAGGAAATAACCAAAGGCTCAGCGTGCCGTGCCGGAACCAGATTAGGGCCTGAAGCCATCCTGCGGTGTTGCGGCCAGGTCACAAGAAAGCGAGTTGAAGAAAGGAGCTCAGGGGCACTGTAATTCACAAACCTGCAGAGTTATAAATGACAGCTATCGTCCAAAAATAGACTGAAGTAAGGCTGCCAAGAGGACTTGAAAGCGGGGCAGAATTGCAGGAAACCGATTTCAGGAGGTAGACTGGAATTGCATTGAAAGCATAGGAAAAGAGGCAGAACGTCCACAATGATGCACTTGGCCAAAAAGGGCGTATGCGTTTTTTCCTGAATATATTCAGGAAAAAACGCATACGCCCTTTTTGGCCAACCAAGCAAGCTTGCAAAGGAAATCTGCACTACAATGAAGTCTCACTTCCCCCCGGTCAAAAGGGCCATCTGAAAAAAGTGTAAAATCCAGAAAGGCAGGACAGGCCATGGAGAACTGGGAGCCTTGTTATGCTGATGGGCGGGATGTAAATTGCCAACAACCACTCGGGAGAAGTGTATGGTGTTTCCTGAAACATCTAAAAAACAAAGCAACAGAGGCTAGGGCACTGCCACTTATGGTCCTATAGCTTAGGGAAATTAAAATCAAAAAGACACAGCCACCCCAAAGTTTGGGACGCCTCTGTTTACAAAAACCTCGTTTACAGTACAAGTTCAACATCGCAGAAAGTGAAAAATGGATAAAGAAGTTGTGGTATTTACTTACAAAGCAATATCACTCAGCAATGAAATCTATGTCATCAGGCCCTTAGCAGCACAATGAGTGGATTCAGGTATGATGATTCTAACTGAAATAAGTCACACAGAAAAAGAAACATCATAAGATATCAGTAATACACGGAATGGAAACTTGGCTACACAGGAACTGAATTACAGAACAGAACAGGGTCTCAAATTTAGAAAACCAACTTATGCTTGCTTAAGGGTAAAGGTGAGTTGGGGTGCTGCATAAAACCAGAGATTGAAATGAGCACAGATAAAGTTCCTTAAGTCAAATATGGAATAGACAAGAGCTACTCCTTGCTCAACGAAATGGACTCAACACCGCATATTAAACGCCTAAGAATGTACCTGACTAGTAAGTATCGTAAAACCTATGGATTGCTATGTCTCCAAAAGAGAATCAAGCATGTGTACAGGGGCATAAACGCAGCAGTGATAGGATTGGAGAGGTTCGGTGAGCAAATGAAGACCCTTTGAAGTCATATTGCATGGTACCCATTACACGGGTCTCAACTCTCCACGTTTAAGGTATTCTTCCTTCAGCTAAAACATGCATGTGGAACCCAAGTATGATCAACCATGTGAACGGGAGACGTGTTCAAATATGTCTCAGTTTTCCTCCCCTGGTACTCGGGTGCAACATTCCAGACGCTTTACCAACACTCTCCCCACTTGGAGAGTCAGCGCCTTTAACCTCCTGTTTGGCCCAGTTTGCAATTTCTGCGGAAGATGAACAGGAATAGCGAGAACCAATGAGAGGCTAGCTGGAGGTGTCTGGACGGGCAAATTTAACTCTCATTTCCCACCAGGAAGAGGAAATAACCAAAGGCTCAGCGTGCCGTACCGGAACCAGATTAGGGCCTGAAGCCATCCTGCGGTGTTGCGGCCAGCTCAAAAGAAAGCGAGTTGAAGAAAGGAGCTCAGGGGCACTGTAATTCACAAACCTGCAGAGTTATAAATGACAGCTATCGTCCAAAAATAGACTGAAGTAAGGCTGCCAAGAGGACTTGAAAGCGGGGCAGAATTGCAGGAAACCGATTTCAGGAGGTAGACTGGAATTGCATTGAAAGCATAGGAAAAGAGGCAGAACGTCCACAATGATGCACTTGGCCAAAAAGGGCGTATGCGTTTTTTCCTGAATATATTCAGGAAAAAACGCATACGCCCTTTTTGGTCAACCAAGCAAGCTTGCAAAGGAAATCTGCACTACAATGAAGTCTCACTTCCCCCCGGTCCAAAGGGCCATCTGAAAAAAGTGTAAAATCCAGAAAGGCAGGACAGGCCATGGAGAACTGGGAGCCTTCTTATGCTGATGGGTGGGATGTAAATTGCCAACAACCACTCGGGAGAAGTGTATGGTGTTTCCTGAAACATCTAAAAAACAAAGCAACAGAACCTAGGGCACTTCCACTTATGGTCCTATAGCTTAGGGAAATTAAAATCAAAAAGACACAGCCACCCCAAAGTTTGGAACGCCTCCGTTTACAAGAACCTCGTTTACCGTACAAGTTCAATATCACAGAAAGTGAAAAATGGATAAAGAACTTGTGGTACTTACGTACAATGCAGTATCACTCAGCAATGAAATCTATGTCATCAGGCCCGTAGCAGCATAATGAGTGGATTCAGGTACGATGATTCTAACTGAAATAAGTCACACAGAAAAAGAAACATCATAAGATATCACTAATACACGGAATGTAAACTTGGCTACACAGGAACTGCATTCCAAAACAGAACAGGGTCTCAAATTTAGAAAACCAACTTATGCTTGCTTAAGGGGAAAGGTGAGTTGGGGTGCTGCATAAAACCAGAGATTGAAATGAGCACAGATAAAGTTCCTTAAGCCAAATATGGAATAGACAAGAGCTACTCCTTGCTCAACGAAATGGACTCAACACCCCATATTAAACGCCTAAGAATGTACCTGACTAGTAAGTATCTTAAAACCTATGGATTGCTATGTCTCCAAAAGAGAATCAAGCGTGTGTACAGGGGCATAAACGCAGCAGTGATAGGATTGGAGAGGTTCGGTGAGCAAATGAAGACCCTTTGAAGTCATATTGCATGGTACCCATTACACGGGTCTCAACTCTCCAGGTTTAAGGTATTCTTCCTTCAGCTAAAACATGCATGTGGAACCCAAGTATGATCAACCATGTGAACGGGAGACGTGTTCAAATATGTCTCAGTTTTCCTCCCCTGGTACTCGGGTGCAACATTCCAGACGCTTTACTAACACTCTCCCGACTTGGAGAGTCAGTCCCTTTAACCTCCTGTTTGGCCCAGTTTGCAATTTCTGCGGAAGATGAACAGGAATAGCGAGAACCAATGAGAGACTAGCTGGAGGTGTCTGAACGGGCAAATTTAACTCTCATTTCCCACCAGGAAGAGGAATTAACCAAAGGCTCAGCATGCCGGGCCGGAACCAGATTAGGGCCTGAAGCCATCCTGCGGTGTTGCGGCCAGGTCACAAGAAAGCGAGTTGAAGAAAGGAGCTCAGGGGCACTGTAATTCACAAACCTGCAGAGTTATAAATGACAGCTATCGTCCAAAAATAGACTGAAGTAAGGCTGCCAAGAGGACTTGAAAGCGGGGCAGAATTGCAGGAAACCGATTTCAGGAGGTAGACTGGAATTGCATTGAAAGCATAGGAAAAGAGGCAGAACGTCCACAATGATGCACTTGGCCAAAAAGGGCGTATGCGTTTTTTCCTGAATATATTCAGGAAAAAACGCATACGCCCTTTTTGGTCAACCAAGCAAGCTTGCAAAGGAAATCTGCACTACAATGAAGTCTCACTTCCCCCCGGTCCAAAGGGCCATCTGAAAAAAGTGTAAAATCCAGAAAGGCAGGACAGGCCATGGAGAACTGGGAGCCTTCTTATGCTGATGGGTGGGATGTAAATTGCCAACAACCACTCGGGAGAAGTGTATGGTGTTTCCTGAAACATCTAAAAAACAAAGCAACAGAACCTAGGGCACTTCCACTTATGGTCCTATAGCTTAGGGAAATTAAAATCAAAAAGACACAGCCACCCCAAAGTTTGGAACGCCTCCGTTTACAAGAACCTCGTTTACCGTACAAGTTCAATATCACAGAAAGTGAAAAATGGATAAAGAACTTGTGGTACTTACGTACAATGCAGTATCACTCAGCAATGAAATCTATGTCATCAGGCCCGTAGCAGCATAATGAGTGGATTCAGGTACGATGATTCTAACTGAAATAAGTCACACAGAAAAAGAAACATCATAAGATATCACTAATACACGGAATGTAAACTTGGCTACACAGGAACTGCATTCCAAAACAGAACAGGGTCTCAAATTTAGAAAACCAACTTATGCTTGCTTAAGGGGAAAGGTGAGTTGGGGTGCTGCATAAAACCAGAGATTGAAATGAGCACAGATAAAGTTCCTTAAGCCAAATATGGAATAGACAAGAGCTACTCCTTGCTCAACGAAATGGACTCAACACCCCATATTAAACGCCTAAGAATGTACCTGACTAGTAAGTATCTTAAAACCTATGGATTGCTATGTCTCCAAAAGAGAATCAAGCGTGTGTACAGGGGCATAAACGCAGCAGTGATAGGATTGGAGAGGTTCGGTGAGCAAATGAAGACCCTTTGAAGTCATATTGCATGGTACCCATTACACGGGTCTCAACTCTCCAGGTTTAAGGTATTCTTCCTTCAGCTAAAACATGCATGTGGAACCCAAGTATGATCAACCATGTGAACGGGAGACGTGTTCAAATATGTCTCAGTTTTCCTCCCCTGGTACTCGGGTGCAACATTCCAGACGCTTTACTAACACTCTCCCGACTTGGAGAGTCAGTCCCTTTAACCTCCTGTTTGGCCCAGTTTGCAATTTCTGCGGAAGATGAACAGGAATAGCGAGAACCAATGAGAGACTAGCTGGAGGTGTCTGGACGGGCAAATTTAACTCTCATTTCCCACCAGGAAGAGGAATTAACCAAAGGCTCAGCATGCCGGGCCGGAACCAGATTAGGGCCTGAAGCCATCCTGCGGTGTTGCGGCCAGGTCACAAGAAAGCGAGTTGAAGAAAGGAGCTCAGGGGCACTGTAATTCACAAACCTGCAGAGTTATAAATGACAGCTATCGTCCAAAAATAGACTGAAGTAAGGCTGCCAAGAGGACTTGAAAGCGGGGCAGAATTGCAGGAAACCGATTTCAGGAGGTAGACTGGAATTGCATTGAAAGCATAGGAAAAGAGGCAGAACGTCCACAATGATGCACTTGGGCATAAAAGGCGTATGCGTTTTTTCCTGAATATATTCAGGAAAAAATGCATACGCCCTTTTTGGCCAACCAAGCAAGCTTGCAAAGGAAATCTGCACTACAAGGAAGTCTCACTTCCCCCCGGTCAAAAGGGCTATCTGAAAAAAGTGTAAAATCCAGAAAGGCAGGACAGGCCATGGAGAACTGGGAGCCTTGTTATGCTGATGGGCGGGATGGAAATTGCCAACAGACACTCGGGAGAAGTGTATGGTGTTTCCTGAAACATCTAAAAAACAAAGCAACAGAGCCTAGGGCACTTTCACTTATGGTCCTATAGCTTAGGGAAATTAAAATCAAAAAGACACAGCCACCCCAAAGTTTGGAACGGCTCTGTTTACAAGAACCTCGTTTACAGTACAAGTTCAACATCGCAGAAAGTGAAAAATGGATAAAGAAGTTGTGGTATTCACTTACAAAGCAATATCATTCAGCAATGAAATCTATGTCATCAGGCCCTTAGCAGCACAATGAGTGGATTCAGGTATGATGATTCTACCTGAAATAAGTCACACAGAAAAAGAAACATCATAAGATATCAGTAATACACGGAATGGAAACTTGGCTACACAGGAACTGAATTACAGAACAGAACAGGGTCTCAAATTTAGAAAAACAACTTATGCTTGCTTAAGGGTAAAGGTGAGTTGGGGTGCTGCATAAAACCAGAGATTGAAATAAGCACAGATAAAGTTCCTTAAGCCAAATATGGAATAGACAAGAGCTACTCCTTGCTCAACGAAATGGACTCAACACCGCATATTAAACGCCTAAGAATGTACCTGACTTGTAAGTATCTTAAAACCTAAGAATTGCTATGTCTCCGAAAGAGAATCAAGCATGTGTACAGGGGCATAAACGCAGCAGTGATAGGATTGGAGAGGTTCGGTGAGCAAATGAAGACCCTTTGAAGTCATATTGCATGGTACCCATTCCACGGGTTTCAACTACCCAGGTTTAAGGTATTCTTCCTTCAGCTAAAACATGCATGTGGAACCTAGAGTATGATCAACCATGTGATCGGGAGACGTGTTCAAATATGTCTCAGTTTTCCTCCCCTGGTACTCGGGTGCAACATTCCAGACGCTTTACTAACACTCTCCCCACTTGGAGAGTCAGTCCCTTTAACCTCCTGTTTGGCCCAGTTTGCAATTTCTGCGGAAGATGAACAGGAATAGCGAGAACCAATGAGAGGCTAGCTGGAGGTGTCTGGACGGGCAAATTTAACTCTCATTTCCCACCAGGAAGAGGAATTAACCAAAGGCTCAGCATGCCGGGCCGGAACCAGATTAGGCCTGAAGCCATCTTGCGGTGTTGCGGCCAGGTCACAAGAAAGCGAGTTGAAGAAAGGAGCTCAGGGGCACTGTAATTCACAAACCTGCAGAGTTATAAATGACAGCTATCATCCAAAAATAGACTGAAGTAAGGCTGCCAAGAGGACTTGAAAGCGGGGCAGAATTGCAGGAAACCGATTTCAGGAGGTAGACTGGAATTGCATTGAAAGCATAGGAAAAGAGGCAGAACGTCCACAATGATGCACTTGGCCAAAAAGGGCGTATGCGTTTTTTCCTGAATATATTCAGGAAAAAACGCATACGCCCTTTTGGGCCAACCAAGCAAGCTTGCAAAGGAAATCTGCACTACAATGAAGTCTCACTTCCCCCCGGTCAAAAGGGCCATCTGAAAAAAGTGTAAAATCCAGAAAGGCAGGACAGGCCATGGAGAACTGGGAGCCTTGTTATGCTGATGGGCGGGATGTAAATTGCCAACAGACACTCGGGAGAAGTGTATGGTGTTTCCTGAAACATCTAAAAAACAAAGCAACAGAGCCTAGGGAACTGCCACTTATGGTCCTATAGCTTAGGGAAATTAAAATCAAAAAGACACAGCCACCCCAAACTTTGGGACGTCTCTGTTTACAAGAACCTCGTTTACAGTACAAGTTCAACATCGCAGAAAGTGAAAAATGGATAAAGTTGTGGTATTTACTTACAAAGCAATATCACTCAGCAATGAAATCTATGTCATCAGGCCCTTAGCATCACAATGAGTGGATTCAGGTATGATGATTCTAACTGAACTAAGTCACACAGAAAAAGAAACATCATAAGATATCAGTAATACACGGAATGTAAACTTGGCTACACAGGAACTGAATTACAGAACAGAACAGGGTCTCAAATTTAGAAAACCAACTTATGCTTGCTTAAGGGTAAAGGTGAGTTGGGGTGCTGCATAAAACCAGAGATTGAAATGAGCACAGATAAAGTTCCTTAAGTCAAATATGGAATAGACAAGAGCTACTCCTTGCTCAACGAAATGGACTCAACACCGCATATTAAACGCCTAAGAATGTACCTGACTAGTAAGTATCTTAAAACCTATGGATTGCTATGTCTCCAAAAGAGAATCATGCGTGTGTACAGGGGCATAAACGCAGCAGTGATAGGATTGGAGAGGTTCGGTGAGCAAATGAAGACCCTTTGAAGTCATATTGCATGGTACCCATTCCACGGGTTTCAACTACCCAGGTTTAAGGTATTCTTCCTTCAGCTAAAACATGCATGTGGAACCTAGAGTATGATCAACCATGTTATAGGGAGACGTGTTCAAATATGTCTCAGTTTTCCTCCCCTGGTACTCGGGTGCAACATTCCAGACGCTTTCCTAACACTCTCCCCACTTGGAGAGTCAGTCCCTTTAACCTCCTGTTTGGCCCAGTTTGCAATTTCTGCGGAAGATGAACAGGAATAGCGAGAACCAATGAGAGGCTAGCTGGAGGTGTCTGGACGGGCAAATTTAACTCTCATTTCCCACCAGGAAGAGGAAATAACCAAAGGCTCAGCGTGCCGTACCGGAACCAGATTAGGGCCTGAAGCCATCCTGCGATGTTGCGACCAGCTCAAAAGAAAGCGAGTTGAAGAAAGGAGCTCAGGGGCACTGTAATTCACAAACCTGCAGAGTTATAAATGACAGCTATCGTCCAAAAATAGACTGAAGTAAGGCTGCCAAGAGGACTTGAAAGCGGGGCAGAATTGCAGGAAACCGATTTCAGGAGGTAGACTGGAATTGCATTGAAAGCATAGGAAAAGAGGCAGAACGTCCACAATGATGCACTTGGCCAAAAAGGGCGTATGCGTTTTTTCCTGAATATATTCAGGAAAAAACGCATACGCCCTTTTTCGCCAACCAAGCAAGCTTGCAAAGGAAATCTGCACTACAATGAAGTCTCACTTCCCCCCGGTCAAAAGGGCCATCTGAAAAAAGTGTAAAATCCAGAAAGGCAGGACAGGTCATGGAGAACTGGGAGCCTTGTTATGCTGATGGGCGGGATGTAAATTGCCAACAACCACTCAGGAGAAGTGTATGGTGTTTCCTGAAACATCTAGAAAACAAAGCAACAGAACCTAGGGCACTTCCACTTATGGTCCTATAGCTTAGGGAAATTAAATTCAAAAAGACACAGCCACCCCAAAGTTTGGAACGGCTCTGTTTACAAGAACCTCGTTTACAGTACAAGTTCAACATCGCAGAAAGTGAAAAATGGATAAAGAAGTTGTGGTATTTACTTACAAAGCAATATCACTCAGCAATGAAATCTGTGTCATCAGGCCCTTAGCAGCACAATGAGTGGATTCAGGTATGATGATTCTAACTGAAATAAGTCACACAGAAAAAGAAACATCATAAGATATCAGTAATACACGGAATGTAAACTTGGCTACACAGGAACTGAATTACAGAACAGAACAGGGTCTCAAATTTAGAAAACCAACTTATGCTTGCTTAAGGGTAAAGGTGAGTTGGGGTGCTGCATAAAACCAGAGATTGAAATGAGCACAGATAAAGTTCCTTAAGTCAAATATGGAATAGACAAGAGCTACTCCTTGCTCAACGAAATGGACTCAACACCGCATATTAAACGCCTAAGAATGTACCTGACTAGTAAGTATCTTAAAACCTATGGATTGCTATGTCTCCGAAAGAGAATCAAGCATGTGTACAGGGGCATAAACGCAGCAGTGATAGGATTGGAGAGGTTCGGTGAGCAAATGAAGACCCTTTGAAGTCATATTGCATGGTACCCATTACACGGGTCTTAACTCTCCAGGTTTAAGGTATTCTTCCTTCAGCTAAAACATGCATGTGGAACCCAAGTATGATCAACCATGTGAACGGGAGACGTGTTCAAATATGTCTCAGTTTTCCTCCCCTGGTACTCGGGTGCAACATTCCAGACGCTTTACTAACACTCTCCCCACTTGGAGAGTCAGTCCCTTTAACCTCCTGTTTGGCCCAGTTTGCAATTTCTGCGGAAGATGAACAGGAATAGCGAGAACCAATGAGAGACTAGCTGGAGGTGTCTGGACGGGCAAATTTAACTCTCATTTCCCACCAGGAAGAGGAATTAACCAAAGGCTCAGCGTGCCGTGCCGGAACCAGATTAGGGCCTGAAACCATCCTGCGGTGTTGCGGCCAGGTCACAAGAAAGCGAGTTGAAGAAAGGAGCTCAGGGGCACTGTAATTCACAAACCTGCAGAGTTATAAATGACAGCTATCGTCCAAAAATAGACTGAAGTAAGGCTGCCAAGAGGACTTGAAAGCGGGGCAGAATTGCAGGAAACCGATTTCAGGAGGTAGACTGGAATTGCATTGAAAGCATAGGAAAAGAGGCAGAACGTCCACAATGATGCACTTGGCCAAGAAGGGCGTATGCGTTTTTTCCTGAATATATTCAGGAAAAAACGCATACGCCCTTTTTGGCCAACCAAGCAAGCTTGCAAAGGAAATCTGCACTACAATGAAGTCTCACTTCCCCCCGGTCAAAAGGGCCATCTGAAAAAAGTGTAAAATCCAGAAAGGCAGGACAGGCCATGGAGAACTGGGAGCCTTGTTATGCTGATGGGCGGGATGTAAATTGCCAACAACCACTCGGGAGAAGTGTATGGTGTTTCCTGAAACATCTAAAAAACAAAGCAACAGAACCTAGGGCACTTCCACTTATGGTCCTATAGCTTAGGGAAATTAAAATCAAAAAGGCACAGCCACCCAAAAGTTTGGGACGCCTCCGTTTACAAGAACCTCGTTTACCATACAAGTTCAATATCACAGAAAGTGAAAAATGGATAAAGAACTTGTGGTACTTACGTACAATGCAGTATCACTCAGCAATGAAATCCATGTCCTCAGGCCCATAGCAGCATAATGAGTGGATTCAGGTACGATGATTCTAACTGAAATAAGTCACACAGAAAAAGAAACATCATAAGATATCACTAATACACGGAATGTAAACTTGGCTACACAGGAACTGAATTACAGAACAGAACAGGGTCTCAAATTTAGAAAACCAACTTATGCTTGCTTAAGGGGAAAGGTGAGTTGGGGTGCTGCATAAAACCAGAGATTGAAATGAGCACAGATAAAGTTCCTTAAGCCAAATATGGAATAGACAAGAGCTACTCCTTGCTCAACGAAATGGACTCAACACCGCATATTAAACACCTAAGAATGTACCTGACTAGTAAGTATCTTAAAACCTATGGATTGCTATGTCTCCGAAAGAGAATCAAGCGTGTTTACAGGGGCATAAACGCAGCAGTGATAGGATTGGATATGTTCGTTGAGCAAATGAAGACCCTTTGAAGTCATATTGCATGGTACCCATTCCACGGGTTTCAAATACCCAGGTTTAAGGTATTCTTCCTTCAGCTGAAACATGCATGTGGAACCTAGAGTATGATCAACCATGTGATCGGGAGACGTGTTCAAATATGTCTCAGTTTTCCTCCCCTGGTACTCGGGTGCAACATTCCAGACGCTTTACTAACACTCTCCCGAGTTGGAGAGTCAGTCCCTTTAACCTCCTGTTTGGCCCAGTTTGCAATTTCTGCGGAAGATGAACAGGAATAGCGAGAACCAATGAGAGACTAGCTGGAGGTGTCTGGACGGGCAAATTTAACTCTCATTTCCCACCAGGAAGAGGAATTAACCAAAGGCTCAGCGTGCCGTGCCAGAACCAGATAAGGGCCTGAAGCCATCCTGCGGTGTTGCGGCCAGGTCACAAGAAAGCGAGTTGAAGAAAGGAGCTCAGGGGCACTGTAATTCACAAACCTGCAGACTTATAAATGACAGCTATCGTCCAAAAATAGACTGAAGTAAGGCTGCCAAGAGGACTTGAAAGCGGGGCAGAATTGCAGGAAACCGATTTCAGGAGGTAGACTGGAATTGCATTGAGAGCATAGGAAAAGAGGCAGAACGTCCACAATGATGCACGTGGCCAAAAAGGGCGTATGCGTTGTTTCCTGAATATATTCAGGAAAAAACGCATACGCCCTTTTTGGCCAACCAAGCAAGCTTGCAAAGGAAATCTGCACTACAATGAAGTCTCACTTCCCCCCGGTCAAAAGGGCCATCTGAAAAAAGTGTAAAATCCAGAAAGGCAGGACAGGCCATGGAGAACTGGGAGCCTTGTTATGCTGATGGGCGGGATGTAAATTGCCAACAACCACTCGGGAGAAGTGTATGGTGTTTCCTGAAACATCTAAAAAACAAAGCAACAGAGCCTAGGGCACTTCCACTTATGGTCCTATAGCTTAGGGAAATTAAAATCAAAAAGACACAGCCACCCCAAAGTTTGGAACGGCTCTGTTTACAAGAACCTCGTTTACCGTACAAGTTCAATATCACAGAATGTGAAAAATGGATAAAGAACTTGTGGTACTTACGTACAATGCAGTATCACTCAGCAATGAAATCTATGTCATCAGGCCCGTAGCAGCATAATGAGTGGATTCAGGTACGATGATTCTAACTGAAATAAGTCACACAGAAAAAGAAACATCATAAGATATCACTAATACACGGAATGTAAACTTGGCTACACAGGAACTGCATTCCAAAACAGAACAGGGTCTCAAATTTAGAAAACCAACTTATGCTTGCTTAAGGGGAAAGGTGAGTTGGGGTGCTGCATAAAACCAGAGATTGAAATGAGCACAGATAAAGTTCCTTAAGCCAAATATGGAATAGACAAGAGCTACTCCTTGCTCAACGAAATGGACTCAACACCGCATATTAAACGCCTAAGAATGTACCTGACTAGTAAGTATCTTAAAACCTATGGATTGCTATGTCTCCAAAAGAGAATCAAGTGTGTGTACAGGGGCATAAACGCAGCAGTGATAGGATTGGAGAGGTTCGGTGAGCAAATGAAGACCCTTTGAAGTCATATTGCATGGTACCCATTACACGGGTCTCAACTCTCCAGGTTTAAGGTATTCTTCCTTCAGCTAAAACATGCATGTGGAACCCAGAGTATGATCAACCATGTGAACGGGAGACGTGTTCAAATATGTCTCAGTTTTCCTCCCCTGGTACTCGGGTGCAACATTCCAGATGCTTTACTAACACTCTTCCGACTTGGAGAGTCAGTCCCTTTAACCTCCTGTTTGGCCCAGTTTGCAATTTCTGCGGAAGATGAACAGGAATAGTGAGAACCAATGAGAGACTAGCTGGAGGTGTCTGGACGGGCAAATTTAACTCTCATTTCCCACCAGGAAGAGGAATTAACCAAAGGCTCAGCGTGCCGTGCCGGAACCAGATTAGGGCCTGAAGCCATCCTGCGGTGTTGCGGCCAGGTCACAAGAAAGCGAGTTGAAGAAAGGAGCTCAGGGGCACTGTAATTCACAAACCTGCAGAGTTATAAATGACAGCTATCGTCCAAAAATAGACTGAAGTAAGGCTGCCAAGAGGACTTGAAAGCGGGGCAGAATTGCAGGAAACCGATTTCAGGAGGTAGACTGGAATTGCATTGAAAGCATAGGAAAAGAGGCAGAACGTCCACAATGATGCACTTGGCCAAAAAGGGCGTATGCGTTTTTTCCTGAATATATTCAGGAAAAAACGCATACGCCCTTTTTGGCCAACCAAGCAAGCTTGCAAAGGAAATCTGCACTACAATGAAGTCTCACTTCCCCCCGGTCAAAAGGGCCATCTGAAAAAAGTGTAAAATCCAGAAAGGCAGGACAGGCCATGGAGAACTGGGAGCCTTGTTATGCTGATGGGCGGGATGTAAATTGCCAACAGACACTCGGGAGAAGTGTATGGTGTTTCCTGAAACATCTAAAAAACAAAGCAACAGAGCCTAGGGCACTGCCACTTATGGTCCTATAGCTTAGGGAAATTAAAATCAAAAAGACACAGCCACCCCAAACTTTCGAACGGCTCTGTTTACAAGAACCTCGTTTACAGTACAAGTTCAACATCGCAGAAAGTGAAAAATGGATAAAGAAGTTGTGGTATTTACTTACAAAGCAATATCACTCAGCAATGAAATCTGTGTCATCAGGCCCGTAGCAGCACAATGAGTGGATTCAGGTATGATGATTCTAACTGAAATAAGTCACACAGAAAAGAAACATCATAAGATATCAGTAATACACGGAATGTAAACTTGGCTACACAGGAACTGAATTACAGAACAGAACAGGGTCTCAAATTTAGAAAAACAACTTATGCTTGCTTAAGGGGAAAGGTGAGTTGGGGTGCTGCATAAAACCAGAGATTGAAATGAGCACAGATAAAGTTCCTTAAGCCAAATATGGAATAGACAAGAGCTACTCCTTGCTCAACAAAATGGACTCAACACCGCATATTAAACACCTAAGAATGTACCTGACTAGTAAGTATCTTAAAACCTATGGATTGCTATGTCTCCGAAAGAGAATCAAGCGTGTTTACAGGGGCATAAACGCAGCAGTGATAGGATTGGAGATGTTCGTTGAGCAAATGAAGACCCTTTGAAGTCATATTGCATGGTACCCATTCCACGGGTTTCAAATACCCAGGTTTAAGGTATTCTTCCTTCAGCAAAAACATGCATGTGGAACCTAGAGTATGATCAACCATGTGATCGGGAGACGTGTTCAAATATGTCTCAGTTTTCCTCCCCTGGTACTCGGGTGCAACATTCCAGACGCTTTACTAACACTCTCCTGAGTTGGAGAGTCAGTCCCTTTAACCTCCTGTTTGGCCCAGTTTGCAATTTCTGCGGAAGATGAACAGGAATAGCGAGAACCAATGAGAGACTAGCTGGAGGTGTCTGGACGGGCAAATTTAACTCTCATTTCCCACCAGGAAGAGGAATTAACCAAAGGCTCAGCGTGCCGTGCCAGAACCAGATAAGGGCCTGAAGCCATCCTGCGGTGTTGCGGCCAGGTCACAAGAAAGCGAGTTGAAGAAAGGAGCTCAGGGGCACTGTAATTCACAAACCTGCAGACTTATAAATGACAGCTATCGTCCAAAAATAGACTGAAGTAAGGCTGCCAAGAGGACTTGAAAGCGGGGCAGAATTGCAGGAAACCGATTTCAGGAGGTAGACTGGAATTGCATTGAAAGCATAGGAAAAGAGGCAGAACGTCCACAATGATGCACGTGGCCAAAAAGGGCGTATGCGTTTTTTCCTGAATATATTCAGGAAAAAACGCATACGCCCTTTTTGGCCAACCAAGCAAGCTTGCAAAGGAAATCTGCACTACAATGAAGTCTCACTTCCCCCCGGTCAAAAGGGCCATCTGAAAAAAGTGTAAAATCCAGAAAGGCAGGACAGGCCATGGAGAACTGGGAGCCTTGTTATGCTGATGGGCGGGATGTAAATTGCCAACAACCACTCGGGAGAAGTGTATGGTGTTTCCTGAAACATCTAAAAAACAAAGCAACAGAGCCTAGGGCACTTCCACTTATGGTCCTATAGCTTAGGGAAATTAAAATCAAAAAGACACAGCCACCCCAAAGTTTGGAACGGCTCTGTTTACAAGAACCTCGTTTACCGTACAAGTTCAATATCACAGAATGTGAAAAATGGATAAAGAACTTGTGGTACTTACGTACAATGCAGTATCACTCAGCAATGAAATCTATGTCATCAGGCCCGTAGCAGCATAATGAGTGGATTCAGGTACGATGATTCTAACTGAAATAAGTCACACAGAAAAAGAAACATCATAAGATATCACTAATACACGGAATGTAAACTTGGCTACACAGGAACTGCATTCCAAAACAGAACAGGGTCTCAAATTTAGAAAACCAACTTATGCTTGCTTAAGGGGAAAGGTGAGTTGGGGTGCTGCATAAAACCAGAGATTGAAATGAGCACAGATAAAGTTCCTTAAGCCAAATATGGAATAGACAAGAGCTACTCCTTGCTCAACGAAATGGACTCAACACCCCATATTAAACACCTAAGAATGTACCTGACTAGTAAGTATCTTAAAACCTATGGATTGCTATGTCTCCAAAAGAGAATCAAGTGTGTGTACAGGGGCATAAACGCAGCAGTGATAGGATTGGAGAGGTTCGGTGAGCAAATGAAGACCCTTTGAAGTCATATTGCATGGTATCCATTACACGGGTCTCATCTCTCCAGGTTTAAGGTATTCTTCCTTCAGCTAAAACATGCATGTGGAACCCAGAGTATGATCAACCATGTGAACGGGAGACGTGTTCAAATATGTCTCAGTTTTCCTCCCCTGGTACTCGGGTGCAACATTCCAGATGCTTTACTAACACTCTTCCGACTTGGAGAGTCAGTCCCTTTAACCTCCTGTTTGGCCCAGTTTGCAATTTCTGCGGAAGATGAACAGGAATAGTGAGAACCAATGAGAGACTAGCTGGAGGTGTCTGGACGGGCAAATTTAACTCTCATTTCCCACCAGGAAGAGGAATTAACCAAAGGCTCAGCGTGCCGTGCCGGAACCAGATTAGGGCCTGAAGCCATCCTGCGGTGTTGCGGCCAGGTCACAAGAAAGCGAGTTGAAGAAAGGAGCTCAGGGGCACTGTAATTCACAAACCTGCAGAGTCATAAATGACAGCTATCGTCCAAAAATAGACTGAAGTAAGGCTGCCAAGAGGACTTGAAAGCGGGGCAGAATTGCAGGAAACCGATTTCAGGAGGTAGACTGGAATTGCATTGAAAGCATAGGAAAAGAGGCAGAACGTCCACAATGATGCACTTGGCCAAAAAGGGCGTATGCGTTTTTTCCTGAATATATTCAGGAAAAAACGCATACGCCCTTTTTGGCCAACCAAGCAAGCTTGCAAAGGAAATCTGCACTACAATGAAGTCTCACTTCCCCCCGGTCAAAAGGGCCATCTGAAAAAAGTGTAAAATCCAGAAAGGCAGGACAGGCCATGGAGAACTGGGAGCCTTGTTATGCTGATGGGCGGGATGTAAATTGCCAACAGACACTCGGGAGAAGTGTATGGTGTTTCCTGAAACATCTAAAAAACAAAGCAACAGAGCCTAGGGCACTGCCACTTATGGTCCTATAGCTTAGGGAAATTAAAATCAAAAAGACACAGCCACCCCAAACTTTCGAACGGCTCTGTTTACAAGAACCTCGTTTACAGTACAAGTTCAACATCGCAGAAAGTGAAAAATGGATAAAGAAGTTGTGGTATTTACTTACAAAGCAATATCACTCAGCAATGAAATCTGTGTCATCAGGCCCGTAGCAGCACAATGAGTGGATTCAGGTATGATGATTCTAACTGAAATAAGTCACACAGAAAAGAAACATCATAAGATATCAGTAATACACGGAATGTAAACTTGGCTACACAGGAACTGAATTACAGAACAGAACAGGGTCTCAAATTTAGAAAAACAACTTATGCTTGCTTAAGGGTAAAGGTGAGTTGGGGTGCTGCATAAAACCAGAGATTGAAATGAGCACAGATAAAGTTCCTTAAGTCAAATATGGAATAGACAAGAGCTACTCCTTGCTCAACGAAATGGACTCAACACCGCATATTAAACGCCTAAGAATGTACCTGACTAGTAAGTATCGGAAAACCTATGGATTGCTATGTCTCCAAAAGAGAATCAAGCAGGTGTACAGGGGCATAAACGCAGCAGTGATAGGATTGGAGAGGTTCGGTGAGCAAATGAAGACCCTTTGAAGTCATATTGCATGGTACGCATTACACGGGTCTCAACTCTCCAGGTTTAAGGTATTCTTCCTTCAGCTAAAACATGCATGGGGAACCTAGAGTATGATCAACCATGTGATCGGGAGACGTTTTCAAATATGTCTGAGTTTTCCTCCCCTGGTACTCGGGTGCAACATTCCAGACGCTTTACTAACACTCTCCCGACTTGGAGAGTCAGTCCCTTTAACCTCCTGTTTGGCCCAGTTTGCAATTTCTGCGGAAGATGAACAGGAATAGCGAGAACCAATGAGAGACTAGCTGGAGGTGTCTGGACGGGCAAATTTAACTCTCATTTCCCACCAGGAAGAGGAATTAACCAAAGGCTCAGCGTGCCGTGCCAGAACCAGATTAGGGCCTGAAGCCATCCTGCGGTGTTGCGGCCAGGTCACAAGAAAGCGAGTTGAAGAAAGGAGCTCAGGGGCACTGTAATTCACAAACCTGCAGAGTTATAAATGACAGCTATCGTCCAAAAATAGACTGAAGTAAGGCTGCCAAGAGGACTTGAAAGCGGGGCAGAATTGCAGGAAACCGATTTCAGGAGGTAGACTGGAATTGCATTGAAAGCATAGGAAAAGAGGCAGAACGTCCACAATGATGCACTTGGCCAAAAAGGGCGTATGCGTTTTTTCCTGAATATATTCAGGAAAAAACGCATACGCCCTTTTTGGCCAACCAAGCAAGCTTGCAAAGGAAATCTGCACTACAATGAAGTCTCACTTCCCCCCGGTCAAAAGGGCCATCTGAAAAAAGTGTAAAATCCAGAAAGGCAGGACAGGCCATGGAGAACTGGGAGCCTTGTTATGCTGATGGGCGGGATGTAAATTGCCAACAACAACTCGGGAGAAGTGTATGGTGTTTCCTGAAACATCTAAAAAACAAAGCAACAGAGCCTAGGGCACTTCCACTTATGGTCCTATAGCTTAGGGAAATTAAAATCAAAAAGACACAGCCACCCCAAAGTTTGAGACGCCTCTGTTTACAAGAACCTCGTTTACCGTACAAGTTCAATATCACAGAATGTGAAAAATGGATAAAGAACTTGTGGTACTTACGTACAATGCAGTATCACTCAGCAATGAAATCTATGTCATCAGGCCCGTAGCAGCATAATGAGTGGATTCAGGTACGATGATTCTAACTGAAATAAGTCACACAGAAAAAGAAACATCATAAGATATCACTAATACACGGAATGTAAACTTGGCTACACAGGAACTGCATTCCAAAACAGAACAGGGTCTCAAATTTAGAAAACCAACTTATGCTTGCTTAAGGGGAAAGGTGAGTTGGGGTGCTGCATAAAACCAGAGATTGAAATGAGCACAGATAAAGTTCCTTAAGCCAAATATGGAATAGACAAGAGCTACTCCTTGCTCAACGAAATGGACTCAACACCGCATATTAAACGCCTAAGAATGTACCTGACTAGTAAGTATCTTAAAACCTATGGATTGCTATGTCTCCAAAAGAGAATCAAGCGTGTGTACAGGGGCATAAACGCAGCAGTGATAGGATTGGAGAGGTTCGGTGAGCAAATGAAGACCCTTTGAAGTCATATTGCATGGTACCCATTACACGGGTCTCAACTCTCCAGGTTTAAGGTATTCTTCCTTCAGCTAAAACATGCATGTGGAACCCAGAGTATGATCAACCATGTGAACGGGAGACGTGTTCAAATATGTCTCAGTTTTCCTCCCCTGGTACTCGGGTGCAACATTCCAGACGCTTTACTAACACTCTTCCGACTTGGAGAGTCAGTCCCTTTAACCTCCTGTTTGGCCCAGTTTGCAATTTCTGCGGAAGATGAACAGGAATAGCGAGAACCAATGAGAGACTAGCTGGAGGTGTCTGGACGGGCAAATTTAACTATCATTTCCCACCAGGAAGAGGAATTAACCAAAGGCTCAGCGTGCCGTGCCAGAACCAGATTAGGGCCTGAAGCCATCCTGCGGTGTTGCGGCCAGGTCACAAGAAAGCGAGTTGAAGAAAGGAGCTCAGGGGCACTGTAATTCACAAACCTGCAGAGTTATAAATGACAGCTATCGTCCAAAAATAGACTGAAGTAAGGCTGCCAAGAGGACTTGAAAGCGGGGCAGAATTGCAGGAAACCGATTTCAGGAGGTAGACTGGAATTGCATTGAAAGCATAGGAAAAGAGGCAGAACGTCCACAATGATGCACTTGGCCAAAAAGGGCGTATGCGTTTTTTCCTGAATATATTCAGGAAAAAACGCATACGCCCTTTTTGGCCAACCAAGCAAGCTTGCAAAGGAAATCTGCACTACAATGAAGTCTCACTTCCCCCTGGTCAAAAGGGCCATCTGAAAAAAGTGTAAAATTCAGAAAGGCAGGACAGGCCATGGAGAACTGGGAGCCTTGTTATGCTGATGGGCGGGATGTAAATTGCCAACAGACACTCGGGAGAAGTGTATGGTGTTTCCTGAAACATCTAAAAAACAAAGCAACAGAGCCTAGGGCACTGCCACTTATGGTCCTATAGCTTAGGGAAATTAAAATCAAAAAGACACAGCCACCCCAAACTTTCGAACGGCTCTGTTTACAAGAACCTCGTTTACAGTACAAGTTCAACATCGCAGAAAGTGAAAAATGGATAAAGAAGTTGTGGTATTTACTTACAAAGCAATATCACTCAGCAATGAAATCTGTGTCATCAGGCCCGTAGCAGCACAATGAGTGGATTCAGGTATGATGATTCTAACTGAAATAAGTCACACAGAAAAGAAACATCATAAGATATCAGTAATACACGGAATGTAAACTTGGCTACACAGGAACTGAATTACAGAACAGAACAGGGTCTCAAATTTAGAAAAACAACTTATGCTTGCTTAAGGGGAAAGGTGAGTTGGGGTGCTGCATAAAACCAGAGATTGAAATGAGCACAGATAAAGTTCCTTAAGTCAAATATGGAATAGACAAGAGCTACTCCTTGCTCAACGAAATGGACTCAACACCGCATATTAAACGCCTAAGAATGTACCTGACTAGTAAGTATCTTAAAACCTATGGATTGCTATGTCTCCGAAAGAGAATCAAGCGTGTTTACAGGGGCATAAACGCAGCAGTGATAGGATTGGAGAGGTTCGGTGAGCAAATGAAGACCCTTTGAAGTCATATTGCATGGTACCCATTCCACGGGTTTCAAATACCCAGGTTTAAGGTATTCTTCCTTCAGCTAAAACATGCATGTGGAACCTAGAGTATGATCAACCATGTGATCGGGAGACGTGTTCAAATATGTCTCAGTTTTCCTCCCCTGGTACTCGGGTGCAACATTCCAGACGCTTTACTAACACTCTCCCGACTTGGAGAGTCAGTCCCTTTAACCTCCTGTTTGGCCCAGTTTGCAATTTCTGCGGAAGATGAACAGGAATAGCGAGAACCAATGAGAGACTAGCTGGAGGTGTCTGGACGGGCAAATTTAACTCTCATTTCCCACCAGGAAGAGGAATTAACCAAAGGCTCAGCGTGCCGTGCCAGAACCAGATTAGGGCCTGAAGCCATCCTGCGGTGTTGCGGCCAGGTCACAAGAAAGCGAGTTGAAGAAAGGAGCTCAGGGGCACTGTAATTCACAAACCTGCAGACTTATAAATGACAGCTATCGTCCAAAAATAGACTGAAGTAAGGCTGCCAAGAGGACTTGAAAGCGGGGCAGAATTGCAGGAAACCGATTTCAGGAGGTAGACTGGAATTGCATTGAAAGCATAGGAAAAGAGGCAGAACGTCCACAATGATGCACGTGGCCAAAAAGGGCGTATGCGTTGTTTCCTGAATATATTCAGGAAAAAACGCATACGCACTTTTTGGCCAACCAAGCAAGCTTGCAAAGGAAATCTGCACTACAATGAAGTCTCACTTCCCCCCGGTCAAAAGGGCCATCTGAAAAAAGTGTAAAATCCAGAAAGGCAGGACAGGCCATGGAGAACTGGGAGCCTTGTTATGCTGATGGGCGGGATGTAAATTGCCAACAACCACTCGGGAGAAGTGTATGGTGTTTCCTGAAACATCTAAAAAACAAAGCAACAGAGCCTAGGGCACTTCCACTTATGGTCCTATAGCTTAGGGAAATTAAAATCAAAAAGACACAGCCACCCCAAAGTTTGGAACGGCTCTGTTTACAAGAACCTCGTTTACCGTACAAGTTCAATATCACAGAATGTGAAAAATGGATAAAGAACTTGTGGTACTTACGTACAATGCAGTATCACTCAGCAATGAAATCTATGTCATCAGGCCCGTAGCAGCATAATGAGTGGATTCAGGTACGATGATTCTAACTGAAATAAGTCACACAGAAAAAGAAACATCATAAGATATCACTAATACACGGAATGTAAACTTGGCTACACAGGAACTGCATTCCAAAACAGAACAGGGTCTCAAATTTAGAAAACCAACTTATGCTTGCTTAAGGGGAAAGGTGAGTTGGGGTGCTGCATAAAACCAGAGATTGAAATGAGCACAGATAAAGTTCCTTAAGCCAAATATGGAATAGACAAGAGCTACTCCTTGCTCAACGAAATGGACTCAACACCGCATATTAAACGCCTAAGAATGTACCTGACTAGTAAGTATCTTAAAACCTATGGATTGCTATGTCTCCAAAAGAGAATCAAGCGTGTGTACAGGGGCATAAACGCAGCAGTGATAGGATTGGAGAGGTTCGGTGAGCAAATGAAGACCCTTTGAAGTCATATTGCATGGTACCCATTACACGGGTCTCAACTCTCCAGGTTTAAGGTATTCTTCCTTCAGCTAAAACATGCATGTGGAACCCAGAGTATGATCAACCATGTGAACGGGAGACGTGTTCAAATATGTCTCAGTTTTCCTCCCCTGGTACTCGGGTGCAACATTCCAGATGCTTTACTAACACTCTTCCGACTTGGAGAGTCAGTCCCTTTAACCTCCTGTTTGGCCCAGTTTGCAATTTCTGCGGAAGATGAACAGGAATAGTGAGAACCAATGAGAGACTAGCTGGAGGTGTCTGGACGGGCAAATTTAACTCTCATTTCCCACCAGGAAGAGGAATTAACCAAAGGCTCAGCGTGCCGTGCCGGAACCAGATTAGGGCCTGAAGCCATCCTGCGGTGTTGCGGCCAGGTCACAAGAAAGCGAGTTGAAGAAAGGAGCTCAGGGGCACTGTAATTCACAAACCTGCAGACTTATAAATGACAGCTATCGTCCAAAAATAGACTGAAGTAAGGCTGCCAAGAGGACTTGAAAGCGGGGCAGAATTGCAGGAAACCGATTTCAGGAGGTAGACTGGAATTGCATTGAAAGCATAGGAAAAGAGGCAGAACGTCCACAATGATGCACTTGGCCAAAAAGGGCGTATGCGCTTTTTCCTGAATATATTCAGGAAAAAACGCATACGCCCTTTTTGGCCAACCAAGCAAGCTTGCAAAGGAAATCTGCACTACAATGAAGTCTCACTTCCCCCCGGTCAAAAGGGCCATCTGAAAAAAGTGTAAAATCCAGAAAGGCAGGACAGGCCATGGAGAACTGGGAGCCTTGTTATGCTGATGGGCGGGATGTAAATTGCCAACAGACACTCGGGAGAAGTGTATGGTGTTTCCTGAAACATCTAAAAAACAAAGCAACAGAGCCTAGGGCACTGCCACTTATGGTCCTATAGCTTAGGGAAATTAAAATCAAAAAGACACAGCCACCCCAAACTTTCGAACGGCTCTGTTTACAAGAACCTCGTTTACAGTACAAGTTCAACATCGCAGAAAGTGAAAAATGGATAAAGAAGTTGTGGTATTTACTTACAAAGCAATATCACTCAGCAATGAAATCTGTGTCATCAGGCCCGTAGCAGCACAATGAGTGGATTCAGGTATGATGATTCTAACTGAAATAAGTCACACAGAAAAGAAACATCATAAGATATCAGTAATACACGGAATGTAAACTTGGCTACACAGGAACTGAATTACAGAACAGAACAGGGTCTCAAATTTAGAAAACCAACTTATGCTTGCTTAAGGGTAAAGGTGAGTTGGGGTGCTGCATAAAACCAGAGATTGAAATGAGCACAGATAAAGTTCCTTAAGTCAAATATGGAATAGACAAGAGCTACTCCTTGCTCAACGAAATGGACTCAACACCGCATATTAAACGCCTAAGAATGTACCTGACTAGTAAGTATCGGAAAACCTATGGATTGCTATGTCTCCAAAAGAGAATCAAGCATGTGTACAGGGGCATAAACGCAGCAGTGATAGGATTGGAGAGGTTCGGTGAGCAAATGAAGACCCTTTGAAGTCATATTGCATGGTACGCATTACACGGGTCTCAACTCTCCAGGTTTAAGGTATTCTTCCTTCAGCTAAAACATGCATGGGGAACCTAGAGTATGATCAACCATGTGATCGGGAGACGTTTTCAAATATGTCTCAGTTTTCCTCCCCTGGTACTCGGGTGCAACATTCCAGACGCTTTACTAACACTCTCCCGACTTGGAGAGTCAGTCCCTTTAACCTCCTGTTTGGCCCAGTTTGCAATTTCTGCGGAAGATGAACAGGAATAGCGAGAACCAATGAGAGACTAGCTGGAGGTGTCTGGACGGGCAAATTTAACTCTCATTTCCCACCAGGAAGAGGAATTAACCAAAGGCTCAGCGTGCCGTGCCAGAACCAGATTAGGGCCTGAAGCCATCCTGCGGTGTTGCGGCCAGGTCACAAGAAAGCGAGTTGAAGAAAGGAGCTCAGGGGCACTGTAATTCACAAACCTGCAGACTTATAAATGACAGCTATCGTCCAAAAATAGACTGAAGTAAGGCTGCCAAGAGCACTTGAAAGCGGGGCAGAATTGCAGGAAACCGATTTCAGGAGGTAGACTGGAATTGCATTGCAAGCATAGGAAAAGAGGCAGAACGTCCACAATGATGCACTTGGCCAAAAAGGGCGTATGCGTTTTTTCCTGAATATATTCAGGAAAAAACGCATACGCCCTTTTTGGCCAACCAAGCAAGCTTGCAAAGGAAATCTGCACTACAATGAAGTCTCACTTCCCCCCGGTCAAAAGGGCCATCTGAAAAAAGTGTAAAATTCAGAAAGGCAGGACAGGCCATGGAGAACTGGGAGCCTTGTTATGCTGATGGGCGGGATGTAAATTGCCAACAGACACTCGGGAGAAGTGTATGGTGTTTCCTGAAACATCTAAAAAACAAAGCAACAGAGCCTAGGGCACTGCCACTTATGGTCCTATAGCTTAGGGAAATTAAAATCAAAAAGACACAGCCACCCCAAACTTTCGAACGGCTCTGTTTACAAGAACCTCGTTTACAGTACAAGTTCAACATCGCAGAAAGTGAAAAATGGATAAAGAAGTTGTGGTATTTACTTACAAAGCAATATCACTCAGCAATGAAATCTGTGTCATCAGGCCCGTAGCAGCACAATGAGTGGATTCAGGTATGATGATTCTAACTGAAATAAGTCACACAGAAAAGAAACATCATAAGATATCAGTAATACACGGAATGTAAACTTGGCTACACAGGAACTGAATTACAGAACAGAACAGGGTCTCAAATTTAGAAAAACAACTTATGCTTGCTTAAGGGTAAAGGTGAGTTGGGGTGCTGCATAAAACCAGAGATTGAAATGAGCACAGATAAAGTTCCTTAAGTCAAATATGGAATAGACAAGAGCTACTCCTTGCTCAACGAAATGGACTCAACACCGCATATTAAACGCCTAAGAATGTACCTGACTAGTAAGTATCTTAAAACCTATGGATTGCTATGTCTCCGAAAGAGAATCAAGCGTGTTTACAGGGGCATAAACGCAGCAGTGATAGGATTGGAGAGGTTCGGTGAGCAAATGAAGACCCTTTGAAGTCATATTGCATGGTACCCATTCCACGGGTTTCAAATACCCAGGTTTAAGGTATTCTTCCTTCAGCTAAAACATGCATGTGGAACCTAGAGTATGATCAACCATGTGATCGGGAGACGTGTTCAAATATGTCTCAGTTTTCCTCCCCTGGTACTCGGGTGCAACATTCCAGACGCTTTACTAACACTCTCCCGACTTGGAGAGTCAGTCCCTTTAACCTCCTGTTTGGCCCAGTTTGCAATTTCTGCGGAAGATGAACAGGAATAGCGAGAACCAATGAGAGACTAGCTGGAGGTGTCTGGACGGGCAAATTTAACTCTCATTTCCCACCAGGAAGAGGAATTAACCAAAGGCTCAGCGTGCCGTGCCAGAACCAGATTAGGGCCTGAAGCCATCCTGCGGTGTTGCGGCCAGGTCACAAGAAAGCGAGTTGAAGAAAGGAGCTCAGGGGCACTGTAATTCACAAACCTGCAGACTTATAAATGACAGCTATCGTCCAAAAATAGACTGAAGTAAGGCTGCCAAGAGGACTTGAAAGCGGGGCAGAATTGCAGGAAACCGATTTCAGGAGGTAGACTGGAATTGCATTGAAAGCATAGGAAAAGAGGCAGAACGTCCACAATGATGCACTTGGCTAAAAAGGGCGTATGCGTTTTTTCCTGAATATATTCAGGAAAAAACGCATACGCCCTTTTTGGCCAACCAAGCAAGCTTGCAAAGGAAATCTGCACTACAATGAAGTCTCACTTCCCCCCGGTCAAAAGGGCCATCTGAAAAAAGTGTAAAATCCAGAAAGGCAGGACAGGCCATGGAGAACTGGGAGCCTTGTTATGCTGATGGGCGGGATGTAAATTGCCAACAACAACTCGGGAGAAGTGTATGGTGTTTCCTGAAACATCTAAAAAACAAAGCAACAGAGCCTAGGGCACTTCCACTTATGGTCCTATAGCTTAGGGAAATTAAAATCAAAAAGACACAGCCACCCCAAAGTTTGAGACGCCTCCGTTTACAAGAACCTCGTTTACCGTACAAGTTCAATATCACAGAATGTGAAAAATGGATAAAGAACTTGTGGTACTTACGTACAATGCAGTATCACTCAGCAATGAAATCTATGTCATCAGGCCCGTAGCAGCATAATGAGTGGATTCAGGTACGATGATTCTAACTGAAATAAGTCACACAGAAAAAGAAACATCATAAGATATCACTAATACACGGAATGTAAACTTGGCTACACAGGAACTGCATTCCAAAACAGAACAGGGTCTCAAATTTAGAAAACCAACTTATGCTTGCTTAAGGGGAAAGGTGAGTTGGGGTGCTGCATAAAACCAGAGATTGAAATGAGCACAGATAAAGTTCCTTAAGCCAAATATGGAATAGACAAGAGCTACTCCTTGCTCAACGAAATGGACTCAACACCGCATATTAAACGCCTAAGAATGTACCTGACTAGTAAGTATCTTAAAACCTATGGATTGCTATGTCTCCAAAAGAGAATCAAGCGTGTGTACAGGGGCATAAACGCAGCAGTGATAGGATTGGAGAGGTTCGGTGAGCAAATGAAGACCCTTTGAAGTCATATTGCATGGTACCCATTACACGGGTCTCAACTCTCCAGGTTTAAGGTATTCTTCCTTCAGCTAAAACATGCATGTGGAACCCAGAGTATGATCAACCATGTGAACGGGAGACGTGTTCAAATATGTCTCAGTTTTCCTCCCCTGGTACTCGGGTGCAACATTCCAGACGCTTTACTAACACTCTTCCGACTTGGAGAGTCAGTCCCTTTAACCTCCTGTTTGGCCCAGTTTGCAATTTCTGCGGAAGATGAACAGGAATAGCGAGAACCAATGAGAGACTAGCTGGAGGTGTCTGGACGGGCAAATTTAACTATCATTTCCCACCAGGAAGAGGAATTAACCAAAGGCTCAGCGTGCCGTGCCAGAACCAGATTAGGGCCTGAAGCCATCCTGCGGTGTTGCGGCCAGGTCACAAGAAAGCGAGTTGAAGAAAGGAGCTCAGGGGCACTGTAATTCACAAACCTGCAGAGTTATAAATGACAGCTATCGTCCAAAAATAGACTGAAGTAAGGCTGCCAAGAGGACTTGAAAGCGGGGCAGAATTGCAGGAAACCGATTTCAGGAGGTAGACTGGAATTGCATTGAAAGCATAGGAAAAGAGGCAGAACGTCCACAATGATGCACTTGGCCAAAAAGGGCGTATGCGTTTTTTCCTGAATATATTCAGGAAAAAACGCATACGCCCTTTTTGGCCAACCAAGCAAGCTTGCAAAGGAAATCTGCACTACAATGAAGTCTCACTTCTCCCCGGTCAAAAGGGCCATCTGAAAAAAGTGTAAAATTCAGAAAGGCAGGACAGGCCATGGAGAACTGGGAGCCTTGTTATGCTGATGGGCGGGATGTAAATTGCCAACAGACACTCGGGAGAAGTGTATGGTGTTTCCTGAAACATCTAAAAAACAAAGCAACAGAGCCTAGGGCACTGCCACTTATGGTCCTATAGCTTAGGGAAATTAAAATCAAAAAGACACAGCCACCCCAAACTTTCGAACGGCTCTGTTTACAAGAACCTCGTTTACAGTACAAGTTCAACATCGCAGAAAGTGAAAAATGGATAAAGAAGTTGTGGTATTTACTTACAAAGCAATATCACTCAGCAATGAAATCTGTGTCATCAGGCCCGTAGCAGCACAATGAGTGGATTCAGGTATGATGATTCTAACTGAAATAAGTCACACAGAAAAGAAACATCATAAGATATCAGTAATACACGGAATGTAAACTTGGCTACACAGGAACTGAATTACAGAACAGAACAGGGTCTCAAATTTAGAAAAACAACTTATGCTTGCTTAAGGGTAAAGGTGAGTTGGGGTGCTGCATAAAACCAGAGATTGAAATGAGCACAGATAAAGTTCCTTAAGTCAAATATGGAATAGACAAGAGCTACTCCTTGCTCAACGAAATGGACTCAACACCGCATATTAAACGCCTAAGAATGTACCTGACTAGTAAGTATCTTAAAACCTATGGATTGCTATGTCTCCGAAAGAGAATCAAGCGTGTTTACAGGGGCATAAACGCAGCAGTGATAGGATTGGAGAGGTTCGGTGAGCAAATGAAGACCCTTTGAAGTCATATTGCATGGTACCCATTCCACGGGTTTCAAATACCCAGGTTTAAGGTATTCTTCCTTCAGCTAAAACATGCATGTGGAACCTAGAGTATGATCAACCATGTGATCGGGAGACGTGTTCAAATATGTCTCAGTTTTCCTCCCCTGGTACTCGGGTGCAACATTCCAGATGCTTTACTAACACTCTCCCGACTTGGAGAGTCAGTCCCTTTAACCTCCTGTTTGGCCCAGTTTGCAATTTCTGCGGAAGATGAACAGGAATAGCGAGAACCAATGAGAGACTAGCTGGAGGTGTCTGAACGGGCAAATTTAACTCTCATTTCCCACCAGGAAGAGGAATTAACCAAAGGCTCAGCGTGCCGTGCCAGAACCAGATAAGGGCCTGAAGCCATCCTGCGGTGTTGCGGCCAGGTCACAAGAAAGCGAGTTGAAGAAAGGAGCTCAGGGGCACTGTAATTCACAAACCTGCAGACTTATAAATGACAGCTATCGTCCAAAAATAGACTGAAGTAAGGCTGCCAAGAGGACTTGAAAGCGGGGCAGAATTGCAGGAAACCGATTTCAGGAGGTAGACTGGAATTGCATTGAGAGCATAGAAAAAAAGGCAGAACGTCCACAATGATGCACGTGGCCAAAAAGGGCGTATGCGTTTTTTCCTGAATATATTCAGGAAAAAACGCATACGCCCTTTTTGGCCAACCAAGCAAGCTTGCAAAGGAAATCTGCACTACAATGAAGTCTCACTTCCCCCCGGTCAAAAGGGCCATCTGAAAAAAGTGTAAAATCCAGAAAGGCAGGACAGGCCATGGAGAACTGGGAGCCTTGTTATGCTGATGGGCGGGATGTAAATTGCCAACAACCACTCGGGAGAAGTGTATGGTGTTTCCTGAAACATCTAAAAAACAAAGCAACAGAGCCTAGGGCACTTCCACTTATGGTCCTATAGCTTAGGGAAATTAAAATCAAAAAGACACAGCCACCCCAAAGTTTGGAACGGCTCTGTTTACAAGAACCTCGTTTACCGTACAAGTTCAATATCACAGAATGTGAAAAATGGATAAAGAACTTGTGGTACTTACGTACAATGCAGTATCACTCAGCAATGAAATCTATGTCATCAGGCCCGTAGCAGCATAATGAGTGGATTCAGGTACGATGATTCTAACTGAAATAAGTCACACAGAAAAAGAAACATCATAAGATATCACTAATACACGGAATGTAAACTTGGCTACACAGGAACTGCATTCCAAAACAGAACAGGGTCTCAAATTTAGAAAACCAACTTATGCTTGCTTAAGGGGAAAGGTGAGTTGGGGTGCTGCATAAAACCAGAGATTGAAATGAGCACAGATAAAGTTCCTTAAGCCAAATATGGAATAGACAAGAGCTACTCCTTGCTCAACGAAATGGACTCAACACCGCATATTAAACGCCTAAGAATGTACCTGACTAGTAAGTATCTTAAAACCTATGGATTGCTATGTCTCCAAAAGAGAATCAAGCGTGTGTACAGGGGCATAAACGCAGCAGTGATAGGATTGGAGAGGTTCGGTGAGCAAATGAAGACCCTTTGAAGTCATATTGCATGGTACCCATTACACGGGTCTCAACTCTCCAGGTTTAAGGTATTCTTCCTTCAGCTAAAACATGCATGTGGAACCCAGAGTATGATCAACCATGTGAACGGGAGACGTGTTCAAATATGTCTCAGTTTTCCTCCCCTGGTACTCGGGTGCAACATTCCAGATGCTTTACTAACACTCTTCCGACTTGGAGAGTCAGTCCCTTTAACCTCCTGTTTGGCCCAGTTTGCAATTTCTGCGGAAGATGAACAGGAATAGTGAGAACCAATGAGAGACTAGCTGGAGGTGTCTGGACGGGCAAATTTAACTCTCATTTCCCACCAGGAAGAGGAATTAACCAAAGGCTCAGCGTGCCGTGCCGGAACCAGATTAGGGCCTGAAGCCATCCTGCGGTGTTGCGGCCAGGTCACAAGAAAGCGAGTTGAAGAAAGGAGCTCAGGGGCACTGTAATTCACAAACCTGCAGACTTATAAATGACAGCTATCGTCCAAAAATAGACTGAAGTAAGGCTGCCAAGAGGACTTGAAAGCGGGGCAGAATTGCAGGAAACCGATTTCAGGAGGTAGACTGGAATTGCATTGAAAGCATAGGAAAAGAGGCAGAACGTCCACAATGATGCACTTGGCCAAAAAGGGCGTATGCGCTTTTTCCTGAATATATTCAGGAAAAAACGCATACGCCCTTTTTGGCCAACCAAGCAAGCTTGCAAAGGAAATCTGCACTACAATGAAGTCTCACTTCCCCCCGGTCAAAAGGGCCATCTGAAAAAAGTGTAAAATCCAGAAAGGCAGGACAGGCCATGGAGAACTGGGAGCCTTGTTATGCTGATGGGCGGGATGTAAATTGCCAACAGACACTCGGGAGAAGTGTATGGTGTTTCCTGAAACATCTAAAAAACAAAGCAACAGAGCCTAGGGCACTGCCACTTATGGTCCTATAGCTTAGGGAAATTAAAATCAAAAAGACACAGCCACCCCAAACTTTCGAACGGCTCTGTTTACAAGAACCTCGTTTACAGTACAAGTTCAACATCGCAGAAAGTGAAAAATGGATAAAGAAGTTGTGGTATTTACTTACAAAGCAATATCACTCAGCAATGAAATCTGTGTCATCAGGCCCGTAGCAGCACAATGAGTGGATTCAGGTATGATGATTCTAACTGAAATAAGTCACACAGAAAAGAAACATCATAAGATATCAGTAATACACGGAATGTAAACTTGGCTACACAGGAACTGAATTACAGAACAGAACAGGGTCTCAAATTTAGAAAACCAACTTATGCTTGCTTAAGGGTAAAGGTGAGTTGGGGTGCTGCATAAAACCAGAGATTGAAATGAGCACAGATAAAGTTCCTTAAGTCAAATATGGAATAGACAAGAGCTACTCCTTGCTCAACGAAATGGACTCAACACCGCATATTAAACGCCTAAGAATGTACCTGACTAGTAAGTATCGGAAAACCTATGGATTGCTATGTCTCCAAAAGAGAATCAAGCATGTGTACAGGGGCATAAACGCAGCAGTGATAGGATTGGAGAGGTTCGGTGAGCAAATGAAGACCCTTTGAAGTCATATTGCATGGTACGCATTACACGGGTCTCAACTCTCCAGGTTTAAGGTATTCTTCCTTCAGCTAAAACATGCATGGGGAACCTAGAGTATGATCAACCATGTGATCGGGAGACGTTTTCAAATATGTCTCAGTTTTCCTCCCCTGGTACTCGGGTGCAACATTCCAGACGCTTTACTAACACTCTCCCGACTTGGAGAGTCAGTCCCTTTAACCTCCTGTTTGGCCCAGTTTGCAATTTCTGCGGAAGATGAACAGGAATAGCGAGAACCAATGAGAGACTAGCTGGAGGTGTCTGGACGGGCAAATTTAACTCTCATTTCCCACCAGGAAGAGGAATTAACCAAAGGCTCAGCGTGCCGTGCCAGAACCAGATTAGGGCCTGAAGCCATCCTGCGGTGTTGCGGCCAGGTCACAAGAAAGCGAGTTGAAGAAAGGAGCTCAGGGGCACTGTAATTCACAAACCTGCAGACTTATAAATGACAGCTATCGTCCAAAAATAGACTGAAGTAAGGCTGCCAAGAGCACTTGAAAGCGGGGCAGAATTGCAGGAAACCGATTTCAGGAGGTAGACTGGAATTGCATTGCAAGCATAGGAAAAGAGGCAGAACGTCCACAATGATGCACTTGGCCAAAAAGGGCGTATGCGTTTTTTCCTGAATATATTCAGGAAAAAACGCATACGCCCTTTTTGGCCAACCAAGCAAGCTTGCAAAGGAAATCTGCACTACAATGAAGTCTCACTTCCCCCCGGTCAAAAGGGCCATCTGAAAAAAGTGTAAAATTCAGAAAGGCAGGACAGGCCATGGAGAACTGGGAGCCTTGTTATGCTGATGGGCGGGATGTAAATTGCCAACAGACACTCGGGAGAAGTGTATGGTGTTTCCTGAAACATCTAAAAAACAAAGCAACAGAGCCTAGGGCACTGCCACTTATGGTCCTATAGCTTAGGGAAATTAAAATCAAAAAGACACAGCCACCCCAAACTTTCGAACGGCTCTGTTTACAAGAACCTCGTTTACAGTACAAGTTCAACATCGCAGAAAGTGAAAAATGGATAAAGAAGTTGTGGTATTTACTTACAAAGCAATATCACTCAGCAATGAAATCTGTGTCATCAGGCCCGTAGCAGCACAATGAGTGGATTCAGGTATGATGATTCTAACTGAAATAAGTCACACAGAAAAGAAACATCATAAGATATCAGTAATACACGGAATGTAAACTTGGCTACACAGGAACTGAATTACAGAACAGAACAGGGTCTCAAATTTAGAAAAACAACTTATGCTTGCTTAAGGGTAAAGGTGAGTTGGGGTGCTGCATAAAACCAGAGATTGAAATGAGCACAGATAAAGTTCCTTAAGTCAAATATGGAATAGACAAGAGCTACTCCTTGCTCAACGAAATGGACTCAACACCGCATATTAAACGCCTAAGAATGTACCTGACTAGTAAGTATCTTAAAACCTATGGATTGCTATGTCTCCGAAAGAGAATCAAGCGTGTTTACAGGGGCATAAACGCAGCAGTGATAGGATTGGAGAGGTTCGGTGAGCAAATGAAGACCCTTTGAAGTCATATTGCATGGTACCCATTCCACGGGTTTCAAATACCCAGGTTTAAGGTATTCTTCCTTCAGCTAAAACATGCATGTGGAACCTAGAGTATGATCAACCATGTGATCGGGAGACGTGTTCAAATATGTCTCAGTTTTCCTCCCCTGGTACTCGGGTGCAACATTCCAGACGCTTTACTAACACTCTCCCGACTTGGAGAGTCAGTCCCTTTAACCTCCTGTTTGGCCCAGTTTGCAATTTCTGCGGAAGATGAACAGGAATAGCGAGAACCAATGAGAGACTAGCTGGAGGTGTCTGGACGGGCAAATTTAACTCTCATTTCCCACCAGGAAGAGGAATTAACCAAAGGCTCAGCGTGCCGTGCCAGAACCAGATTAGGGCCTGAAGCCATCCTGCGGTGTTGCGGCCAGGTCACAAGAAAGCGAGTTGAAGAAAGGAGCTCAGGGGCACTGTAATTCACAAACCTGCAGACTTATAAATGACAGCTATCGTCCAAAAATAGACTGAAGTAAGGCTGCCAAGAGGACTTGAAAGCGGGGCAGAATTGCAGGAAACCGATTTCAGGAGGTAGACTGGAATTGCATTGAAAGCATAGGAAAAGAGGCAGAACGTCCACAATGATGCACTTGGCTAAAAAGGGCGTATGCGTTTTTTCCTGAATATATTCAGGAAAAAACGCATACGCCCTTTTTGGCCAACCAAGCAAGCTTGCAAAGGAAATCTGCACTACAATGAAGTCTCACTTCCCCCCGGTCAAAAGGGCCATCTGAAAAAAGTGTAAAATCCAGAAAGGCAGGACAGGCCATGGAGAACTGGGAGCCTTGTTATGCTGATGGGCGGGATGTAAATTGCCAACAACAACTCGGGAGAAGTGTATGGTGTTTCCTGAAACATCTAAAAAACAAAGCAACAGAGCCTAGGGCACTTCCACTTATGGTCCTATAGCTTAGGGAAATTAAAATCAAAAAGACACAGCCACCCCAAAGTTTGAGACGCCTCCGTTTACAAGAACCTCGTTTACCGTACAAGTTCAATATCACAGAATGTGAAAAATGGATAAAGAACTTGTGGTACTTACGTACAATGCAGTATCACTCAGCAATGAAATCTATGTCATCAGGCCCGTAGCAGCATAATGAGTGGATTCAGGTACGATGATTCTAACTGAAATAAGTCACACAGAAAAAGAAACATCATAAGATATCACTAATACACGGAATGTAAACTTGGCTACACAGGAACTGCATTCCAAAACAGAACAGGGTCTCAAATTTAGAAAACCAACTTATGCTTGCTTAAGGGGAAAGGTGAGTTGGGGTGCTGCATAAAACCAGAGATTGAAATGAGCACAGATAAAGTTCCTTAAGCCAAATATGGAATAGACAAGAGCTACTCCTTGCTCAACGAAATGGACTCAACACCGCATATTAAACGCCTAAGAATGTACCTGACTAGTAAGTATCTTAAAACCTATGGATTGCTATGTCTCCAAAAGAGAATCAAGCGTGTGTACAGGGGCATAAACGCAGCAGTGATAGGATTGGAGAGGTTCGGTGAGCAAATGAAGACCCTTTGAAGTCATATTGCATGGTACCCATTACACGGGTCTCAACTCTCCAGGTTTAAGGTATTCTTCCTTCAGCTAAAACATGCATGTGGAACCCAGAGTATGATCAACCATGTGAACGGGAGACGTGTTCAAATATGTCTCAGTTTTCCTCCCCTGGTACTCGGGTGCAACATTCCAGACGCTTTACTAACACTCTTCCGACTTGGAGAGTCAGTCCCTTTAACCTCCTGTTTGGCCCAGTTTGCAATTTCTGCGGAAGATGAACAGGAATAGCGAGAACCAATGAGAGACTAGCTGGAGGTGTCTGGACGGGCAAATTTAACTATCATTTCCCACCAGGAAGAGGAATTAACCAAAGGCTCAGCGTGCCGTGCCAGAACCAGATTAGGGCCTGAAGCCATCCTGCGGTGTTGCGGCCAGGTCACAAGAAAGCGAGTTGAAGAAAGGAGCTCAGGGGCACTGTAATTCACAAACCTGCAGAGTTATAAATGACAGCTATCGTCCAAAAATAGACTGAAGTAAGGCTGCCAAGAGGACTTGAAAGCGGGGCAGAATTGCAGGAAACCGATTTCAGGAGGTAGACTGGAATTGCATTGAAAGCATAGGAAAAGAGGCAGAACGTCCACAATGATGCACTTGGCCAAAAAGGGCGTATGCGTTTTTTCCTGAATATATTCAGGAAAAAACGCATACGCCCTTTTTGGCCAACCAAGCAAGCTTGCAAAGGAAATCTGCACTACAATGAAGTCTCACTTCTCCCCGGTCAAAAGGGCCATCTGAAAAAAGTGTAAAATTCAGAAAGGCAGGACAGGCCATGGAGAACTGGGAGCCTTGTTATGCTGATGGGCGGGATGTAAATTGCCAACAGACACTCGGGAGAAGTGTATGGTGTTTCCTGAAACATCTAAAAAACAAAGCAACAGAGCCTAGGGCACTGCCACTTATGGTCCTATAGCTTAGGGAAATTAAAATCAAAAAGACACAGCCACCCCAAACTTTCGAACGGCTCTGTTTACAAGAACCTCGTTTACAGTACAAGTTCAACATCGCAGAAAGTGAAAAATGGATAAAGAAGTTGTGGTATTTACTTACAAAGCAATATCACTCAGCAATGAAATCTGTGTCATCAGGCCCGTAGCAGCACAATGAGTGGATTCAGGTATGATGATTCTAACTGAAATAAGTCACACAGAAAAGAAACATCATAAGATATCAGTAATACACGGAATGTAAACTTGGCTACACAGGAACTGAATTACAGAACAGAACAGGGTCTCAAATTTAGAAAAACAACTTATGCTTGCTTAAGGGTAAAGGTGAGTTGGGGTGCTGCATAAAACCAGAGATTGAAATGAGCACAGATAAAGTTCCTTAAGTCAAATATGGAATAGACAAGAGCTACTCCTTGCTCAACGAAATGGACTCAACACCGCATATTAAACGCCTAAGAATGTACCTGACTAGTAAGTATCTTAAAACCTATGGATTGCTATGTCTCCGAAAGAGAATCAAGCGTGTTTACAGGGGCATAAACGCAGCAGTGATAGGATTGGAGAGGTTCGGTGAGCAAATGAAGACCCTTTGAAGTCATATTGCATGGTACCCATTCCACGGGTTTCAAATACCCAGGTTTAAGGTATTCTTCCTTCAGCTAAAACATGCATGTGGAACCTAGAGTATGATCAACCATGTGATCGGGAGACGTGTTCAAATATGTCTCAGTTTTCCTCCCCTGGTACTCGGGTGCAACATTCCAGATGCTTTACTAACACTCTCCCGACTTGGAGAGTCAGTCCCTTTAACCTCCTGTTTGGCCCAGTTTGCAATTTCTGCGGAAGATGAACAGGAATAGCGAGAACCAATGAGAGACTAGCTGGAGGTGTCTGAACGGGCAAATTTAACTCTCATTTCCCACCAGGAAGAGGAATTAACCAAAGGCTCAGCGTGCCGTGCCAGAACCAGATAAGGGCCTGAAGCCATCCTGCGGTGTTGCGGCCAGGTCACAAGAAAGCGAGTTGAAGAAAGGAGCTCAGGGGCACTGTAATTCACAAACCTGCAGACTTATAAATGACAGCTATCGTCCAAAAATAGACTGAAGTAAGGCTGCCAAGAGGACTTGAAAGCGGGGCAGAATTGCAGGAAACCGATTTCAGGAGGTAGACTGGAATTGCATTGAGAGCATAGAAAAAAAGGCAGAACGTCCACAATGATGCACGTGGCCAAAAAGGGCGTATGCGTTTTTTCCTGAATATATTCAGGAAAAAACGCATACGCCCTTTTTGGCCAACCAAGCAAGCTTGCAAAGGAAATCTGCACTACAATGAAGTCTCACTTCCCCCCGGTCAAAAGGGCCATCTGAAAAAAGTGTAAAATCCAGAAAGGCAGGACAGGCCATGGAGAACTGGGAGCCTTGTTATGCTGATGGGCGGGATGTAAATTGCCAACAACCACTCGGGAGAAGTGTATGGTGTTTCCTGAAACATCTAAAAAACAAAGCAACAGAGCCTAGGGCACTTCCACTTATGGTCCTATAGCTTAGGGAAATTAAAATCAAAAAGACACAGCCACCCCAAAGTTTGGAACGGCTCTGTTTACAAGAACCTCGTTTACCGTACAAGTTCAATATCACAGAATGTGAAAAATGGATAAAGAACTTGTGGTACTTACGTACAATGCAGTATCACTCAGCAATGAAATCTATGTCATCAGGCCCGTAGCAGCATAATGAGTGGATTCAGGTACGATGATTCTAACTGAAATAAGTCACACAGAAAAAGAAACATCATAAGATATCACTAATACACGGAATGTAAACTTGGCTACACAGGAACTGCATTCCAAAACAGAACAGGGTCTCAAATTTAGAAAACCAACTTATGCTTGCTTAAGGGGAAAGGTGAGTTGGGGTGCTGCATAAAACCAGAGATTGAAATGAGCACAGATAAAGTTCCTTAAGCCAAATATGGAATAGACAAGAGCTACTCCTTGCTCAACGAAATGGACTCAACACCGCATATTAAACGCCTAAGAATGTACCTGACTAGTAAGTATCTTAAAACCTATGGATTGCTATGTCTCCAAAAGAGAATCAAGCGTGTGTACAGGGGCATAAACGCAGCAGTGATAGGATTGGAGAGGTTCGGTGAGCAAATGAAGACCCTTTGAAGTCATATTGCATGGTACCCATTACACGGGTCTCAACTCTCCAGGTTTAAGGTATTCTTCCTTCAGCTAAAACATGCATGTGGAACCCAGAGTATGATCAACCATGTGAACGGGAGACGTGTTCAAATATGTCTCAGTTTTCCTCCCCTGGTACTCGGGTGCAACATTCCAGACGCTTTACTAACACTCTTCCGACTTGGAGAGTCAGTCCCTTTAACCTCCTGTTTGGCCCAGTTTGCAATTTCTGCGGAAGATGAACAGGAATAGCGAGAACCAATGAGAGACTAGCTGGAGGTGTCTGGACGGGCAAATTTAACTATCATTTCCCACCAGGAAGAGGAATTAACCAAAGGCTCAGCGTGCCGTGCCAGAACCAGATTAGGGCCTGAAGCCATCCTGCGGTGTTGCGGCCAGGTCACAAGAAAGCGAGTTGAAGAAAGGAGCTCAGGGGCACTGTAATTCACAAACCTGCAGAGTTATAAATGACAGCTATCGTCCAAAAATAGACTGAAGTAAGGCTGCCAAGAGGACTTGAAAGCGGGGCAGAATTGCAGGAAACCGATTTCAGGAGGTAGACTGGAATTGCATTGAAAGCATAGGAAAAGAGGCAGAACGTCCACAATGATGCACTTGGCCAAAAAGGGCGTATGCGTTTTTTCCTGAATATATTCAGGAAAAAACGCATACGCCCTTTTTGGCCAACCAAGCAAGCTTGCAAAGGAAATCTGCACTACAATGAAGTCTCACTTCCCCCCGGTCAAAAGGGCCATCTGAAAAAAGTGTAAAATTCAGAAAGGCAGGACAGGCCATGGAGAACTGGGAGCCTTGTTATGCTGATGGGCGGGATGTAAATTGCCAACAGACACTCGGGAGAAGTGTATGGTGTTTCCTGAAACATCTAAAAAACAAAGCAACAGAGCCTAGGGCACTGCCACTTATGGTCCTATAGCTTAGGGAAATTAAAATCAAAAAGACACAGCCACCCCAAACTTTCGAACGGCTCTGTTTACAAGAACCTCGTTTACAGTACAAGTTCAACATCGCAGAAAGTGAAAAATGGATAAAGAAGTTGTGGTATTTACTTACAAAGCAATATCACTCAGCAATGAAATCTGTGTCATCAGGCCCGTAGCAGCACAATGAGTGGATTCAGGTATGATGATTCTAACTGAAATAAGTCACACAGAAAAGAAACATCATAAGATATCAGTAATACACGGAATGTAAACTTGGCTACACAGGAACTGAATTACAGAACAGAACAGGGTCTCAAATTTAGAAAAACAACTTATGCTTGCTTAAGGGTAAAGGTGAGTTGGGGTGCTGCATAAAACCAGAGATTGAAATGAGCACAGATAAAGTTCCTTAAGTCAAATATGGAATAGACAAGAGCTACTCCTTGCTCAACGAAATGGACTCAACACCGCATATTAAACGCCTAAGAATGTACCTGACTAGTAAGTATCTTAAAACCTATGGATTGCTATGTCTCCGAAAGAGAATCAAGCGTGTTTACAGGGGCATAAACGCAGCAGTGATAGGATTGGAGAGGTTCGGTGAGCAAATGAAGACCCTTTGAAGTCATATTGCATGGTACCCATTCCACGGGTTTCAAATACCCAGGTTTAAGGTATTCTTCCTTCAGCTAAAACATGCATGTGGAACCTAGAGTATGATCAACCATGTGATCGGGAGACGTGTTCAAATATGTCTCAGTTTTCCTCCCCTGGTACTCGGGTGCAACATTCCAGATGCTTTACTAACACTCTCCCGACTTGGAGAGTCAGTCCCTTTAACCTCCTGTTTGGCCCAGTTTGCAATTTCTGCGGAAGATGAACAGGAATAGCGAGAACCAATGAGAGACTAGCTGGAGGTGTCTGAACGGGCAAATTTAACTCTCATTTCCCACCAGGAAGAGGAATTAACCAAAGGCTCAGCGTGCCGTGCCAGAACCAGATAAGGGCCTGAAGCCATCCTGCGGTGTTGCGGCCAGGTCACAAGAAAGCGAGTTGAAGAAAGGAGCTCAGGGGCACTGTAATTCACAAACCTGCAGACTTATAAATGACAGCTATCGTCCAAAAATAGACTGAAGTAAGGCTGCCAAGAGGACTTGAAAGCGGGGCAGAATTGCAGGAAACCGATTTCAGGAGGTAGACTGGAATTGCATTGAGAGCATAGAAAAAAAGGCAGAACGTCCACAATGATGCACGTGGCCAAAAAGGGCGTATGCGTTTTTTCCTGAATATATTCAGGAAAAAACGCATACGCCCTTTTTGGCCAACCAAGCAAGCTTGCAAAGGAAATCTGCACTACAATGAAGTCTCACTTCCCCCCGGTCAAAAGGGCCATCTGAAAAAAGTGTAAAATCCAGAAAGGCAGGACAGGCCATGGAGAACTGGGAGCCTTGTTATGCTGATGGGCGGGATGTAAATTGCCAACAACCACTCGGGAGAAGTGTATGGTGTTTCCTGAAACATCTAAAAAACAAAGCAACAGAGCCTAGGGCACTTCCACTTATGGTCCTATAGCTTAGGGAAATTAAAATCAAAAAGACACAGCCACCCCAAAGTTTGGAACGGCTCTGTTTACAAGAACCTCGTTTACCGTACAAGTTCAATATCACAGAATGTGAAAAATGGATAAAGAACTTGTGGTACTTACGTACAATGCAGTATCACTCAGCAATGAAATCTATGTCATCAGGCCCGTAGCAGCATAATGAGTGGATTCAGGTACGATGATTCTAACTGAAATAAGTCACACAGAAAAAGAAACATCATAAGATATCACTAATACACGGAATGTAAACTTGGCTACACAGGAACTGCATTCCAAAACAGAACAGGGTCTCAAATTTAGAAAACCAACTTATGCTTGCTTAAGGGGAAAGGTGAGTTGGGGTGCTGCATAAAACCAGAGATTGAAATGAGCACAGATAAAGTTCCTTAAGTCAAATATGGAATAGACAAGAGCTACTCCTTGCTCAACGAAATGGACTCAACACCCCATATTAAACGCCTAAGAATGTACCTGACTAGTAAGTATCTTAAAACCTATGGATTGCTATGTCTCCAAAAGAGAATCAAGTGTGTGTACAGGGGCATAAACGCAGCAGTGATAGGATTGGAGAGGTTCGGTGAGCAAATGAAGACCCTTTGAAGTCATATTGCATGGTACCCATTACACGGGTCTCAACTCTCCAGGTTTAAGGTATTCTTCCTTCAGCTAAAACATGCATGTGGAACCCAGAGTATGATCAACCATGTGAACGGGAGACGTGTTCAAATATGTCTCAGTTTTCCTCCCCTGGTACTCGGGTGCAACATTCCAGATGCTTTACTAACACTCTTCCGACTTGGAGAGTCAGTCCCTTTAACCTCCTGTTTGGCCCAGTTTGCAATTTCTGCGGAAGATGAACAGGAATAGTGAGAACCAATGAGAGACTAGCTGGAGGTGTCTGGACGGGCAAATTTAACTCTCATTTCCCACCAGGAAGAGGAATTAACCAAAGGCTCAGCGTGCCGTGCCAGAACCAGATTAGGGCCTGAAGCCATCCTGCGGTGTTGCGGCCAGGTCACAAGAAAGCGAGTTGAAGAAAGGAGCTCAGGGGCACTGTAATTCACAAACCTGCAGACTTATAAATGACAGCTATCGTCCAAAAATAGACTGAAGTAAGGCTGCCAAGAGGACTTGAAAGCGGGGCAGAATTGCAGGAAACCGATTTCAGGAGGTAGACTGGAATTGCATTGAAAGCATAGGAAAAGAGGCAGAACGTCCACAATGATGCACTTGGCCAAAAAGGGCGTATGCGCTTTTTCCTGAATATATTCAGGAAAAAACGCATACGCCCTTTTTGGCCAACCAAGCAAGCTTGCAAAGGAAATCTGCACTACAATGAAGTCTCACTTCCCCCCGGTCAAAAGGGCCATCTGAAAAAAGTGTAAAATCCAGAAAGGCAGGACAGGCCATGGAGAACTGGGAGCCTTGTTATGCTGATGGGCGGGATGTAAATTGCCAACAGACACTCGGGAGAAGTGTATGGTGTTTCCTGAAACATCTAAAAAACAAAGCAACAGAGCCTAGGGCACTGCCACTTATGGTCCTATAGCTTAGGGAAATTAAAATCAAAAAGACACAGCCACCCCAAACTTTCGAACGGCTCTGTTTACAAGAACCTCGTTTACAGTACAAGTTCAACATCGCAGAAAGTGAAAAATGGATAAAGAAGTTGTGGTATTTACTTACAAAGCAATATCACTCAGCAATGAAATCTGTGTCATCAGGCCCGTAGCAGCACAATGAGTGGATTCAGGTATGATGATTCTAACTGAAATAAGTCACACAGAAAAGAAACATCATAAGATATCAGTAATACACGGAATGTAAACTTGGCTACACAGGAACTGAATTACAGAACAGAACAGGGTCTCAAATTTAGAAAAACAACTTATGCTTGCTTAAGGGTAAAGGTGAGTTGGGGTGCTGCATAAAACCAGAGATTGAAATGAGCACAGATAAAGTTCCTTAAGTCAAATATGGAATAGACAAGAGCTACTCCTTGCTCAACGAAATGGACTCAACACCCCATATTAAACGCCTAAGAATGTACCTGACTAGTAAGTATCTTAAAACCTATGGATTGCTATGTCTCCAAAAGAGAATCAAGTGTGTGTACAGGGGCATAAACGCAGAAGTGATAGGATTGGAGAGGTTCGGTGAGCAAATGAAGACCCTTTGAAGTCATATTGCATGGTACCCATTACACGGGTCTCAACTCTCCAGGTTTAAGGTATTCTTCCTTCAGCTAAAACATGCATGTGGAACCCAGAGTATGATCAACCATGTGAACGGGAGACGTGTTCAAATATGTCTCAGTTTTCCTCCCCTGGTACTCGGGTGCAACATTCCAGATGCTTTACTAACACTCTTCCGACTTGGAGAGTCAGTCCCTTTAACCTCCTGTTTGGCCCAGTTTGCAATTTCTGCGGAAGATGAACAGGAATAGTGAGAACCAATGAGAGACTAGCTGGAGGTGTCTGGACGGGCAAATTTAACTCTCATTTCCCACCAGGAAGAGGAATTAACCAAAGGCTCAGCGTGCCGTGCCAGAACCAGATTAGGGCCTGAAGCCATCCTGCGGTGTTGCGGCCAGGTCACAAGAAAGCGAGTTGAAGAAAGGAGCTCAGGGGCACTGTAATTCACAAACCTGCAGACTTATAAATGACAGCTATCGTCCAAAAATAGACTGAAGTAAGGCTGCCAAGAGGACTTGAAAGCGGGGCAGAATTGCAGGAAACCGATTTCAGGAGGTAGACTGGAATTGCATTGAAAGCATAGGAAAAGAGGCAGAACGTCCACAATGATGCACTTGGCCAAAAAGGGCGTATGCGCTTTTTCCTGAATATATTCAGGAAAAAACGCATACGCCCTTTTTGGCCAACCAAGCAAGCTTGCAAAGGAAATCTGCACTACAATGAAGTCTCACTTCCCCCCGGTCAAAAGGGCCATCTGAAAAAAGTGTAAAATCCAGAAAGGCAGGACAGGCCATGGAGAACTGGGAGCCTTGTTATGCTGATGGGCGGGATGTAAATTGCCAACAGACACTCGGGAGAAGTGTATGGTGTTTCCTGAAACATCTAAAAAACAAAGCAACAGAGCCTAGGGCACTGCCACTTATGGTCCTATAGCTTAGGGAAATTAAAATCAAAAAGACACAGCCACCCCAAACTTTCGAACGGCTCTGTTTACAAGAACCTCGTTTACAGTACAAGTTCAACATCGCAGAAAGTGAAAAATGGATAAAGAAGTTGTGGTATTTACTTACAAAGCAATATCACTCAGCAATGAAATCTGTGTCATCAGGCCCGTAGCAGCACAATGAGTGGATTCAGGTATGATGATTCTAACTGAAATAAGTCACACAGAAAAGAAACATCATAAGATATCAGTAATACACGGAATGTAAACTTGGCTACACAGGAACTGAATTACAGAACAGAACAGGGTCTCAAATTTAGAAAAACAACTTATGCTTGCTTAAGGGTAAAGGTGAGTTGGGGTGCTGCATAAAACCAGAGATTGAAATGAGCACAGATAAAGTTCCTTAAGTCAAATATGGAATAGACAAGAGCTACTCCTTGCTCAACGAAATGGACTCAACACCGCATATTAAACGCCTAAGAATGTACCTGACTAGTAAGTATCGGAAAACCTATGGATTGCTATGTCTCCAAAAGAGAATCAAGCATGTGTACAGGGGCATAAACGCAGCAGTGATAGGATTGGAGAGGTTCGGTGAGCAAATGAAGACCCTTTGAAGTCATATTGCATGGTACGCATTACACGGGTCTCAACTCTCCAGGTTTAAGGTATTCTTCCTTCAGCTAAAACATGCATGGGGAACCTAGAGTATGATCAACCATGTGATCGGGAGACGTTTTCAAATATGTCTCAGTTTTCCTCCCCTGGTACTCGGGTGCAACATTCCAGACGCTTTACTAACACTCTCCCGACTTGGAGAGTCAGTCCCTTTAACCTCCTGTTTGGCCCAGTTTGCAATTTCTGCGGAAGATGAACAGGAATAGCGAGAACCAATGAGAGACTAGCTGGAGGTGTCTGGACGGGCAAATTTAACTCTCATTTCCCACCAGGAAGAGGAATTAACCAAAGGCTCAGCGTGCCGTGCCAGAAACAGATTAGGGCCTGAAGCCATCCTGCGGTGTTGCGGCCAGGTCACAAGAAAGCGAGTTGAAGAAAGGAGCTCAGGGGCACTGTAATTCACAAACCTGCAGACTTATAAATGACAGCTATCGTCCAAAAATAGACTGAAGTAAGGCTGCCAAGAGCACTTGAAAGCGGGGCAGAATTGCAGGAAACCGATTTCAGGAGGTAGACTGGAATTGCATTGCAAGCATAGGAAAAGAGGCAGAACGTCCACAATGATGCACTTGGCCAAAAAGGGCGTATGCGTTTTTTCCTGAATATATTCAGGAAAAAACGCATACGCCCTTTTTGGCCAACCAAGCAAGCTTGCAAAGGAAATCTGCACTACAATGAAGTCTCACTTCCCCCCGGTCAAAAGGGCCATCTGAAAAAAGTGTAAAATCCAGAAAGGCAGGACAGGCCATGGAGAACTGGGAGCCTTGTTATGCTGATGGGCGGGATGTAAATTGCCAACAACAACTCGGGAGAAGTGTATGGTGTTTCCTGAAACATCTAAAAAACAAAGCAACAGAGCCTAGGGCACTTCCACTTATGGTCCTATAGCTTAGGGAAATTAAAATCAAAAAGACACAGCCACCCCAAAGTTTGAGACGCCTCCGTTTACAAGAACCTCGTTTACCGTACAAGTTCAATATCACAGAATGTGAAAAATGGATAAAGAACTTGTGGTACTTACGTACAATGCAGTATCACTCAGCAATGAAATCTATGTCATCAGGCCCGTAGCAGCATAATGAGTGGATTCAGGTACGATGATTCTAACTGAAATAAGTCACACAGAAAAAGAAACATCATAAGATATCACTAATACACGGAATGTAAACTTGGCTACACAGGAACTGCATTCCAAAACAGAACAGGGTCTCAAATTTAGAAAACCAACTTATGCTTGCTTAAGGGGAAAGGTGAGTTGGGGTGCTGCATAAAACCAGAGATTGAAATGAGCACAGATAAAGTTCCTTAAGCCAAATATGGAATAGACAAGAGCTACTCCTTGCTCAACGAAATGGACTCAACACCCCATATTAAACGCCTAAGAATGTACCTGACTAGTAAGTATCTTAAAACCTATGGATTGCTATGTCTCCAAAAGAGAATCAAGCGTGTGTACAGGGGCATAAACGCAGCAGTGATAGGATTGGAGAGGTTCGGTGAGCAAATGAAGACCCTTTGAAGTCATATTGCATGGTACCCATTACACGGGTCTCAACTCTCCAGGTTTAAGGTATTCTTCCTTCAGCTAAAACATGCATGTGGAACCCAGAGTATGATCAACCATGTGAACGGGAGACGTGTTCAAATATGTCTCAGTTTTCCTCCCCTGGTACTCGGGTGCAACATTCCAGACGCTTTACTAACACTCTTCCGACTTGGAGAGTCAGTCCCTTTAACCTCCTGTTTGGCCCAGTTTGCAATTTCTGCGGAAGATGAACAGGAATAGCGAGAACCAATGAGAGACTAGCTGGAGGTGTCTGGACGGGCAAATTTAACTATCATTTCCCACCAGGAAGAGGAATTAACCAAAGGCTCAGCGTGCCGTGCCAGAACCAGATTAGGGCCTGAAGCCATCCTGCGGTGTTGCGGCCAGGTCACAAGAAAGCAAGTTGAAGAAAGGAGCTCAGGGGCACTGTAATTCACAAACCTGCAGAGTTATAAATGACAGCTATCGTCCAAAAATAGACTGAAGTAAGGCTGCCAAGAGGACTTGAAAGCGGGGCAGAATTGCAGGAAACCGATTTCAGGAGGTAGACTGGAATTGCATTGAAAGCATAGGAAAAGAGGCAGAACGTCCACAATGATGCACTTGGCCAAAAAGGGCATATGCGTTTTTTCCTGAATATATTCAGGAAAAAACGCATACGCCCTTTTTGGCCAACCAAGCAAGCTTGCAAAGGAAATCTGCACTACAATGAAGTCTCACTTCCCCCCGGTCAAAAGGGCCATCTGAAAAAAGTGTAAAATTCAGAAAGGCAGGACAGGCCATGGAGAACTGGGAGCCTTGTTATGCTGATGGGCGGGATGTAAATTGCCAACAGACACTCGGGAGAAGTGTATGGTGTTTCCTGAAACATCTAAAAAACAAAGCAACAGAGCCTAGGGCACTGCCACTTATGGTCCTATAGCTTAGGGAAATTAAAATCAAAAAGACACAGCCACCCCAAAGTTTGGGACGCCTCTGTTTACAAGAACCTCGTTTACAGTACAAGTTCAACATCGCAGAAAGTGAAAAATGGATAAAGAAGTTGTGGTATTTACTTACAAAGCAATATCACTCAGCAATGAAATCTGTGTCATCAGGCCCTTAGCAGCACAATGAGTGGATGCAGGTATGATGATTCTAACTGAAATAAGTCACACAGAAAAGAAACATCATAAGATATCAGTAATACACGGAATGTAAACTTGGCTACACAGGAACTGAATTACAGAACAGAACAGGGTCTCAAATTTAGAAAAACAACTTATGCTTGCTTATGGGTAAAGGTGAGTTGGGGTGCTGCATAAAACCAGAGATTGAAATGAGCACAGATAAAGTTCCTTAAGTCAAATATGGAATAGACAAGAGCTACTCCTTGCTCAACGAAATGGACTCAACACCGCATATTAAACGTCTAAGAATGTACCTGACTAGTAAGTATTGGAAAACCTATGGAATGCTATGTCTCCAAAAGAGAATCAAGCATGTGTACAGGGGCATAAACGCAGCAGTGATAGGATTGGAGAGGTTCGGTGAGCAAATGAAGACCCTTTGAAGTCATATTGCATGGTACGCATTACACGGGTCTCAACTCTCCAGGTTTAAGGTATTCTTCCTTCAGCTAAAACATGCATGTGGAACCCAAGTATGATCAACCATGTGAACGGGAGACGTGTTCAAATATGTCTCAGTTTTCCTCCCCTGGTACTCGGGTGCAACATTCCAGATGCTTTACTAACACTCTCCCCACTTGGAGAGTCAGCGCCTTTAACCTCCTGTTTGGCCCAGTTTGCAATTTCTGCGGAAGATGAACAGGAATAGCGAGAACCAATGAGAGACTAGCTGGAGGTGTCTGGACGGGCAAATTTAACTCTCATTTCCCACCAGGAAGAGGAAATAACCAAAGGCTCAGCGTGCCGTACCGGAACCAGATTAGGGCCTGAAGCCATCCTGCGGTGTTGCGGCCAGCTCAAAAGAAAGTGAGTTGAAGAAAGGAGCTCTGGGGCACTGTAATTCACAAACCTGCAGAGTTATAAATGACAGCTATCGTCCAAAAATAGACTGAAGTAAGGCTGCCAAGAGGACTTGAAAGCGGGGCAGAATTGCAGGAAACCGATTTCAGGAGGTAGACTGGAATTGCATTGAAAGCATAGGAAAAGAGGCAGAACGTCCACAATGATGCACTTGGCCAAAAAGGGCGTATGCGTTTTTTCCTGAATATATTCAGGAAAAAACTCATACGCCCTTTTTGGCCAACCAAGCAAGCTTGCAAAGGAAATCTGAACTACAATGAAGTCTCACTTCCCCCCGGTCAAAAGGGCCATCTGAAAAAAGTGTAAAATCCAGAAAGGCAGGACAGGCCATGGAGAACTGGGAGCCTTGTTATGCTGATGGGCGGGATGTAAATTGCCAACAGCCACTCGGGAGAAGTGTATGGTGTTTCCTGAAACATCTAAAAAACAAAGCAACAGAACCTAGGGCACTTCCACTTATGGTCCTATAGCTTAGGGAATTTAAAATCAAACAGACACAGCCACCCCAAAGTTTGGAACGGCTCTGTTTACAAGAACCTCGTTTACAGTACAAGTTCAACATCGCAGAAAGTGAAAAATGGATAAAGAAGTGGTGGTATTTACTTACAAAGCAATATCACTCAGCAATGAAATCTGTGTCATCAGGCCCTTAGCAGCACAATGAGTGGATTCAGGTATGATGATTCTAACTGAAGTAAGTCACACAGAAAAAGAAACATCATAAGATATCAGTAATACACGGAATGTAAACTTGGCTACACAGGAACTGAATTACAGAACAGAACAGGGTCTCAAATTTAGAAAACCAACTTATGCTTGCTTAAGGGTAAAGGTGAGTTGGGGTGCTGCATAAAACCAGAGATTGAAATGAGCACAGATAAAGTTCCTTAAGTCAAATATGGAATAGACAAGAGCTACTCCTTGCTCAACGAAATGGACTCAACACCGCATATTAAACGCCTAAGAATGTACCTGACTAGTAAGTATCGTAAAACCTATGGATTGCTATGTCTCCGAAAGAGAATCAAGCATGTGTACAGGGGCATAAACGCAGCAGTGATAGGATTGGAGAGGTTCGGTGAGCAAATGAAGACCCTTTGAAGTCATATTGCATGGTACCCATTCCACGGGTTTCAAATACCCAGGTTTAAGGTATTCTTCCTTCAGCTAAAACATGCATGTGGAACCCAAGTATGATCAACCATGTGAACGGGAGACGTGTTCAAATATGTCTCAGGTTTCCTCCCCTGGTACTCGGGTGCAACATTCCAGACGCTTTACTAACACTCTCCCCACTTGGAGAGTCAGCGCCTTTAACCTCCTGTTTGGCCCAGTTTGCAATTTCTGCGGAAGATGAACAGGAATAGCGAGAACCAATGAGAGGCTAGCTGGAGGTGTCTGGACGGGCAAATTTAACTCTCATTTCCCACCAGGAAGAGGAAATAACCAAAGGCTCAGCGTGCCGTACTGGAACCAGATTAGGGCCTGAAGCCATCCTGCGGTGTTGCGGCCAGCTCAAAAGAAAGTGAGTTGAAGAAAGGAGCCCAGGGGCACTGTAATTCACAAACCTGCAGAGTTATAAATGACAGCTATCGTCCAAAAATAGACTGAAGTAAGGCTGCCAAGAGGACTTGAAAGCGGGGCAGAATTGCAGGAAACCGATTTCAGGAGGTAGACTGGAATTGCATTGAAAGCATAGGAAAAGAGGCAGAACGTCCACAATGATGCACTTGGCCAAAAAGGGCGTATGCGTTTTTTCCTGAATATATTCAGGAAAAAACGCATACGCCCTTTTTGGCCAACCAAGCAAGCTTGCAAAGGAAATCTGCACTACAATGAAGTCTCACTTCCCCCCGGTCAAAAGGGCCATCTGAAAAAAGTGTAAAATCCAGAAAGGCAGGACAGGCCATGGAGAACTGGGAGCCTTGTTATGCTGATGGGCGGGATGTAAATTGCCAACAGACACTAGGGAGAAGTGTATGGTGTTTCCTGAAACATCTAAAAAACAAAGCAACAGAACCTAGGGCACTTCCACTTATGGTCCTATAGCTTAGGGAAATTAAAATCAAAAAGACACAGCCACCCCAAAGTTTGGAACGGCTCTCTTTACAAGAACCTCGTTTACAGTACAAGTTCAACATCGCAGAAAGTGAAAAATGGATAAAGAAGTTGTGGTATTTACTTACAAAGCAATATCACTCAGCAATGAAATCTGTGTCATCAGGCCCTTAGCAGCACAATGAGTGGATGCAGGTATGATGATTCTAACTGAAATAAGTCACACAGAAAAGAAACATCATAAGATATCAGTAATACACGGAATGTAAAGTTGGCTACACAGGAACTGAATTACAGAACAGAACAGGGACTCAAATTTAGAAAACCAACTTATGCTTGCTTAAGGGTAAAGGTGAGTTGGGGTGCTGCATAAAACCAGAGATTGAAATGAGCACAGATAAAGTTCCTTAAGTCAAATATGGAATAGACAAGAGCTACTCCTTGCTCAACGAAATGGACTCAACACCGCATATTAAACGCCTAAGAATGTACCTGACTAGTAAGTATCTTAAAACCTATGGATTGCTATGTCTCCAAAAGAGAATCAAGCGTGTGTACAGGGGCATAAACGCAGCAGTGATAGGATTGGAGAGGTTCGGTGAGCAAATGAAGACCCTTTGAAGTCATATTGCATGGTACCCATTACACGGGTCTCAACTCTCCAGGTTTAAGGTATTCTTCCTTCAGCTAAAACATGCATGTGGAACCCAGAGTATGATCAACCATGTGAACGGGAGACGTGTTCAAATATGTCTCAGTTTTCCTCCCCTGGTACTCGGGTGCAACATTCCAGACGCTTTACTAACACTCTTCCGACTTGGAGAGTCAGTCCCTTTAACCTCCTGTTTGGCCCAGTTTGCAATTTCTGCGGAAGATGAACAGGAATAGCGAGAACCAATGAGAGACTAGCTGGAGGTGTCTGGACGGGCAAATTTAACTATCATTTCCCACCAGGAAGAGGAATTAACCAAAGGCTCAGCGTGCCGTGCCAGAACCAGATTAGGGCCTGAAGCCATCCTGCGGTGTTGCGGCCAGGTCACAAGAAAGCAAGTTGAAGAAAGGAGCTCAGGGGCACTGTAATTCACAAACCTGCAGAGTTATAAATGACAGCTATCGTCCAAAAATAGACTGAAGTAAGGCTGCCAAGAGGACTTGAAAGCGGGGCAGAATTGCAGGAAACCGATTTCAGGAGGTAGACTGGAATTGCATTGAAAGCATAGGAAAAGAGGCAGAACGTCCACAATGATGCACTTGGCCAAAAAGGGCATATGCGTTTTTTCCTGAATATATTCAGGAAAAAACGCATACGCCCTTTTTGGCCAACCAAGCAAGCTTGCAAAGGAAATCTGCACTACAATGAAGTCTCACTTCCCCCCGGTCAAAAGGGCCATCTGAAAAAAGTGTAAAATTCAGAAAGGCAGGACAGGCCATGGAGAACTGGGAGCCTTGTTATGCTGATGGGCGGGATGTAAATTGCCAACAGACACTCGGGAGAAGTGTATGGTGTTTCCTGAAACATCTAAAAAACAAAGCAACAGAGCCTAGGGCACTGCCACTTATGGTCCTATAGCTTAGGGAAATTAAAATCAAAAAGACACAGCCACCCCAAACTTTCGAACGGCTCTGTTTACAAGAACCTCGTTTACAGTACAAGTTCAACATCGCAGAAAGTGAAAATTGGATAAAGAAGTTGTGGTATTTACTTACAAAGCAATATCACTCAGCAATGAAATCTGTGTCATCAGGCCCGTAGCAGCACAATGAGTGGATTCAGGTATGATGATTCTAACTGAAATAAGTCACACAGAAAAGAAACATCATAAGATATCAGTAATACACGGAATGTAAACTTGGCTACACAGGAACTGAATTACAGAACAGAACAGGGTCTCAAATTTAGAAAAACAACTTATGCTTGCTTAAGGGTAAAGGTGAGTTGGGGTGCTGCATAAAACCAGAGATTGAAATGAGCACAGATAAAGTTCCTTAAGTCAAATATGGAATAGACAAGAGCTACTCCTTGCTCAACGAAATGGACTCAACACCGCATATTAAACGTCTAAGAATGTACCTGACTAGTAAGTATTGGAAAACCTATGGATTGCTATGTCTCCAAAAGAGAATCAAGCATGTGTACAGGGGCATAAACGCAGCAGTGATAGGATTGGAGAGGTTCGGTGAGCAAATGAAGACCCTTTGAAGTCATATTGCATGGTACGCATTACACGGGTCTCAACTCTCCAGGTTTAAGGTATTCTTCCTTCAGCTAAAACATGCATGTGGAACCCAAGTATGATCAACCATGTGAACGGGAGACGTGTTCAAATATGTCTCAGTTTTCCTCCCCTGGTACTCGGGTGCAACATTCCAGATGCTTTACTAACACTCTCCCCACTTGGAGAGTCAGCGCCTTTAACCTCCTGTTTGGCCCAGTTTGCAATTTCTGCGGAAGATGAACAGGAATAGCGAGAACCAATGAGAGACTAGCTGGAGGTGTCTGGACGGGCAAATTTAACTCTCATTTCCCACCAGGAAGAGGAAATAACCAAAGGCTCAGCGTGCCGTACCGGAACCAGATTAGGGCCTGAAGCCATCCTGCGGTGTTGCGGCCAGCTCAAAAGAAAGTGAGTTGAAGAAAGGAGCTCTGGGGCACTGTAATTCACAAACCTGCAGAGTTGTAAATGACAGCTATCGTCCAAAAATATACTGAAGTAAGGCTGCCAAGAGGACTTGAAAGCGGAGCAGAATTGCAGGAAACCGATTTCAGGAGGTAGACTGGAATTGCATTGAAAGCATAGGAAAAGAGGCAGAACGTCCACAATGATGCACTTGGCCAAAAAGGGCGTATGCGTTTTTTCCTGAATATATTCAGGAAAAAACGCATACGCCCTTTTTGGCCAACCAAGCAAGCTTGCAAAGGAAATCTGCACTACAATGAAGTCTCACTTCCCCCCGGTCAAAAGGGCCATCTGAAAAAAGTGTAAAGTCCAAAAAGGCAGGACAGGCCATGGAGAACTGGGAGCCTTGTTATGCTGATGGGCGGGATGTAAATTGCCAACAACCACTCGGGAAAAGTGTATGGTGTTTCCTGAAACATCTAAAAAACAAAGCAACAGAACCTAGGGCACTTCCACTTATGGCCCTATAGCTTAGGGAAATTAAAATAAAAAAGACACAGCCACCCCAAAGTTTGGAACAGCTCTGTTTACAAGAACCTCGTTTACAGTACAAGTTCAACATCGCAGAAAGTGAAAAATGGATAAAGAACTTGTGGTACTTACTTACAAAGCAATATCACTCAGCAATGAAATCTGTGTCATCAGGCCCTTAGCAGCACAATGAGTGGATGCAGGTATGATGATTCTAACTGAAATAAGTCACACAGAAAAGAAACATCATAAGATATCAGTAATACACGGAATGTAAAGTTGGCTACACAGGAACTGAATTACAGAACAGAACAGGGACTCAAATTTAGAAAACCAACTTATGCTTGCTTAAGGGTAAAGGTGAGTTGGGGTGCTGCATAAAACCAGAGATTGAAATGAGCACAGATAAAGTTCCTTAAGTCAAATATGGAATAGACAAGAGCTACTCCTTGCTCAACGAAATGGACTCAACACCGCATATTAAACGCCTAAGAATGTACCTGACTAGTAAGTATCTTAAAACCTATGGATTGCTATGTCTCCAAAAGAGAATCAAGCGTGTGTACAGGGGCATAAACGCAGCAGTGATAGGATTGGAGAGGTTCGGTGAGCAAATGAAGACCCTTTGAAGTCATATTGCATGGTACCCATTACACGGGTCTCAACTCTCCAGGTTTAAGGTATTCTTCCTTCAGCTAAAACATGCATGTGGAACCCAGAGTATGATCAACCATGTGAACGGGAGACGTGTTCAAATATGTCTCAGTTTTCCTCCCCTGGTACTCGGGTGCAACATTCCAGACGCTTTACTAACACTCTTCCGACTTGGAGAGTCAGTCCCTTTAACCTCCTGTTTGGCCCAGTTTGCAATTTCTGCGGAAGATGAACAGGAATAGCGAGAACCAATGAGAGACTAGCTGGAGGTGTCTGGACGGGCAAATTTAACTATCATTTCCCACCAGGAAGAGGAATTAACCAAAGGCTCAGCGTGCCATGCCAGAACCAGATTAGGGCCTGAAGCCATCCTGCGGTGTTGCGGCCAGGTCACAAGAAAGCAAGTTGAAGAAAGGAGCTCAGGGGCACTGTAATTCACAAACCTGCAGAGTTATAAATGACAGCTATCGTCCAAAAATAGACTGAAGTAAGGCTGCCAAGAGGACTTGAAAGCGGGGCAGAATTGCAGGAAACCGATTTCAGGAGGTAGACTGGAATTGCATTGAAAGCATAGGAAAAGAGGCAGAACGTCCACAATGATGCACTTGGCCAAAAAGGGCATATGCGTTTTTTCCTGAATATATTCAGGAAAAAACGCATACGCCCTTTTTGGCCAACCAAGCAAGCTTGCAAAGGAAATCTGCACTACAATGAAGTCTCACTTCCCCCCGGTCAAAAGGGCCATCTGAAAAAAGTGTAAAATTCAGAAAGGCAGGACAGGCCATGGAGAACTGGGAGCCTTGTTATGCTGATGGGCGGGATGTAAATTGCCAACAGACACTCGGGAGAAGTGTATGGTGTTTCCTGAAACATCTAAAAAACAAAGCAACAGAGCCTAGGGCACTGCCACTTATGGTCCTATAGCTTAGGGAAATTAAAATCAAAAAGACACAGCCACCCCAAACTTTCGAACGGCTCTGTTTACAAGAACCTCGTTTACAGTACAAGTTCAACATCGCAGAAAGTGAAAAATGGATAAAGAAGTTGTGGTATTTACTTACAAAGCAATATCACTCAGCAATGAAATCTGTGTCATCAGGCCCGTAGCAGCACAATGAGTGGATTCAGGTATGATGATTCTAACTGAAATAAGTCACACAGAAAAGAAACATCATAAGATATCAGTAATACACGGAATGTAAACTTGGCTACACAGGAACTGAATTACAGAACAGAACAGGGATTCAAATTTAGAAAAACAACTTATGCTTGCTTAAGGGTAAAGGTGAGTTGGGGTGCTGCATAAAACCAGAGATTGAAATGAGCACAGATAAAGTTCCTTAAGTCAAATATGGAATAGACAAGAGCTACTCCTTGCTCAACGAAATGGACTCAACACCGCATATTAAACGTCTAAGAATGTACCTGACTAGTAAGTATTGGAAAACCTATGGATTGCTATGTCTCCAAAAGAGAATCAAGCATGTGTACAGGGGCATAAACGCAGCAGTGATAGGATTGGAGAGGTTCGGTGAGCAAATGAAGACCCTTTGAAGTCATATTGCATGGTACGCATTACACGGGTCTCAACTCTCCAGGTTTAAGGTATTCTTCCTTCAGCTAAAACATGCATGTGGAACCCAAGTATGATCAACCATGTGAACGGGAGACGTGTTCAAATATGTCTCAGTTTTCCTCCCCTGGTACTCGGGTGCAACATTCCAGATGCTTTACTAACACTCTCCCCACTTGGAGAGTCAGCGCCTTTAACCTCCTGTTTGGCCCAGTTTGCAATTTCTGCGGAAGATGAACAGGAATAGCGAGAACCAATGAGAGACTAGCTGGAGGTGTCTGGACGGGCAAATTTAACTCTCATTTCCCACCAGGAAGAGGAAATAACCAAAGGCTCAGCGTGCCGTACCGGAACCAGATTAGGGCCTGAAGCCATCCTGCGGTGTTGCGGCCAGCTCAAAAGAAAGTGAGTTGAAGAAAGGAGCTCTGGGGCACTGTAATTCACAAACCTGCAGAGTTATAAATGACAGCTATCGTCCAAAAATAGACTGAAGTAAGGCTGCCAAGAGGACTTGAAAGCGGGGCAGAATTGCAGGAAACCGATTTCAGGAGGTAGACTGGAATTGCATTGAAAGCATAGGAAAAGAGGCAGAACGTCCACAATGATGCACTTGGCCAAAAAGGGCGTATGCGTTTTTTCCTGAATATATTCAGGAAAAAACTCATACGCCCTTTTTGGCCAACCAAGCAAGCTTGCAAAGGAAATCTGAACTACAATGAAGTCTCACTTCCCCCCGGTCAAAAGGGCCATCTGAAAAAAGTGTAAAATCCAGAAAGGCAGGACAGGCCATGGAGAACTGGGAGCCTTGTTATGCTGATGGGCGGGATGTAAATTGCCAACAACCACTCGGGAGAAGTGTATGGTGTTTCCTGAAACATCTAAAAAACAAAGCAACAGAACCTAGGGCACTTCCACTTATGGTCCTATAGCTTAGGGAATTTAAAATCAAAAAGACACAGCCACCCCAAAGGTTGGAACGGCTCTGTTTACAAGAACCTCGTTTACAGTACAAGTTCAACATCGCAGAAAGTGAAAAATGGATAAAGAAGTGGTGGTATTTACTTACAAAGCAATATCACTCAGCAATGAAATCTGTGTCATCAGGCCCTTAGCAGCACAATGAGTGGATTCAGTTATGATGATTCTAACTGAAGTAAGTCACACAGAAAAAGAAACATCATAAGATATCAGTAATACACGGAATGTAAACTTGGCTACACAGGAACTGAATTACAGAACAGAACAGGGTCTCAAATTTAGAAAACCAACTTATGCTTGCTTAAGGGTAAAGGTGAGTTGGGGTGCTGCATAAAACCAGAGATTGAAATGAGCACAGATAAAGTTCCTTAAGTCAAATATGGAATAGACAAGAGCTACTCCTTGCTCAACGAAATGGACTCAACACCGCATATTAAACGCCTAAGAATGTACCTGACTAGTAAGTATCGTAAAACCTATGGATTGCTATGTCTCCGAAAGAGAATCAAGCATGTGTACAGGGGCATAAACGCAGCAGTGATAGGATTGGAGAGGTTCGGTGAGCAAATGAAGACCCTTTGAAGTCATATTGCATGGTACCCATTCCACGGGTTTCAAATACCCAGGTTTAAGGTATTCTTCCTTCAGCTAAAACATGCATGTGGAACCCAAGTATGATCAACCATGTGAACGGGAGACGTGTTCAAATATGTCTCAGGTTTCCTCCCCTGGTACTCGGGTGCAACATTCCAGACGCTTTACTAACACTCTCCCCACTTGGAGAGTCAGCGCCTTTAACCTCCTGTTTGGCCCAGTTTGCAATTTCTGCGGAAGATGAACAGGAATAGCGAGAACCAATGAGAGGCTAGCTGGAGGTGTCTGGACGGGCAAATTTAACTCTCATTTCCCACCAGGAAGAGGAAATAACCAAAGGCTCAGCGTGCCGTACCGGAACCAGATTAGGGCCTGAAGCCATCCTGCGGTGTTGCGGCCAGCTCAAAAGAAAGTGAGTTGAAGAAAGGAGCCCAGGGGCACTGTAATTCACAAACCTGCAGAGTTATAAATGACAGCTATCGTCCAAAAATAGACTGAAGTAAGGCTGCCAAGAGGACTTGAAAGCGGGGCAGAATTGCAGGAAACCGATTTCAGGAGGTAGACTGGAATTGCATTGAAAGCATAGGAAAAGAGGCAGAACGTCCACAATGATGCACTTGGCCAAAAAGGGCGTATGCGTTTTTTCCTGAATATATTCAGGAAAAAACGCATACGCCCTTTTTGGCCAACCAAGCAAGCTTGCAAAGGAAATCTGCACTACAATGAAGTCTCACTTCCCCCCGGTCAAAAGGGCCATCTGAAAAAAGTGTAAAATCCAGAAAGGCAGGACAGGCCATGGAGAACTGGGAGCCTTGTTATGCTGATGGGCGGGATGTAAATTGCCAACAACCACTCGGGAGAAGTGTATGGTGTTTCCTGAAACATCTAAAAAACAAAGCAACAGAACCTAGGGCACTTCCACTTATGGTCCTATAGCTTAGGGAAATTAAAATCAAAAAGACACAGCCACCCCAAAGTTTGGAACGGCTCTCTTTACAAGAACCTCGTTTACAGTACAAGTTCAACATCGCAGAAAGTGAAAAATGGATAAAGAAGTTGTGGTATTTACTTACAAAGCAATATCACTCAGCAATGAAATCTGTGTCATCAGGCCCTTAGCAGCACAATGAGTGGATGCAGGTATGATGATTCTAACTGAAATAAGTCACACAGAAAAGAAACATCATAAGATATCAGTAATACACGGAATGTAAAGTTGGCTACACAGGAACTGAATTACAGAACAGAACAGGGACTCAAATTTAGAAAACCAACTTATGCTTGCTTAAGGGTAAAGGTGAGTTGGGGTGCTGCATAAAACCAGAGATTGAAATGAGCACAGATAAAGTTCCTTAAGTCAAATATGGAATAGACAAGAGCTACTCCTTGCTCAACGAAATGGACTCAACACCGCATATTAAACGCCTAAGAATGTACCTGACTAGTAAGTATCGGAAAACCTATGGATTGCTATGTCTCCGAAAGAGAATCAAGCATGTGTACAGGGGCATAAACGCAGCAGTGATAGGATTGGAGAGGTTCGGTGAGCAAATGAAGACCCTTTGAAGTCATATTGCATGGTACCCATTCCACGAGTCTCAACTCTCCAGGTTTAAGGTATTCTTCCTTCAGCTAAAACATGCATGTGGAACCTACAGTATGATCAACCATGTGATCGGGAGACGTGTTCAAATATGTCTCAGTTTTCCTCCCCTGGTACTCGGGTGCAACATTCCAGACGCTTTACTAACACTCTCCCGACTTGGAGAGTCAGTCCCTTTAACCTCCTGTTTGGCCCAGTTTGCAATTTCTGCGGAAGATGAACAGGAATAGTGAGAACCAATAAGAGACTAGCTGGAGGTGTCTGGACGGGCAAATTTAACTCTCATTTCCCACCAGGAAGAGGAATTAACCAAAGGCTCAGCGTGCCGTGCCAGAACCAGATTAGGGCCTGAAGCCATCCTGCGGTGTTGCGGCCAGGTCACAAGAAAGCGAGTTGAAGAAAGGAGCTCAGGGGCACTGTAATTCACAAACCTGCAGACTTATAAATGACAGCTATCGTCCAAAAATAGACTGAAGTAAGGTTGCCAAGAGGACTTGAAAGCGGGGCAGAATTGCAGGAAACCGATTTCAGGAGGTAGACTGGAATTGCATTGAAAGCATAGGAAAAGAGGCAGAACGTCCACAATGATGCACTTGGCCAAAAAGGGCGTATGCGTTTTTTCCTGAATATATTCAGGAAAAAACGCATACGCCCTTTTTGGCCAACCAAGCAAGCTTGCAAAGGAAATCTGCACTACAATGAAGTCTCACTTCCCCCCGGTCAAAAGGGCCATCTGAAAAAAGTGTAAAATCCAGAAAGGCAGGACAGGCCATGGAGAACTGGGAGCCTTGTTATGCTGATGGGCGGGATGTAAATTGCCAACAGACACTCGGGAGAAGTGTATGGTGTTTCCTGAAACATCTAAAAAACAAAGCAACAGAACCTAGGGCACTTCGACTTATGGTCCTATAGCTTAGGGAAATTAAAATAAAAAAGACACAGCCACCCCAAAGTTTGGAACGGCTCTGTTTACAAGAACCTCGTTTACAGTACAAGTTCAACATCGCAGAAAGTGAAAAATGGATAAAGAAGTTGTGGTATTTACTTACAAAGCAATATCACTCAGCAATGAAATCTGTGTCATCAGGCCCTTAGCAGCACAATGAGTGGATTCAGGTATGATGATTCTAACTGAAGTAAGTCACACAGAAAAAGAAACATCATAAGATATCAGTAATACACGGAATGTAAACTTGGCTACACAGGAACTGAATTACAGAACAGAACAGGGATTCAAATTTAGAAAACCAACTTATGCTTGCTTAAGGGTAAAGGTGAGTTGGGGTGCTGCATAAAACCAGAGATTGAAATGAGCACAGATAAAGTTCCTTAAGTCAAATATGGAATAGACAAGAGCTACTCCTTGCTCAACGAAATGGACTCAACACCGCATATTAAACGCCTAAGAATGTACCTGACTAGTAAGTATCTTAAAACCTATGGATTGCTATGTCTCTGAAAGAGAATCAAGCATGTGTACAGGGGCATAAACGCAGCAGTGATAGGATTGGAGAGGTTCGGTGAGCAAATGAAGACCCTTTGAAGTCATATTGCATGGTACCCATTCCACGGGTTTCAACCACCAAGGTTTAAGGTATTCTTCCTTCAGCTAAAACATGCATGTGGAACCTAGAGTATGATCAACCATGTGATCGGGAGACGTGTTCAAATATGTCTCAGTTTTCGTACCCTGGTACTCGGGTGCAACATTCCAGACGCTTTACTAACACTCTCCCGACTTGGAGAGTCAGTCCCTTTAACCTCCTGTTTGGCCCAGTTTGCAATTTCTGCGGAAGATGAACAGGAATAGCGAGAACCAATGAGAGGCTAGCTGGAGGTGTCTGGACGGGCAAATTTAACTCTCATTTCCCACCAGGAAGAGGAATTAACCAAAGGCTCAGCGTGCCGTGCCAGAACCAGATTAGGGCCTGAAGCCATCCTGCGGTGTTGCGGCCAGGTCACAAGAAAGCGAGTTGAAGAAAGGAGCTCAGGGGCACTGTAATTCACAAACCTGCAGAGTTATAAATGACAGCTATCGTCCAAAAATAGACTGAAGTAAGGCTGCCAAGAGGACTTGAAAGCGGGGCAGAATTGCAGGAAACCGATTTCAGGAGGTAGACTGGAATTGCATTGAAAGCATAGGAAAAGAGGCAGAACGTCCACAATGATGCACTTGGCCAAAAAGGGCGTATGCGTTTTTTCCTGAATATATTCAGGAAAAAACGCATACGCCCTTTTTGGCCAACCAAGCAAGCTTGCAAAGGAAATCTGCACTACAATGAAGTCTCACTTCCCCACGGTCAAAAGGGCCATCTGAAAAAAGTGTAAAATCCAGAAAGGCAGGACAGGCCATGGAGAACTGGGAGCCTTGTTATGCTGATGGGCGGGATGTAAATTGCCAACAGACACTCGGGAGTAGTGTATGGTGTTTCCTGAAACATCTAAAAAACAAAGCAACAGAACCTAGGGCACTTCCACTTATGGTCCTATAGCTTAGGGAAATTAAAATCAAAAAGACACAGCCACCCCATAGTTTGGAACGGCTCTGTTTACAAGAACCTCGTTTACAGTACAAGTTCAACATCGCAGAAAGTGAAAAATGGATAAAGAAGTTGTGGTATTTACTTACAAAGCAATATCACTCAGCAATGAAATCTGTGTCATCAGGCCCTTAGCAGCACAATGAGTGGATTCAGGTATGATGATTCTAACTGAAGTAAGTCACACAGAAAAAGAAACATCATAAGATATCAGTAATACACGGAATGTAAACTTGGCTACACAGGAACTGAATTACAGAACAGAACAGGGATTCAAATTTAGAAAACCAACTTATGCTTGCTTAAGGGTAAAGGTGAGTTGGGGTGCTGCATAAAACCAGAGATTGAAATGAGCACAGATAAAGTTCCTTAAGCCAAATATGGAATAGACAAGAGCTACTCCTTGCTCAACGAAATGGACTCAACACCGCATATTAAACGCCTAAGAATGTACCTGACTAGTAAGTATCTTAAAACCTATGGATTGCTATGTCTCCGAAAGAGAATCAAGCATGTGTACAGGGGCATAAACGCAGCAGTGATAGGATTGGAGAGGTTCGGTGAGCAAATGAAGACCCTTTGAAGTCATATTGCATGGTACCCATTCCACGGGTTTCAACCACCCAGGTTTAAGGTATTCTTCCTTCAGCTAAAACATGCATGTGGAACCTAGAGTATGATCAACCATGTGATCGGGAGACGTGTTCAAATATGTCTCAGTTTTCGTACCCTGGTACTCGGGTGCAACATTCCAGATGCTTTACTAACACTCTCCCGACTTGGAGAGTCAGTCCCTTTAACCTCCTGTTTGGTCCAGTTTGCAATTTCTGCGGAAGATGAACAGGAATAGCGAGAACCAATGAGAGGCTAGCTGGAGGTGTCTGGACGGGCAAATTTAACTCTCATTTCCCACCAGGAAGAGGAAGTAACCAAAGGCTCAGCGTGCCGTGCCAGAACCAGATTAGGGCCTGAAGCCATCATGCGGTGTTGCGGCCAGCTCAAAAGAAAGCGAGTCGAAGAAAGGAGCTCAGGGGCACTGTAATTCACAAACCTGCAGAGTTATAAATGACAGCTATCGTCCAAAAATAGACTGAAGTAAGGCTGCCAAGAGGACTTGAAAGCAGGGCAGAATTGCAGGAAACCGATTTCAGGAGGTAGACTGGAATTACATTGAAAGCATAGGAAAAGAGGCAGAACGTCCACAATGATGCACTTGGCCAAAAAGGGCATATGCGTTTTGTCCTGAATATATTCAGGAAAAAACGCATACGCCCTTTTTGGCCAACCAAGCAAGCTTGCAAAGGAAATCTGCACTACAATGAAGTCTCACTTCCCCCCGGTCAAAAGGGCCATCTGAAAAAAGTGTAAAATCCAGAAAGGCAGGACAGGCCATGGAGAACTGGGAGCCTTGTTATGCTGATGGGCGGGATGTAAATTGCCAACAACCACTCGGGAGAAGTGTATGGTGTTTCCTGAAACATCTAAAAAACAAAGCAACAGAGCCTAGGGCACTTCCACTTATGGTCCTATAGCTTAGGGAAATTAAATTCAAAAAGACACAGCCACCCCAAAGTTTGGAACGGCTCTGTTTACAAGAACCTCGTTTACAGTACAAGTTCAACATCGCAGAAAGTGAAAAATGGATAAAGAACTTGTGGTACTTACGTACAATGCAGTATCACTCAGCAATGAAATCTATGTCATCAGGCCCGTAGCAGCATAATGAGTGGATTCAGGTACGATGATTCTAACTGAAATAAGTCACACAGAAAAAGAAACATCATAAGATATCAGTAATACACGGAATGTAAACTTGGCTACACAGGAACTGCATTCCAAAACAGAACAGGGTCTCAAATTTAGAAAACCAACTTATGCTTGCTTAAGGGGAAAGGTGAGTTGGGGTGCTACATAAAACCAGAGATTGAAATGAGCACAGATAAAGTTCCTTAAGCCAAATATGGAATAGACAAGAGCTACTCCTTGCTCAACGAAATGGACTCAACACCCCATATTAAACGCCTAAGAATGTACCTGACTAGTAAGTATCTTAAAACCTATGGATTGCTATGTCTCCAAAAGAGAATCAAGCGTGTGTACAGGGGCATAAACGCAGCAGTGATAGGATTGGAGAGGTTCGGTGAGCAAATGAAGACCCTTTGAAGTCATATTGCATGGTACCCATTACACGGGTCTCAACTCTCCAGGTTTAAGGTATTCTTCCTTCAGCTAAAACATGCATGTGGAACCTAGAGTATGATCAACCATGTGAACGGGAGACGTGTTCAAATATGTCTCAGTTTTCCTCCCCTGGTACTCGGGTGCAACATTCCAGACGCTTTACTAACACTCTTCCGACTTGGAGAGTCAGTCCCTTTAACCTCCTGTTTGGCCCAGTTTGCAATTTCTGCGGAAGATGAACAGGAATAGTGAGAACCAATGAGAGACTAGCTGGAGGTGTCTGGACGGGCAAATTTAACTCTCATTTCCCACCAGGAAGAGGAATTAACCAAAGGCTCAGCGTGCCATGCCGGAACCAGATTAGGGCCTGAAGCCATCCTGCGGTGTTGCGGCCAGGTCACAAGAAAGCGAGTTGAAGAAAGGAGCTCAGGGGCACTGTAATTCACAAACCTGCAGAGTTATAAATGACAGCTATCGTCCAAAAATAGACTGAAGTAAGGCTGCCAAGAGGACTTGAAAGCGGGGCAGAATTGCAGGAAACCGATTTCAGGAGGTAGACTGGAATTGCATTGAAAGCATAGGAAAAGAGGCAGAACGTCCACAATGATGCACTTGGCCAAAAAGGGCGTATGCGTTTTTTCCTGAATATATTCAGGAAAAAACGCATACGCCCTTTTTGGCCAACCAAGCAAGCTTGCAAAGGAAATCTGCACTACAATGAAGTCTCACTTCCCCCCGGTCAAAAGGGCCATCTGAAAAAAGTGTAAAATCCAGAAAGGCAGGACAGGCCATGGACAACTGGGAGCCTTGTTATGCTGATGGGCAGGATGTAAATTGCCAACAGACACTCGGGAGAAGTGTATGGTGTTTCCTGAAACATCTAAAAAACAAAGCAACAGAGCCTAGGGCACTTCCACTTATGGTCCTATAGCTTAGGGAAATTAAAATCAAAAAGACACAGCCACCCCAAAGTTTGGAACGGCTCTGTTTACAAGAACCTCGTTTACAGTACAAGTTCAACATCGCAGAAAGTGAAAAATGGATAAAGAAGTTGTGGTATTTACTTACAAAGCAATATCACTCAGCAATGAAATCTGTGTCATCAGGCCCATAGCAGCACAATGAGTTGATTCAGGTATGATGATTCTAACTGAAATAAGTCACACAGAAAAGAAATATCATAAGATATCAGTAATACACGGAATGTAAACTTGGCTACACAGGAACAGAATTACAGAACAGAACCGGGTCTCAAATTTAGAAAAACAACTTATGCTTGCTTAAGGGGAAAGGTGAGTTGGGGTGCTGCATAAAACCAGAGATTGAAATGAGCACAGATAAAGTTCCTTAAGTCAAATATGGAATAGACAAGAGCTACTCCTTGCTCAACGAAATGGACTCAACACCGCATATTAAACGCCTAAGAATGTACCTGACTAGTAAGTATCGGAAAACCTATGGATTGCTATGTCTCCAAAAGAGAATCAAGCATGTGTACATGGGCATAAACGCAGCAGTGATAGGATTGGAGAGGTTCGGTGAGCAAATGAAGACCCTTTGAAGTCATATTGCATGGTACGCATTACACGGGTCTCAACACTCCTGGTTTAAGGTATTCTTCCTTCAGCTAAAACATGCATGTGGAACCTAGAGTATGATCAACCATGTGATCGGGAGACGTGTTCAAATATGTCTCAGTTTTCCTCCCCTGGTACTCGGGTGCAACATTCCAGACGCTTTACTAACACTCTCCCGACTTGGAGAGTCAGTCCCTTTAACCTCCTGTTTGGCCCAGTTTGCAATTTCTGCGGAAGATGAACAGGAATAGCGAGAACCAATGAGAGGCTAGCTGGAGGTGTCTGGACGGGCAAATTTAACTCTCATTTCCCACCAGGAAGAGGAATTAACCAAAGGCTCAGCGTGCCGTGCCAGAACCAGATTAGGGCCTGAAGCCATCCTGCTGTGTTGCGGCCAGGTCACAAGAAAGCGAGTTGAAGAAAGGAGCTCAGGGGCACTGTAATTCACAAACCTGCAGAGTTATAAATGACAGCTATCGTCCAAAAATAGACTGAAGTAAGGCTGCCAAGAGGACTTGAAAGCGGGGCAGAATTGCAGGAAACCGATTTCAGGAGGTAGACTGGAATTGCATTGAAAGCATAGGAAAAGAGGCAGAACGTCCACAATGATGCACTTGGCCAAAAAGGGCGTATGCGTTTTTTCCTGAATATATTCAGGAAAAAACGCATACGCCCTTTTTGGCCAACCAAGCAAGCTTGCAAAGGAAATCTGCACTACAATGAAGTCTCACTTGCCCCCGGTCAAAAGGGCCATCTGAAAAAAGTGTAAAATCCAGAAAGACAAGACAGGCCATGGAGAACTGGGAGCCTTGTTATGCTGATGGGCGGGATGTAAATTGCCAACAACCACTCGGGAGAAGTGTATGGTGTTTCCTGAAACATGTAAAAAACAAAGCAACAGAACCTAGGGCACTTTCACTTACGGTCCTATAGCTTAGGGAAATTAAAATCAAAAAGACACAGCCACCCCAAAGTTTGGAACGGCTCTGTTTACAAGAACCTCGTTTACAGTACAAGTTCAACATCGCAGAAAGTGAAAAATGGATAAAGAAGTTGTGGTATTTACTTACAAAGCAATATCACTCAGCAATGAAATCTGTGTCATCAGGCCCTTAGCAGCACAATGAGTGGATTCAGGTACGATGATTCTAACTGAAATAAGTCACACAGAAAAAGAAACATCATAAGATATCACTAATACACGGAATGTAAACTTGGCTACACAGGAACTGAATTACAGAACAGAACAGGGTCTCAAATTTAGAAAACCAACTTATGCTTGCTTAAGGGGAAAGGTGAGTTGGGGTGCTGCATAAAACCAGAGATTGAAATGAGCACAGATAAAGTTCCTTAAGCCAAATATGGAATAGACAAGAGCTACTCCTTGCTCAAAGAAATGGACTCAACACCCCATATTAAACGCCTAAGAATGTACCTGACTAGTAAGTATCTTAAAACCTATGGATTGCTATGTCTCCAAAAGAGAATCAAGCGTGTGTACAGGGGCATAAACGCAGCAGTGATAGGATTGTAGAGGTTCGGTGAGCAAATGAAGACCCTTTGAAGTCATGTTGCATGGTACCCATTACACGGGTCTCAACTCTCCAGGTTTAAGGTATTCTTCCTTCAGCTAAAACATGCATGTGGAACCCAAGTATGATCAACCATATGAACGGGAGACGTGTTCAAATATGTCTCAGTTTTCCTCCCCTGGTACTCGGGTGCAACATTCCAGACGCTTTACTAACACTCTCCCGACTTGGAGAGTCAGCGCCTTTAACCTCCTGTTTGGCCCAGTTTGCAATTTCTGCGGAAGATGAACAGGAATAGCGAGAACCAATGAGAGGCTAGCTGGAGGTGTCTGGACGGGCAAATTTAACTCTCATTTCCCACCAGGAAGAGGAAATAACCAAAGGCTCAGCGTGCCGTACCGGAACCAGATTAGGGCCTGAAGCCATCCTGCGGTGTTGCGGCCAGCTCAAAAGAAAGCGAGTTGAAGAAAGGAGCTCAGGGGCACTGTAATTCACAAACCTGCAGAGTTATAAATGACAGCTGTCGTCCAAAAATACACTGAAGTAAGGCTGGCAAGAGGACTTGAAAGCGGGGCAGAATTGCAGGAAACCGATTTCAGGAGGTAGACTGGAATTGCATTGAAAGCATAGGAAAAGAGGCAGAACGTCCACAATGATGCACTTGGCCAAAAAGGGCGTATGCGTTTTTTCCTGAATATATTCAGGAAAAAACGCATACGCCCTTTTTGGCCAACCAAGCAAGCTTGCAAAGGAAATCTGCACTACAATGAAGTCTCACTTCCCCCCGGTCAAAAGGGCCATCTGAAAACAGTGTAAAATCCAGAAAGGCAGGACAGGCCATGGAGAACTGGGAGCCTTGTTATGCTGATGGGCGGGATGTAAATTGCCAACAACCACTCGGGAGAAGTGTATGGTGTTTCCTGAAACATCTAAAAAACAAAGCAACAGAACCTAGGGCACTTCCACTTATGGTCCTATAGCTTAGGGTAATTAAAATCAAAAAGACACAGCCACCCCAAAGTTTGGAACGGCTCTGTTTACAAGAACCTCGTTTACAGTACAAGTTCAACATTGCAGAAAGTGAAAAATGGATAAAGAAGTTGTGGTATTTACTTACAAAGCAATATCACTCAGCAATGAAATCTGTGTCATCATGCCCTTAGCAGCACAATGAGTGGATTCAGGTATGATGATTCTAACTGAAGTAAGTCACACAGAAAAAGAAACATCATAAGATATCAGTAATACACGGAATGTAAACTTGGCTACACAGGAACTGAATTACAGAACAGAACAGGGACTCAAATTTAGAAAACCAACTTATGCTTGCTTAAGGGTAAAGGTGAGTTGGGGTGCTGCATAAAACCAGAGATTGAAATGAGCACAGATAAAGTTCCTTAAGTCAAATATGGAATAGACAAGAGCTACTCCTTGCTCAACGAAATGGACTCAACACCGCATATTAAACGCCTAAAAATGTACCTGACTAGTAAGTATCTTAAAACCTATGGATTGCTATGTCTCCGAAAGAGAATCAAGCATGTGTACAGGGGCATAAACGCAGCAGTGATAGGATTGGAGAGGTTCGGTGAGCAAATGAAGACCCTTTGAAGTCATATTGCATGGTACCCATTCCACGGGTTTCAACTACTCAGGTTTAAGGTATTCTTCCTTCAGCTAAAACATGCATGTGGAACCTAGAGTATGATCAACCATGTGATCGGGAGACGTGTTCAAATATGTCTCAGTTTTCCTCCCCTGGTACTCGGGTGCAACATTCCAGACGCTTTACTAACACTCTCCCCACTTGGAGAGTCAGTCCCTTTAACCTCCTGTTTGGCCCAGTTTGCAATTTCTGCGGAAGATGAACAGGAATAGCGAGAACCAATGAGAGGCTAGCTGGAGGTGTCTGGACGGGCAAATTTAACTCTCATTTCCCACCAGGAAGAGGAATTAACCAAAGGCTCAGCGTGCCGGGCCAGAACCAGATTAGGGCCTGAAGCCATCCTACGGTGTTGCGGCCAGGTCACAAGAAATCGAGTTGAAGAAAGGAGCTCAGGGGCACTGTAATTCACAAACCTGCAGAGTTATAAATGACAGCTATCGTCCAAAAATAGACTGAAGTAAGGCTGCCAAGAGGACTTGAAAACGGGGCAGAATTGCAGGAAACCAATTTCAGAAGGTACACTGGAATTGCATTGAAAGCATAGGAAAAGAGGCAGAACGTCCACAATGATGCACTTGGCCAAAAAGGGCGTATGCGTTTTTTCCTGAATATATTCAGGAAAAAACGCATACGCCCTTTTTGGCCAACCAAGCAAGCTTGCAAAGGAAATCTGCACTACAATGAAGTCTCACTTCCCCCCGGTCAAAAGGGCCATCTGAAAAAACTGTAAAATCCAGAAAGGCAAGAGGCCATTGAGTGCTGGGAGCCTTGTTATGCTGATGGGCGGGATGTAAATTGCCAACAGACACTTGGGAGAAGTGTATGGTGTTTCCTGAAACATCTAAAAAACAAAGCAACAGAGCCTAGGGCACTTCCACTTATGGTCCTATAGCTTAGGGAAATTAAAATCAAAAAGACACAGCCACCCCAAAGTTTGGAACGGCTCTGTTTACAAGAACCTCGTTTACAGTACAAGTTCAACATCGCAGAAAGTGAAAAATGGATAAAGAAGTTGTGGTATTCACTTACAAAGCAATATCACTCAGCAATGAAATCTATGTCATCAGGCCCTTAGCAGCACAATGAGTGGATTCAGGTATGATGATTCTAACTGAAATAAGTCACACAGAAAAAGAAACATCATAAGATATCAGTAATACACGGAATGGAAACTTGGCTACACAGGAACTGAATTACAGAACAGAACAGGGTCTCAAATTTAGAAAAACAACTTATGCTTGCTTAAGGGTAAAGGTGAGTTGGGGTGCTGCATAAAACCAGAGATTGAAATGAGCACAGATAAAGTTCCTTAAGCCAAATATGGAATAGACAAGAGCTACTCCTTGCTCAACGAAATGGACTCAACACCGCATATTAAACGCCTAAGAATGTACCTGACTTGTAAGTATCTTAAAACCTATGGATTGCTATGTCTCCGAAAGAGAATCAAGCATGTGTACAGGGGCATAAACGCAGCAGTGATAGGATTGGAGAGGTTCGGTGAGCAAATGAAGACCCTTTGAAGTCATATTGCATGGTACCCATTCCACGGGTTTCAACTACCCAGGTTTAAGGTATTCTTCCTTCAGCTAAAACATGCATGTGGAACCTAGAGTATGATCAACCATGTGATCGGGAGACATGTTCAAATATGTCTCAGTTTTCCTCCCCTGGTACTCGGGTGCAACATTCCAGACGCTTTACTAACACTCTCCCCACTTGGAGAGTCAGTCCCTTTAACCTCCTGTTTGGCCCAGTTTGCAATTTCTGCGGAAGATGAACAGGAATAGCGAGAACCAATGAGAGGCTAGCTGGAGGTGTCTGGACGGGCAAATTTAACTCTCATTTCCCACCAGGAAGAGGAATTAACCAAAGGCTCAGCGGGCCGGGCCGGAACCAGATTAGGGCCTGAAGCCATCCTGCGGTGTTGCGGCCAGGTCACAAGAAAGCGAGTTGAAGAAAGGAGCTCAGGGGCACTGTAATTCACAAACCTGCAGAGTTATAAATGACAGCTATCGTCCAAAAATAGACTGAAGTAAGGCTGCCAAGAGGACTTGAAAGCGGGGCAGAATTGCAGGAAACCGATTTCAGGAGGTAGACTGGAATTGCATTGAAAGCATAGGAAAAGAGGCAGAACGTCCACAATGATGCACTTGGCCAAAAAGGGCGTATGCGTTTTTTCCTGAATATATTCAGGAAAAAACGCATACGCCCTTTTTGGCCAACCAAGCAAGCTTGCAAAGGAAATCTGCACTACAATGAAGTCTCACTTCCCCCCGGTCAAAAGGGCCATCTGAAAAAAGTGTAAAATCCAGAAAGGCAGGACAGGCCATGGAGAACTGGGAGCCTTGTTATGCTGATGGGCGGGATGTAAATTGCCAACAGACACTCGGGAGAAGTGTATGGTGTTTCCTGAAACATCTAAAAAACAAAGCAACAGAGCCTAGGGCACTGCCACTTATGGTCCTATAGCTTAGGGAAATTAAAATCAAAAAGACACAGCCACCCCAAAGTTTGGGACGCCTCTGTTTACAAGAACCTCGTTTACAGTACAAGTTCAACATCGCAGAAAGTGAAAAATGGATAAAGAAGTTGTGGTATTTACTTACAAAGCAATATCACTCAGCAATGAAATCTATGTCATCAGGCCCTTAGCATCACAATGAGTGGATTCAGGTATGATGACTCTAACTGAAATAAGTCACACAGAAAAAGAAACATCATAAGATATCAGTAATACACGGAATGTAAACTTGGCTACACAGGAACTGAATTACAGAACAGAACAGGGTCTCAAATTTAGAAAACCAACTTATGCTTGCTTAAGGGTAAAGGTGAGTTGGGGTGCTGCATAAAACCAGAGATTGAAATGAGCACAGATAAAGTTCCTTAAGTCAAATATGGAATAGACAAGAGCTACTCCTTGCTCAACGAAATGGACTCAACACCGCATATTAAACGCCTAAGAATGTACCTGACTAGTAAGTATCGTAAAACCTATGGATTGCTATGTCTCCAAAAGAGAATCAAGCATGTGTACAGGGGCATAAACGCAGCAGTGATAGGATTGGAGAGGTTCGGTGAGCAAATGAAGACACTTTGAAGTCATATTGCATGGTACCCATTACACGGGTCTCAACTCTCCAGGTTTAAGGTATTCTTCCTTCAGCTAAAACATGCATGTGGAACCCAAGTATGATCAACCATGTGAACGGGAGACGTGTTCAAATATGTCTCAGTTTTCCTCCCCTGGTACTCGGGTGCAACATTCCAGATGCTTTACTAACACTCTCCCCACTTGGAGAGTCAGCGCCTTTAACCTCCTGTTTGGCCCAGTTTGCAATTTCTGCGGAAGATGAACAGGAATAGCGAGAACCAATGAGAGACTAGCTGGAGGTGTCTGGACGGGCAAATTTAACTCTCATTTCCCACCAGGAAGAGGAAATAACCAAAGGCTCAGCGTGCCGTGCCGGAACCAGATTAGGGCCTGAAGCCATCCTGCGGTGTTGCGGCCAGGTCACAAGAAAGCAAGTTGAAGAAAGGAGCTCAGGGGCACTGTAATTCACAAACCTGCAGAGTTATAAATGACAGCTATCGTCCAAAAATAGACTGAAGTAAGGCTGCCAAGAGGACTTGAAAGCGGGGCAGAATTGCAGGAAACCGATTTCAGGAGGTAGACTGGAATTGCATTGAAAGCATAGGAAAAGAGGCAGAACGTCCACAATGATGCACTTGGCCAAAAAGGGCGTATGCGTTTTTTCCTGAATATATTCAGGAAAAAACGCATACGCCATTTTTGGCCAACCAAGCAAGCTTGCAAAGGAAATCTGCACTACAATGAAGTCTCACTTCCCCCCGGTCAAAAGGGCCATCTGAAAAAAGTGTAAAATCCAGAAAGGCAGGACAGGCCATGGAGAACTGGGAGCCTTGTTATGCTGATGGGCGGGATGTAAATTGCCAACAGACACTCGGGAGAAGTGTATGGTGTTTCCTGAAACATCTAAAAAACAAAGCAACAGAGCCTAGGGCACTGCCACTTATGGTCCTATAGCTTAGGGAAATTAAAATCAAAAAGACACAGCCACCCCAAAGTTTGGGACGCCTCTGTTTACAAGAACCTCGTTTACAGTACAAGTTCAACATCGCAGAAAGTGAAAAATGGATAAAGAAGTTGTGGTATTTACTTACAAAGCAATATCGCTCAGCAATGAAATCTATGTCATCAGGCCCTTAGCATCACAATGAGTGGATTCAGGTATGATGACTCTAACTGAAATAAGTCACACAGAAAAAGAAACATCATAAGATATCAGTAATACACGGAATGTAAACTTGGCTACACAGGAACTGAATTACAGAACAGAACAGGGTCTCAAATTTAGAAAACCAACTTATGCTTGCTTAAGGGTAAAGGTGAGTTGGGGTGCTGCATAAAACCAGAGATTGAAATGAGCACAGATAAAGTTCCTTAAGTCAAATATGGAATAGACAAGAGCTACTCCTTGCTCAACGAAATGGACTCAACACCGCATATTAAACGCCTAAGAATGTACCTGACTAGTAAGTATCGTAAAACCTATGGATTGCTATGTCTCCAAAAGAGAATCAAGCATGTGTACATGGGCATAAACGCAGCAGTGATAGGATTGGAGAGGTTCGGTGAGCAAATGAAGACACTTTGAAGTCATATTGCATGGTACCCTTTACACGGGTCTCAACTCTCCAGGTTTAAGGTATTCTTCCTTCAGCTAAAACATGCATGTGGAACCCAAGTATGATCAACCATGTGAACGGGAGACGTGTTCAAATATGTCTCAGTTTTCCTCCCCTGGTACCCGGGTGCAACATTCCAGATGCTTTACTAACACTCTCCCCACTTGGAGAGTCAGCACCTTTAACCTCCTGTTTGGCCCAGTTTGCAATTTCTGCGGAAGATGAACAGGAATAGCGAGAACCAATGAGAGACTAGCTGGAGGTGTCTGGACGGGCAAATTTAACTCTCATTTCCCACCAGGAAGAGGAAATAACCAAAGGCTCAGCGTGCCGTGCTGGAACCAGATTAGGGCCTGAAGCCATCCTGCGGTGTTGCGGCCAGGTCACAAGAAAGCAAGTTGAAGAAAGGAGCTCAGGGGCACTGTAATTCACAAACCTGCAGAGTTATAAATGACAGCTATCGTCCAAAAATAGACTGAAGTAAGGCTGCCAAGAGGACTTGAAAGCGGGGCAGAATTGCAGGAAACCGATTTCAGGAGGTAGACTGGAATTGCATTGAAAGCATAGGAAAAGAGGCAGAACGTCCACAATGATGCACTTGGCCAAAAAGGGCGTATGCGTTTTTTCCTGAATATATTCAGGAAAAAACGCATACGCCCTTTTTGGCCAACCAAGCAAGCTTGCAAAGGAAATCTGCACTACAATGAAGTCTCACTTCCCCCCGGTCAAAAGGGCCATCTGAAAAAAGTGTAAAATCCAGAAAGGCAGGACAGGCCATGGAGAACTGGGAGCCTTGTTATGCTGATGGGCGGGATGTAAATTGCCAACAACCACTCGGGAGAAGTGTATGGTGTTTCCTGAAACATCGAAAAAACAAAGCAACAGAACCTAGGGCACTTCCACTTATGGTCCTATAGCTTAGGGAAATTAAAATCAAAAAGACACAGCCACCCCAAAGTTTGGAACGGCTCTGTTTACAAGAACCTCGTTTACAGTACAAGTTCAACATCGCAGAAAGTGAAAAATGGATAAAGAAGTTGTGGTATTTACTTACAAAGCAATATCACTCAGCAATGAAATCTGTGTCATCATGCCCTTAGCAGCACAATGAGTGGATTCAGATATGATGATTCTAACTGAAATAAGTCACACAGAAAAAGAAACATCATAAGATATCAGTAATACACGGAATGGAAACTTGGCTACACAGGAACTGAATTACAGAACAGAACAGGGTCTCAAATTTAGAAAACCAACTTATGCTTGCTTAAGGGTAAAGGTGAGTTGGGGTGCTGCATAAAACCAGAGATTGAAATGAGCACAGATAAAGTTCCTTAAGTCAAATATGGAATAGACAAGAGCTACTCCTTGCTCAAAGAAATGGACTCAACACCCCATATTAAACGCCTAAGAATGTACCTGACTAGTAAGTATCTTAAAACCTATGGATTGCTATGTCTCCAAAAGAGAATCAAGCGTGTGTACAGGGGCATAAACGCAGCAGTGATAGGATTGGAGAGGTTCGGTGAGCAAATGAAGACCCTTTGAAGTCATGTTGCATGGTACCCATTACACGGGTCTCAACTCTCCAGGTTTAAGGTATTCTTCCTTCAGCTAAAACATGCATGTGGAACCCAAGTATGATCAACCATATGAACGGGAGACGTGTTCAAATATGTCTCAGTTTTCCTCCCCTGGTACTCGGGTGCAACATTCCAGACGCTTTACTAACACTCTCCCGACTTGGAGAGTCAGCGCCTTTAACCTCCTGTTTGGCCCAGTTTGCAATTTCTGCGGAAGATGAACAGGAATAGCGAGAACCAATGAGAGGCTAGCTGGAGGTGTCTGGACGGGCAAATTTAACTCTCATTTCCCACCAGGAAGAGGAAATAATCAAAGGCTCAGCGTGCCGTACCGGAACCAGATTAGGGCCTGAAGCCATCCTGCGGTGTTGCGGCCAGCTCAAAAGAAAGCGAGTTGAAGAAAGGAGCTCAGGGGCACTGTAATTCACAAACCTGCAGAGTTATAAATGACAGCTGTCGTCCAAAAATACACTGAAGTAAGGCTGGCAAGAGGACTTGAAAGCGGGGCAGAATTGCAGGAAACCGATTTCAGGAGGTAGACTGGAATTGCATTGAAAGCATAGGAAAAGAGGCAGAACGTCCACAATGATGCACTTGGCCAAAAAGGGCGTATGCGTTTTTTCCTGAATATATTCAGGAAAAAACGCATACGCCCTTTTTGGCCAACCAAGCAAGCTTGCAAAGGAAATCTGCACTACAATGAAGTCTCACTTCCCCCCGGTCAAAAGGGCCATCTGAAAACAGTGTAAAATCCAGAAAGGCAGGACAGGCCATGGAGAACTGGGAGCCTTGTTATGCTGATGGGCGGGATGTAAATTGCCAACAACCACTCGGGAGAAGTGTATGGTGTTTCCTGAAACATCTAAAAAACAAAGCAACAGAACCTAGGGCACTTCCACTTATGGTCCTATAGCTTAGGGTAATTAAAATCAAAAAGACACAGCCACCCCAAAGTTTGGAACGGCTCTGTTTACAAGAACCTCGTTTACAGTACAAGTTCAACATTGCAGAAAGTGAAAAATGGATAAAGAAGTTGTGGTATTTACTTACAAAGCAATATCACTCAGCAATGAAATCTGTGTCATCATGCCCTTAGCAGCACAATGAGTGGATTCAGGTATGATGATTCTAACTGAAGTAAGTCACACAGAAAAAGAAACATCATAAGATATCAGTAATACACGGAATGTAAACTTGGCTACACAGGAACTGAATTACAGAACAGAACAGGGACTCAAATTTAGAAAACCAACTTATGCTTGCTTAAGGGTAAAGGTGAGTTGGGGTGCTGCATAAAACCAGAGATTGAAATGAGCACAGATAAAGTTCCTTAAGTCAAATATGGAATAGACAAGAGCTACTCCTTGCTCAACGAAATGGACTCAACACCGCATATTAAACGCCTAAAAATGTACCTGACTAGTAAGTATCTTAAAACCTATGGATTGCTATGTCTCCGAAAGAGAATCAAGCATGTGTACAGGGGCATAAACGCAGCAGTGATAGGATTGGAGAGGTTCGGTGAGCAAATGAAGACCCTTTGAAGTCATATTGCATGGTACCCATTCCACGGGTTTCAACTACTCAGGTTTAAGGTATTCTTCCTTCAGCTAAAACATGCATGTGGAACCTAGAGTATGATCAACCATGTGATCGGGAGACGTGTTCAAATATGTCTCAGTTTTCCTCCCCTGGTACTCGGGTGCAACATTCCAGACGCTTTACTAACACTCTCCCCACTTGGAGAGTCAGTCCCTTTAACCTCCTGTTTGGCCCAGTTTGCAATTTCTGCGGAAGATGAACAGGAATAGCGAGAACCAATGAGAGGCTAGCTGGAGGTGTCTGGACGGGCAAATTTAACTCTCATTTCCCACCAGGAAGAGGAATTAACCAAAGGCTCAGCGTGCCGGGCCAGAACCAGATTAGGGCCTGAAGCCATCCTACGGTGTTGCGGCCAGGTCACAAGAAATCGAGTTGAAGAAAGGAGCTCAGGGGCACTGTAATTCACAAACCTGCAGAGTTATAAATGACAGCTATCGTCCAAAAATAGACTGAAGTAAGGCTGCCAAGAGGACTTGAAAACGGGGCAGAATTGCAGGAAACCAATTTCAGAAGGTAGACTGGAATTGCATTGAAAGCATAGGAAAAGAGGCAGAACGTCCACAATGATGCACTTGGCCAAAAAGGGCGTATGCGTTTTTTCCTGAATATATTCAGGAAAAAACGCATACGCCCTTTTTGGCCAACCAAGCAAGCTTGCAAAGGAAATCTGCACTACAATGAAGTCTCACTTCCCCCCGGTCAAAAGGGCCATCTGAAAAAACTGTAAAATCCAGAAAGGCAAGAGGCCATTGAGTGCTGGGAGCCTTGTTATGCTGATGGGCGGGATGTAAATTGCCAACAGACACTTGGGAGAAGTGTATGGTGTTTCCTGAAACATCTAAAAAACAAAGCAACAGAGCCTAGGGCACTTCCACTTATGGTCCTATAGCTTAGGGAAATTAAAATCAAAAAGACACAGCCACCCCAAAGTTTGGAACGGCTCTGTTTACAAGAACCTCGTTTACAGTACAAGTTCAACATCGCAGAAAGTGAAAAATGGATAAAGAAGTTGTGGTATTCACTTACAAAGCAATATCACTCAGCAATGAAATCTATGTCATCAGGCCCTTAGCAGCACAATGAGTGGATTCAGGTATGATGATTCTAACTGAAATAAGTCACACAGAAAAAGAAACATCATAAGATATCAGTAATACACGGAATGGAAACTTGGCTACACAGGAACTGAATTACAGAACAGAACAGGGTCTCAAATTTAGAAAAACAACTTATGCTTGCTTAAGGGTAAAGGTGAGTTGGGGTGCTGCATAAAACCAGAGATTGAAATGAGCACAGATAAAGTTCCTTAAGCCAAATATGGAATAGACAAGAGCTACTCCTTGCTCAACGAAATGGACTCAACACCGCATATTAAACGCCTAAGAATGTACCTGACTTGTAAGTATCTTAAAACCTATGGATTGCTATGTCTCCGAAAGAGAATCAAGCATGTGTACAGGGGCATAAACGCAGCAGTGATAGGATTGGAGAGGTTCGGTGAGCAAATGAAGACCCTTTGAAGTCATATTGCATGGTACCCATTCCACGGGTTTCAACTACCCAGGTTTAAGGTATTCTTCCTTCAGCTAAAACATGCATGTGGAACCTAGAGTATGATCAACCATGTGATCGGGAGACATGTTCAAATATGTCTCAGTTTTCCTCCCCTGGTACTCGGGTGCAACATTCCAGACGCTTTACTAACACTCTCCCCACTTGGAGAGTCAGTCCCTTTAACCTCCTGTTTGGCCCAGTTTGCAATTTCTGCGGAAGATGAACAGGAATAGCGAGAACCAATGAGAGGCTAGCTGGAGGTGTCTGGACGGGCAAATTTAACTCTCATTTCCCACCAGGAAGAGGAATTAACCAAAGGCTCAGCGGGCCGGGCCGGAACCAGATTAGGGCCTGAAGCCATCCTGCGGTGTTGCGGCCAGGTCACAAGAAAGCGAGTTGAAGAAAGGAGCTCAGGGGCACTGTAATTCACAAACCTGCAGAGTTATAAATGACAGCTATCGTCCAAAAATAGACTGAAGTAAGGCTGCCAAGAGGACTTGAAAGCGGGGCAGAATTGCAGGAAACCGATTTCAGGAGGTAGACTGGAATTGCATTGAAAGCATAGGAAAAGAGGCAGAACGTCCACAATGATGCACTTGGCCAAAAAGGGCGTATGCGTTTTTTCCTGAATATATTCAGGAAAAAACGCATACGCCCTTTTTGGCCAACCAAGCAAGCTTGCAAAGGAAATCTGCACTACAATGAAGTCTCACTTCCCCCCGGTCAAAAGGGCCATCTGAAAAAAGTGTAAAATCCAGAAAGGCAGGACAGGCCATGGAGAACTGGGAGCCTTGTTATGCTGATGGGCGGGATGTAAATTGCCAACAGACACTCGGGAGAAGTGTATGGTGTTTCCTGAAACATCTAAAAAACAAAGCAACAGAGCCTAGGGCACTGCCACTTATGGTCCTATAGCTTAGGGAAATTAAAATCAAAAAGACACAGCCACCCCAAAGTTTGGGACGCCTCTGTTTACAAGAACCTCGTTTACAGTACAAGTTCAACATCGCAGAAAGTGAAAAATGGATAAAGAAGTTGTGGTATTTACTTACAAAGCAATATCGCTCAGCAATGAAATCTATGTCATCAGGCCCTTAGCATCACAATGAGTGGATTCAGGTATGATGACTCTAACTGAAATAAGTCACACAGAAAAAGAAACATCATAAGATATCAGTAATACACGGAATGTAAACTTGGCTACACAGGAACTGAATTACAGAACAGAACAGGGTCTCAAATTTAGAAAACCAACTTATGCTTGCTTAAGGGTAAAGGTGAGTTGGGGTGCTGCATAAAACCAGAGATTGAAATGAGCACAGATAAAGTTCCTTAAGTCAAATATGGAATAGACAAGAGCTACTCCTTGCTCAACGAAATGGACTCAACACCGCATATTAAACGCCTAAGAATGTACCTGACTAGTAAGTATCGTAAAACCTATGGATTGCTATGTCTCCAAAAGAGAATCAAGCATGTGTACATGGGCATAAACGCAGCAGTGATAGGATTGGAGAGGTTCGGTGAGCAAATGAAGACACTTTGAAGTCATATTGCATGGTACCCTTTACACGGGTCTCAACTCTCCAGGTTTAAGGTATTCTTCCTTCAGCTAAAACATGCATGTGGAACCCAAGTATGATCAACCATGTGAACGGGAGACGTGTTCAAATATGTCTCAGTTTTCCTCCCCTGGTACTCGGGTGCAACATTCCAGATGCTTTACTAACACTCTCCCCACTTGGAGAGTCAGCGCCTTTAACCTCCTGTTTGGCCCAGTTTGCAATTTCTGCGGAAGATGAACAGGAATAGCGAGAACCAATGAGAGACTAGCTGGAGGTGTCTGGACGGGCAAATTTAACTCTCATTTCCCACCAGGAAGAGGAAATAACCAAAGGCTCAGCGTGCCGTGCCGGAACCAGATTAGGGCCTGAAGCCATCCTGCGGTGTTGCGGCCAGGTCACAAGAAAGCAAGTTGAAGAAAGGAGCTCAGGGGCACTGTAATTCACAAACCTGCAGAGTTATAAATGACAGCTATCGTCCAAAAATAGACTGAAGTAAGGCTGCCAAGAGGACTTGAAAGCGGGGCAGAATTGCAGGAAACCGATTTCAGGAGGTAGACTGGAATTGCATTGAAAGCATAGGAAAAGAGGCAGAACGTCCACAATGATGCACTTGGCCAAAAAGGGCGTATGCGTTTTTTCCTGAATATATTCAGGAAAAAACGCATACGCCCTTTTTGGCCAACCAAGCAAGCTTGCAAAGGAAATCTGCACTACAATGAAGTCTCACTTCCCCCCGGTCAAAAGGGCCATCTGAAAAAAGTGTAAAATCCAGAAAGGCAGGACAGGCCATGGAGAACTGGGAACCTTGTTATGCTGATGGGCGGGATGTAAATTGCCAACAACCACTCGGGAGAAGTGTATGGTGTTTCCTGAAACATCGAAAAAACAAAGCAACAGAACCTAGGGCACTTCCACTTATGGTCCTATAGCTTAGGGAAATTAAAATCAAAAAGACACAGCCACCCCAAAGTTTGGAACGGCTCTGTTTACAAGAACCTCGTTTACAGTACAAGTTCAACATCGCAGAAAGTGAAAAATGGATAAAGAAGTTGTGGTATTTACTTACAAAGCAATATCACTCAGCAATGAAATCTGTGTCATCATGCCCTTAGCAGCACAATGAGTGGATTCAGATATGATGATTCTAACTGAAATAAGTCACACAGAAAAAGAAACATCATAAGATATCAGTAATACACGGAATGGAAACTTGGCTACACAGGAACTGAATTACAGAACAGAACAGGGTCTCAAATTTAGAAAACCAACTTATGCTTGCTTAAGGGTAAAGGTGAGTTGGGGTGCTGCATAAAACCAGAGATTGAAATGAGCACAGATAAAGTTCCTTAAGTCAAATATGGAATAGACAAGAGCTACTCCTTGCTCAACGAAATGGACTCAACACCGTATATTAAACGCCTAAGAATGTACCTGACTAGTAAGTATCGTAAAACCTATGGATTGCTATGTCTCCAAAAGAGAATCAAGCATGTGTACAGGGGCATAAACGCAGCAGTGATAGGATTGGAGAGGTTCGGTGAGCAAATGAAGACACTTTGAAGTCATATTGCATGGTACCCATTACACGGGTCTCAACTCTCCAGGTTTAAGGTATTCTTCCTTCAGCTAAAACATGCATGTGGAACCCAAGTATGATCAACCATGTGAACGGGAGACGTGTTCAAATATGTCTCAGTTTTCCTCCCCTGGTACTCGGGTGCAACATTCCAGATGCTTTACTAACACTCTCCCCACTTGGAGAGTCAGCGCCTTTAACCTCCTGTTTGGCCCAGTTTGCAATTTCTGCGGAAGATGAACAGGAATAGCGAGAACCAATGAGAGACTAGCTGGAGGTGTCTGGACGGGCAAATTTAACTCTCATGTCCCACCAGGAAGAGGAAATAACCAAAGGCTCAGCGTGCCGTGCCGGAACCAGATTAGGGCCTGAAGCCATCCTGCGGTGTTGCGGCCAGGTCACAAGAAAGCAAGTTGAAGAAAGGAGCTCAGGGGCACTGTAATTCACCAACCTGCAGAGTTATAAATGACAGCTATCGTCCAAAAATAGACTGAAGTAAGGCTGCCAAGAGGACTTGAAAGCGGGGCAGAATTGCAGGAAACCGATTTCAGGAGGTAGACTGGAATTGCATTGAACGCATAGGAAAAGAGGCAGAACGTCCACAATGATGCACTTGGCCAAAAAGGGCGTATGCGTTTTTTCCTGAATATATTCAGGAAAAAACGCATACGCCCTTTTTGGCCAACCAAGCAAGCTTGCAAAAGAAATCTGCACTACAATGAAGTCTCACTTCCCCCCGGTCAAAAGGGCCATCTGAAAAAAGTGTAAAATCCAGAAAGGCAGGACAGGCCATGGAGAACTGGGAGCCTTGTTATGCTGATGGGCGGGATGTAAATTGCCAACAACCACTCGGGAGAAGTGTATGGTGTTTCCTGAAACATCTAAAAAACAAAGCAACAGAACCTAGGGCACTTCCACTTATGGTCCTATAGCTTAGGGAAATTAAAATCAAAAAGACACGGCCACCCCAAAGTTTGGAACGGCTCTGTTTACAAGAACCTCGTTTACAGTACAAGTTCAACATCGCAGAAAGTGAAAAATGGATAAAGAAGTTGGGGTATTTACTTACAAAGCAATATCACTCAGCAATGAAATCTGTGTCATCAGGCCCTTAGCAGCACAATGAGTGGATTCAGGTATGATGATTCTAACTGAAATAAGTCACACAGAAAAAGAAACATCATAAGATATCAGTAATACACGGAATGGAAACTTGGCTACACAGGAACTGAATTACAGAACAGAACAGGGTCTCAAATTTAGAAAACCAACTTATTCTTGCTTAAGGGTAAAGGTGAGTTGGGGTGCTGCATAAAACCAGAGATTGAAATGAGCACAGATAAAGTTCCTTAAGCCAAATATGGAATAGACAAGAGCTACTCCTTGCTCAACGAAATGGACTCAACACCCCATATTAAACGCCTAAGAATGTACCTGACTAGTAAGTATCTTAAAACCTATGGATTGCTATGTCTCCGAAAGAGAATCAAGCATGTGTACAGGGGCATAAACGCAGCAGTGATAGGATTGGAGAGGTTCGGTGAGCAAATGAAGACCCTTTGAAGTCATATTGCATGGTACCCATTCCACGGGTTTCAACTACCCAGGTTTAAGGTATTCTTCCTTCAGCTAAAACATGCATGTGGAACCTAGAGTATGATCAACCATGTGATCGGGAGACGTGTTCAAATATGTCTCAGGTTTCCTCCCCTGGTACTCGGGTGCAACATTCCAGACACTTTACTAACACTCTCCCCACTTGGAGAGTCAGTCCCTTTAACCTCCTGTTTGGCCCAGGTTGCAATTTCTGCGGAAGATGAACAGGAATAGCGAGAACCAATGAGAGGCTAGCTGGAGGTGTGTGGACGGGCAAATTTAACTCTCATTTCCCACCAGGAAGAGGAATTAACCAAAGGCTCAGCGTGCCGGGCCGGAACCAGATTAGGGCCTGAAGCCATCCTGCGGTGTTGCGGCCAGCTCAAAAGAAAGCGAGTTGAAGAAAGGAGCTCAGGGGCACTGTAATTCACAAACCTGCAGAGTTATAAATGACAGCTATCGTCCAAAAATAGACTGAAGGAAGGCTGCCAAGAGGACTTGAAAGTGGGGCAGAATTGCAGGAAACCGATTTCAGAAGGTAGACTGGAATTGCATTGAAAGCATAGGAAAAGAGGCAGAACGTCCACAATGATGCACTTGGCCAAAAAGGGCGTATGCGTTTTTTCCTGAATATATTCAGGAAAAAACGCATACGCCCTTTTTGGCCAACCAAGCAAGTTTGCAAAGGAAATCTGCACTACAATGAAGTCTCACTTCCCCCCGGTCAAAAGGGCCATCTGAAAAAAGTGTAAAATCCAGAAAGGCAACAGGCCATTGAGAACTGGGAGCCTTGTTATGCTGATGGGCGGGATGTAAATTGCCAACAGACACTTGGGAGAAGTGTATGGTGTTTCCTGAAACATCTAAAAAACAAAGCAACAGAGCCTAGGGCACTTCCACTTATGGTCCTATAGCTTAGGGAAATTAAAATCAAAAAGACACAGCCACCCCAAAGGTTGGAACGGCTCTGTTTACAAGAACCTCGTTTACAGTACAAGTTCAACATCGCAGAAAGTGAAAAATGGATAAAGAAGTTGTGGTATTCACTTACAAAGCAATATCACTCAGCAATGAAATCTATGTCATCAGGCCCTTAGCAGCACAATGAGTGGATTCAGGTATGATGATTCTAACTGAAATAAGTCACACAGAAAAAGAAACATCATAAGATATCAGTAATACACGGAATGGAAACTTGGCTACACAGGAACTGAATTACAGAACAGAACAGGGTCTCAAATTTAGAAAAACAACTTATGCTTGCTTAAGGGTAAAGGTGAGTTGGGGTGCTGCATAAAACCAGAGATTGAAATGAGCACAGATAAAGTTCCTTAAGCCAAATATGGAATAGACAAGAGCTACTCCTTGCTCAACGAAATGGACTCAACACCGCATATTAAACGCCTAAGAATGTACCTGACTTGTAAGTATCTTAAAACCTATGGATTGCTATGTCTCCGAAAGAGAATCAAGCATGTGTACAGGGGCATAAACGCAGCAGTGATAGGATTGGAGAGGTTCGGTGAGCAAATGAAGACCCTTTGAAGTCATATTGCATGGTACCCATTCCACGGGTTTCAACTACCCAGGTTTAAGGTATTCTTCCTTCAGCTAAAACATGCATGTGGAACCTAGAGTATGATCAACCATGTGATTGGGAGACATGTTCAAATATGTCTCAGTTTTCCTCCCCTGGTACTCGGGTGCAACATTCCAGACGCTTTACTAACACTCTCCCCACTTGGAGAGTCAGTCCCTTTAACCTCCTGTTTGGCCCAGTTTGCAATTTCTGCGGAAGATGAACAGGAATAGCGAGAACCAATGAGAGGCTAGCTGGAGGTGTCTGGACGGGCAAATTTAACTCTCATTTCCCACCAGGAAGAGGAATTAACCAAAGGCTCAGCATGCCGGGCCGGAACCAGATTAGGGCCTGAAGCCATCCTGCGGTGTTGCGGCCAGGTCACAAGAAAGCGAGTTGAAGAAAGGAGCTCAGGGGCACTGTAATTCACAAACCTGCAGAGTTATAAATGACAGCTATCGTCCAAAACTAGACTGAAGTAAGGCTGCCAAGAGGACTTGAAAGCGGGGCAGAATTGCAGGAAACCGATTTCAGGAGGTAGACTGGAATTGCATTGAAAGCATAGGAAAAGAGGCAGAACGTCCACAATGATGCACTTGGCCAAAAAGGGCGTATGCGTTTCTTCCTGAATATATTCAGGAAAAAACGCATACGCCCTTTTTGGCCAACCAAGCAAGCTTGCAAAGGAAATCTGCACTACAATGAAGTCTCACTTCCCCCCGGTCAAAAGGGCCATCTGAAAAAAGTGTAAAATCCAGAAAGGCAGGACAGGCCATGGAGAACTGGGAGCCTTGTTATGCTGATGGGCGGGATGTAATTTGCCAACAGACACTCGGGAGAAGTGTATGGTGTTTCCTGAAACATCTAAAAAACAAAGCAACAGAGCCTAGGGCACTGCCACTTATGGTCCTATAGCTTAGGGAAATTAAAATCAAAAAGACACAGCCACCCCAAAGTTTGGGACGCCTCTGTTTACAAGAACCTCGTTTACAGTACAAGTTCAACATCGCAGAAAGTGAAAAATGGATAAAGAAGTTGTGGTATTTACTTACAAAGCAATATCACTCAGCAATGAAATCTATGTCATCAGGCCCTTAGCATCACAATGAGTGGATTCAGGTATGATGACTCTAACTGAAATAAGTCACACAGAAAAAGAAACATCATAAGATATCAGTAATACACGGAATGTAAACTTGGCTACACAGGAACTGAATTACAGAACAGAACAGGGTCTCAAATTTAGAAAACCAACTTATGCTTGCTTAAGGGTAAAGGTGAGTTGGGGTGCTGCATAAAACCAGAGATTGAAATGAGCACAGATAAAGTTCCTTAAGTCAAATATGGAATAGACAAGAGCTACTCCTTGCTCAACGAAATGGACTCAACACCGCATATTAAACGCCTAAGAATGTACCTGACTAGTAAGTATCGTAAAACCTATGGATTGCTATGTCTCCAAAAGAGAATCAAGCATGTGTACATGGGCATAAACGCAGCAGTGATAGGATTGGAGAGGTTCGGTGAGCAAATGAAGACCCTTTGAAGTCATATTGCATGGTACCCTTTACACGGGTCTCAACTCTCCAGGTTTAAGGTATTCTTCCTTCAGCTAAAACATGCATGTGGAACCCAAGTATGATCAACCATGTGAACGGGAGACGTGTTCAAATATGTCTCAGTTTTCCTCCCCTGGTACTCGGGTGCAACATTCCAGATGCTTAACTAACACTCTCCCCACTTGGAGAGTCAGCGCCTTTAACCTCCTGTTTGGCCCAGTTTGCAATTTCTGCGGAAGATGAACAGGAATAGCGAGAACCAATGAGAGACTAGCTGGAGGTGTCTGGACGGGCAAATTTAACTCTCATTTCCCACCAGGAAGAGGAAATAACCAAAGGCTCAGCGTGCCGTGCCGGAACAAGATTAGGGCCTGAAGCCATCCTGCGGTGTTGCGGCCAGGTCACAAGAAAGCAAGTTGAAGAAAGGAGCTCAGGGGCACTGTAATTCACAAACCTGCAGAGTTATAAATGACAGCTATCGTCCAAAAATAGACTGAAGTAAGGCTGCCAAGAGGACTTGAAAGCGGGGCAGAATTGCAGGAAACCGATTTCAGGAGGTAGACTGGAATTGCATTGAAAGCATAGGAAAAGAGGCAGAACGTCCACAATGATGCACTTGGCCAAAAAGGGCGTATGCGTTTTTTCCTGAATATATTCAGGAAAAAACGCATACGCCCTTTTTGGCCAACCAAGCAAGCTTGCAAAGGAAATCTGCACTACAATGAAGTCTCACTTCCCCCCGGTCAAAGGGCCATCTGAAAAAAGTGTAAAATCCAGAAAGGCAGGACAGGCCATGGAGAACTGGGAGCCTTGTTATGCTGATGGGCGGGATGTAAATTGCCAACAACCACTCGGGAGAAGTGTATGGTGTTTCCTGAAACATCGAAAAAACAAAGCAACAGAACCTAGGGCACTTCCACTTATGGTCCTATAGCTTAGGGAAATTAAAATCAAAAAGACACAGCCACCCCAAAGTTTGGAACGGCTCTGTTTACAAGAACCTCGTTTACAGTACAAGTTCAACATCGCAGACAGTGAAAAATGGATAAAGAACTTGTGGTATTTACTTACAAAGCAATATCACTCAGCAATGAAATCTGTGTCATCATGCCCTTAGCAGCACAATGAGTGGATTCAGATATGATGATTCTAACTGAAATAAGTCACACAGAAAAAGAAACATCATAAGATATCAGTAATACACGGAATGGAAACTTGGCTACACAGGAACTGAATTACAGAACAGAACAGGGTCTCAAATTTAGAAAACCAACTTATGCTTGCTTAAGGGTAAAGGTGAGTTGGGGTGCTGCATAAAACCAGAGATTGAAATGAGCACAGATAAAGTTCCTTAAGTCAAATATGGAATAGACAAGAGCTACTCCTTGCTCAACGAAATGGACTCAACACCGTATATTAAACGCCTAAGAATGTACCTGACTAGTAAGTATTGGAAAACCTATGGATTGCTATGTCTCCAAAAGAGAATCAAGCATGTGTACAGGGGCATAAACGCAGCAGTGATAGGATTGGAGAGGTTCGGTGAGCAAATGAAGACACTTTGAAGTCATATTGCATGGTACCCATTACACGGGTCTCAACTCTCCAGGTTTAAGGTATTCTTCCTTCAGCTAAAACATGCATGTGGAACCCAAGTATGATCAACCATGTGAACGGGAGACGTGTTCAAATATGTCTCAGTTTTCCTCCCCTGGTACTCGGGTGCAACATTCCAGATGCTTTACTAACACTCTCCCCACTTGGAGAGTCAGCGCCTTTAACCTCCTGTTTGGCCCAGTTTGCAATTTCTGCGGAAGATGAACAGGAATAGCGAGAACCAATGAGAGACTAGCTGGAGGTGTCTGGACGGGCAAATTTAACTCTCATGTCCCACCAGGAAGAGGAAATAACCAAAGGCTCAGCGTGCCGTGCCGGAACCAGATTAGGGCCTGAAGCCATCCTGCGGTGTTGCGGCCAGGTCACAAGAAAGCAAGTTGAAGAAAGGAGCTCAGGGGCACTGTAATTCACCAACCTGCAGAGTTATAAATGACAGCTATCGTCCAAAAATAGACTGAAGTAAGGCTGCCAAGAGGACTTGAAAGCGGGGCAGAATTGCAGGAAACCGATTTCAGGAGGTAGACTGGAATTGCATTGAACGCATAGGAAAAGAGGCAGAACGTCCACAATGATGCACTTGGCCAAAAAGGGCGTATGCGTTTTTTCCTGAATATATTCAGGAAAAAACGCATACGCCCTTTTTGGCCAACCAAGCAAGCTTGCAAAGGAAATCTGCACTACAATGAAGTCTCACTTCCCCCCGGTCAAAAGGGCCATCTGAAAAAAGTGTAAAATCCAGAAAGGCAGGACAGGCCATGGAGAACTGGGAGCCTTGTTATGCTGATGGGCGGGATGTAAATTGCCAACAACCACTCGGGAGAAGTGTATGGTGTTTCCTGAAACATCTAAAAAACAAAGCAACAGAACCTAGGGCACTTCCACTTATGGTCCTATAGCTTAGGGAAATTAAAATCAAAAAGACACGGCCACCCCAAAGTTTGGAACGGCTCTGTTTACAAGAACCTCGTTTACAGTACAAGTTCAACATCGCAGAAAGTGAAAAATGGATAAAGAAGTTGGGGTATTTACTTACAAAGCAATATCACTCAGCAATGAAATCTGTGTCATCAGGCCCTTAGCAGCACAATGAGTGGATTCAGGTATGATGATTCTAACTGAAATAAGTCACACAGAAAAAGAAACATCATAAGATATCAGTAATACACGGAATGGAAACTTGGCTACACAGGAACTGAATTACAGAACAGAACAGGGTCTCAAATTTAGAAAACCAACTTATTCTTGCTTAAGGGTAAAGGTGAGTTGGGGTGCTGCATAAAACCAGAGATTGAAATGAGCACAGATAAAGTTCCTTAAGCCAAATATGGAATAGACAAGAGCTACTCCTTGCTCAACGAAATGGACTCAACACCCCATATTAAACGCCTAAGAATGTACCTGACTAGTAAGTATCTTAAAACCTATGGATTGCTATGTCTGCGAAAGAGAATCAAGCATGTGTACAGGGGCATAAACGCAGCAGTGATAGGATTGGAGAGGTTCGGTGAGCAAATGAAGACCCTTTGAAGTCATATTGCATGGTACCCATTCCACGGGTTTCAACTACCCAGGTTTAAGGTATTCTTCCTTCAGCTAAAACATGCATGTGGAACCTAGAGTATGATCCACCATGTGATCGGGAGACGTGTTCAAATATGTCTCAGGTTTCCTCCCCTGGTACTCGGGTGCAACATTCCAGACACTTTACTAACACTCTCCCCACTTGGAGAGTCAGTCCCTTTAACCTCCTGTTTGGCCCAGGTTGCAATTTCTGCGGAAGATGAACAGGAATAGCGAGAACCAATGAGAGGCTAGCTGGAGGTGTGTGGACGGGCAAATTTAACTCTCATTTCCCACCAGGAAGAGGAATTAACCAAAGGCTCAGCGTGCCGGGCCGGAACCAGATTAGGGCCTGAAGCCATCCTGCGGTGTTGCGGCCAGCTCAAAAGAAAGCGAGTTGAAGAAAGGAGCTCAGGGGCACTGTAATTCACAAACCTGCAGAGTTATAAATGACAGCTATCGTCCAAAAATAGACTGAAGGAAGGCTGCCAAGAGGACTTGAAAGTGGGGCAGAATTGCAGGAAACCGATTTCAGAAGGTAGACTGGAATTGCATTGAAAGCATAGGAAAAGAGGCAGAACGTCCACAATGATGCACTTGGCCAAAAAGGGCGTATGCGTTTTTTCCTGAATATATTCAGGAAAAAACGCATACGCCCTTTTTGGCCAACCAAGCAAGTTTGCAAAGGAAATCTGCACTACAATGAAGTCTCACTTCCCCCCGGTCAAAAGGGCCATCTGAAAAAAGTGTAAAATCCAGAAAGGCAACAGGCCATTGAGAACTGGGAGCCTTGTTATGCTGATGGGCGGGATGTAAATTGCCAACAGACACTTGGGAGAAGTGTATGGTGTTTCCTGAAACATCTAAAAAACAAAGCAACAGAGCCTAGGGCACTTCCACTTATGGTCCTATAGCTTAGGGAAATTAAAATCAAAAAGACACAGCCACCCCAAAGTTTGGAACGGCTCTGTTTACAAGAACCTCGTTTACAGTACAAGTTCAACATCGCAGAAAGTGAAAAATGGATAAAGAAGTTGTGGTATTCACTTACAAAGCAATATCACTCAGCAATGAAATCTATGTCATCAGGCCCTTAGCAGCACAATGAGTGGATTCAGGTATGATGATTCTAACTGAAATAAGTCACACAGAAAAAGAAACATCATAAGATATCAGTAATACACGGAATGGAAACTTGGCTACACAGGAACTGAATTACAGAACAGAACAGGGTCTCAAATTTAGAAAAACAACTTATGCTTGCTTAAGGGTAAAGGTGAGTTGGGGTGCTGCATAAAACCAGAGATTGAAATGAGCACAGATAAAGTTCCTTAAGCCAAATATGGAATAGACAAGAGCTACTCCTTGCTCAACGAAATGGACTCAACACCGCATATTAAACGCCTAAGAATGTACCTGACTTGTAAGTATCTTAAAACCTATGGATTGCTATGTCTCCGAAAGAGAATCAAGCATGTGTACAGGGGCATAAACGCAGCAGTGATAGGATTGGAGAGGTTCGGTGAGCAAATGAAGACCCTTTGAAGTCATATTGCATGGTACCCATTCCACGGGTTTCAACTACCCAGGTTTAAGGTATTCTTCCTTCAGCTAAAACATGCATGTGGAACCTAGAGTATGATCAACCATGTGATTGGGAGACATGTTCAAATATGTCTCAGTTTTCCTCCCCTGGTACTCGGGTGCAACATTCCAGACGCTTTACTAACACTCTCCCCACTTGGAGAGTCAGCGCCTTTAACCTCCTGTTTGGCCCAGTTTGCAATTTCTGCGGAAGATGAACAGGAATAGCGAGAACCAATGAGAGGCTAGCTGGAGGTGTCTGGACGGGCAAATTTAACTCTCATTTCCCACCAGGAAGAGGAATTAACCAAAGGCTCAGCATGCCGGGCCGGAACCAGATTAGGGCCTGAAGCCATCCTGCGGTGTTGCGGCCAGGTCACAAGAAAGCGAGTTGAAGAAAGGAGCTCAGGGGCACTGTAATTCACAAACCTGCAGAGTTATAAATGACAGCTATCGTCCAAAACTAGACTGAAGTAATGCTGCCAAGAGGACTTGAAAGCGGGGCAGAATTGCAGGAAACCGATTTCAGGAGGTAGACTGGAATTGCATTGAAAGCATAGGAAAAGAGGCAGAACGTCCACAATGATGCACTTGGCCAAAAAGGGCGTATGCGTTTCTTCCTGAATATATTCAGGAAAAAACGCATACGCCCTGTTTGGCCAACCAAGCAAGCTTGCAAAGGAAATCTGCACTACAATGAAGTCTCACTTCCCCCCGGTCAAAAGGGCCATCTGAAAAAAGTGTAAAATCCAGAAAGGCAGGACAGGCCATGGAGAACTGGGAGCCTTGTTATGCTGATGGGCGGGATGTAAATTGCCAACAACCACTCGGGAGAAGTGTATGGTGTTTCCTGAAACATCGAAAAAACAAAGCAACAGAACCTAGGGCACTTCCACTTATGGTCCTATAGCTTAGGGAAATTAAAATCAAAAAGACACAGCCACCCCAAAGTTTGGAACGGCTCTGTTTACAAGAACCTCGTTTACAGTACAAGTTCAACATCGCAGAAAGTGAAAAATGGATAAAGAAGTTGTGGTATTTACTTACAAAGCAATATCACTCAGCAATGAAATCTGTGACAACATGCCCTTAGCAGCACAATGAGTGGATTCAGATATGATGATTCTAACTGAAATAAGTCACACAGAAAAAGAAACATCATAAGATATCAGTAATACACGGAATGGAAACTTGGCTACACAGGAACTGAATTACAGAACAGAACAGGGTCTCAAATTTAGAAAACCAACTTATGCTTGCTTAAGGGTAAAGGTGAGTTGGGGTGCTGCATAAAACCAGAGATTGAAATGAGCACAGATAAAGTTCCTTAAGTCAAATATGGAATAGACAAGAGCTACTCCTTGCTCAACGAAATGGACTCAACACCGTATATTAAACGCCTAAGAATGTACCTGACTAGTAAGTATCGTAAAACCTATGGATTGCTATGTCTCCAAAAGAGAATCAAGCATGTGTACAGGGGCATAAACGCAGCAGTGATAGGATTGGAGAGGTTCGGTGAGCAAATGAAGACACTTTGAAGTCATATTGCATGGTACCCATTACACGGGTCTCAACTCTCCAGGTTTAAGGTATTCTTCCTTCAGCTAAAACATGCATGTGGAACCCAAGTATGATCAACCATGTGAACGGGAGACGTGTTCAAATATGTCTCAGTTTTCCTCCCCTGGTACTCGGGTGCAACATTCCAGATGCTTTACTAACACTCTCCCCACTTGGAGAGTCAGCGCCTTTAACCTCCTGTTTGGCCCAGTTTGCAATTTCTGCGGAAGATGAACAGGAATAGCGAGAACCAATGAGAGACTAGCTGGAGGTGTCTGGACGGGCAAATTTAACTCTCATGTCCCACCAGGAAGAGGAAATAACCAAAGGCTCAGCGTGCCGTGCCGGAACCAGATTAGGGCCTGAAGCCATCCTGCGGTGTTGCGGCCAGGTCACAAGAAAGCAAGTTGAAGAAAGGAGCTCAGGGGCACTGTAATTCACCAACCTGCAGAGTTATAAATGACAGCTATCGTCCAAAAATAGACTGAAGTAAGGCTGCCAAGAGGACTTGAAAGCGGGGCAGAATTGCAGGAAACCGATTTCAGGAGGTAGACTGGAATTGCATTGAACGCATAGGAAAAGAGGCAGAACGTCCACAATGATGCACTTGGCCAAAAAGGGCGTATGCGTTTTTTCCTGAATATATTCAGGAAAAAACGCATACGCCCTTTTTGGCCAACCAAGCAAGCTTGCAAAGGAAATCTGCACTACAATGAAGTCTCACTTCCCCCCGGTCAAAAGGGCCATCTGAAAAAAGTGTAAAATCCAGAAAGGCAGGACAGGCCATGGAGAACTGGGAGCCTTGTTATGCTGATGGGCGGGATGTAAATTGCCAACAACCACTCGGGAGAAGTGTATGGTGTTTCCTGAAACATCTAAAAAACAAAGCAACAGAACCTAGGGCACTTCCACTTATGGTCCTATAGCTTAGGGAAAATAAATCAAAAAGACACGGCCACCCCAAAGTTTGGAACGGCTCTGTTTACAAGAACCTCGTTTACAGTACAAGTTCAACATCGCAGAAAGTGAAAAATGGATAAAGAAGTTGGGGTATTTACTTACAAAGCAATATCACTCAGCAATGAAATCTGTGTCATCAGGCCCTTAGCAGCACAATGAGTGGATTCAGGTATGATGATTCTAACTGAAATAAGTCACACAGAAAAAGAAACATCATAAGATATCAGTAATACACGGAATGGAAACTTGGCTACACAGGAACTGAATTACAAAACAGAACAGGGTCTCAAATTTAGAAAACCAACTTATTCTTGCTTAAGGGTAAAGGTGAGTTGGGGTGCTGCATAAAACCAGAGATTGAAATGAGCACAGATAAAGTTCCTTAAGCCAAATATGGAATAGACAAGAGCTACTCCTTGCTCAACGAAATGGACTCAACACCCCATATTAAACGCCTAAGAATGTACCTGACTAGTAAGTATCTTAAAACCTATGGATTGCTATGTCTCCGAAAGAGAATCAAGCATGTGTACAGGGGCATAAACGCAGCAGTGATAGGATTGGAGAGGTTCGGTGAGCAAATGAAGACCCTTTGAAGTCATATTGCATGGTACCCATTCCACGGGTTTCAACTACCCAGGTTTAAGGTATTCTTCCTTCAGCTAAAACATGCATGTGGAACCTAGAGTATGATCAACCATGTGATCGGGAGACGTGTTCAAATATGTCTCAGGTTTCCTCCCCTGGTACTCGGGTGCAACATTCCAGACACTTTACTAACACTCTCCCCACTTGGAGAGTCAGTCCCTTTAACCTCCTGTTTGGCCCAGTTTGCAATTTCTGCGGAAGATGAACAGGAATAGCGAGAACCAATGAGAGGCTAGCTGGAGGTGTCTGGACGGGCAAATTTAACTCTCATTTCCCACCAGGAAGAGGAATTAACCAAAGGCTCAGCGTGCCGGGCCGGAACCAGATTAGGGCCTGAAGCCATCCTGCGGTGTTGCGGCCAGGTCACAAGAAAGCGAGTTGAAGAAAGGAGCTCAGGGGCACTGTAATTCACAAACCTGCAGAGTTATAAATGACAGCTATCGTCCAAAAATAGACTGAAGGAAGGCTGCCAAGAGGACTTGAAAGTGGGGCAGAATTGCAGGAAACCGATTTCAGAAGGTAGACTGGAATTGCATTGAAAGCATAGGAAAAGAGGCAGAACGTCCACAATGATGCACTTGGCCAAAAAGGGCGTATGCGTTTTTTCCTGAATATATTCAGGAAAAAACGCATACGCCCTTTTTGGCCAACCAAGCAAGCTTGCAAAGGAAATCTGCACTACAATGAAGTCTCACTTCCCCCCGGTCAAAAGGGTCATCTGAAAAAAGTGTAAAATCCAGAAAGACAACAGGCCATTGAGAACTGGGAGCCTTGTTATGCTGATGGGCGGGATGTAAATTGCCAACAGACACTTGGGAGAAGTGTATGGTGTTTCCTGAAACATCTAAAAAACAAAGCAACAGAGCCTAGGGCACTTCCACTTATGGTCCTATAGCTTAGGGAAATTAAAATCAAAAAGACACAGCCACCCCAAAGTTTGGAACGGCTCTGTTTACAAGAACCTCGTTTACAGTACAAGTTCAACATCGCAGAAAGTGAAAAATGGATAAAGAAGTTGTGGTATTCACTTACAAAGCAATATCACTCAGCAATGAAATCTATGTCATCAGGCCCTTAGCAGCACAATGAGTGGATTCAGGTATGATGATTCTAACTGAAATAAGTCACACAGAAAAAGAAACATCATAAGATATCAGTAATACACGGAATGGAAACTTGGCTACACAGGAACTGAATTACAGAACAGAACAGGGTCTCAAATTTAGAAAACCAACTTATGCTTGCTTAAGGGTAAAGGTGAGTTGGGGTGCTGCATAAAACCAGAGATTGAAATGAGCACAGATAAAGTTCCTTAAGCCAAATATGGAATAGACAAGAGCTACTCCTTGCTCAATGAAATGGACTCAACACCGCATATTAAACGCCTAAGAATGTACCTGACTTGTAAGTATCTTAAAACCTATGGATTGCTATGTCTCCGAAAGAGAATCAAGCATGTGTACAGGGGCATAAACGCAGCAGTGATAGGATTGGAGAGGTTCGGTGAGCAAATGAAGACCCTTTGAAGTCATATTGCATGGTACCCATTCCACGGGTTTCAACTACCCAGGTTTAAGGTATTCTTCCTTCAGCTAAAACATGCATGTGGAACCTAGAGTATGATCAACCATGTGATCGGGAGACATGTTCAAATATGTCTCAGTTTTCCTCCCCTGGTACTCGGGTGCAACATTCCAGACGCTTTACTAACACTCTCCCCACTTGGAGAGTCAGTCCCTTTAACCTCCTGTTTGGCCCAGTTTGCAATTTCTGCGGAAGATGAACAGGAATAGCGAGAACCAATGAGAGGCTAGCTGGAGGTGTCTGGACGGGCAAATTTAACTCTCATTTCCCACCAGGAAGAGGAATTAACCAAAGGCTCAGCGTGCCGGGCCGGAACCAGATTAGGGCCTGAAGCCATCCTGCGGTGTTGCGGCCAGGTCACAAGAAATCGAGTTGAAGAAAGGAGCTCAGGGGCACTGTAATTCACAAACCTGCAGAGTTATAAATGACAGCTATCGTCCAAAAATAGACTGAAGGAAGGCTGCCAAGAGGACTTGAAAGTGGGGCAGAATTGCAGGAAACCGATTTCAGAAGGTAGACTGGAATTGCATTGAAAGCATAGGAAAAGAGGCAGAACGTCCACAATGATGCACTTGGCCAAAAATGGCGTATGCGTTTTTTCCTGAATATATTCAGGAAAAAACGCATACGCCCTTTTTGGCCAACCAAGCAAGTTTGCAAAGGAAATCTGCACTACAATGAAGTCTCACTTCCCCCCGGTCAAAAGGGCCATCTGAAAAAAGTGTAAAATCCAGAAAGGCAACAGGCCATTGAGAACTGGGAGCCTTGTTATGCTGATGGGCGGGATGTAAATTGCCAACAGACACTTGGGAGAAGTGTATGGTGTTTCCTGAAACATCTAAAAAACAAAGCAACAGAGCCTAGGGCACTTCCACTTATGGTCCTATAGCTTAGGGAAATTAAAATCAAAAAGACACAGCCACCCCAAAGTTTGGAACGGCTCTGTTTACAAGAACCTCGTTTACAGTACAAGTTCAACATCGCAGAAAGTGAAAAATGGATAAAGAAGTTGTGGTATTCACTTACAAAGCAATATCACTCAGCAATGAAATCTATGTCATCAGGCCCTTAGCAGCACAATGAGTGGATTCAGGTATGATGATTCTAACTGAAATAAGTCACACAGAAAAAGAAACATCATAAGATATCAGTAATACACGGAATGTAAACTTGGCTACACAGGAACTGAATTACAGAACAGAACAGGGTCTCAAATTTAGAAAACCAACTTATGCTTGCTTAAGGGTAAAGGTGAGTTGGGGTGCTGCATAAAACCAGAGATTGAAATGAGCACAGATAAAGTTCCTTAAGTCAAACATGGAATAGACAAGAGCTACTCCTTGCTCAACGAAATGGACTCAACACCGCATATTAAACGCCTAAGAATGTACCTGACTAGTAAGTATCGTAAAACCTATGGATTGCTATGTCTCCGAAAGAGAATCAAGCATGTGTACAGGGGCATAAACGCAGCAGTGATAGGATTGGAGAGGTTCGGTGAGCAAATGAAGACCCTTTGAAGTCATATTGCATGGTACCCATTACACGGGTCTCAACTCTCCAGGTTTAAGGTATTCTTCCTTCAGCTAAAACATGCATGTGGAACCCAAGTATGATCAACCATGTGAACGGGAGACGTGTTCAAATATGTCTCAGTTTTCCTCCCCTGGTACTCGGGTGCAACATTCCAGACGCTTTACTAACACTCTCCCCACTTGGAGAGTCAGCACCTTTAACCTCCTGTTTGGCCCAGTTTGCAATTTCTGCGGAAGATGTACAGGAATAGCGAGAACCAATGAGAGGCTAGCTGGAGGTGTCTGGACGGGCAAATTTAACTCTCATTTCCCACCAGGAAGAGGAATTAACCAAAGGCTCAGCGGGCCGGGCCGGAACCAGATTAGGGCCTGAAGCCATCCTGCGGTGTTGCGGCCAGGTCACAAGAAAGCGAGTTGAAGAAAGGAGCTCAGGGGCACTGTAATTCACAAACCTGCAGAGTTATAAATGACAGCTATCGTCCAAAACTAGACTGAAGTAAGGCTGCCAAGAGGACTTGAAAGCGGGGCAGAATTGCAGGAAACCGATTTCAGGAGGTAGACTGGAATTGCATTGAAAGCATAGGAAAAGAGGCAGAACGTCCACAATGATGCACTTGGCCAAAAAGGGCGTATGCGTTTTTTCCTGAATATATTCAGGAAAAAACGCATACGCCCTTTTTGGCCAACCAAGCAAGCTTGCAAAGGAAATCTGCACTACAATGAAGTCTCACTTCCCCCCGGTCAAAAGGGCCATCTGAAAAAAGTGTAAAATCCAGAAAGGCAACAGGCCATTGAGAACTGGGAGCCTTGTTATGCTGATGGGCGGGATGTAAATTGCCAACAGACACTTGGGAGAAGTGTATGGTGTTTCCTGAAACATCTAAAAAACAAAGCAACAGAGCCTAGGGCACTTCCACTTATGGTCCTATAGCTTAGGGAAATTAAAATCAAAAAGACACAGCCACCCCAAAGTTTGGAACGGCTCTGTTTACAAGAACCTCGTTTACAGTACAAGTTCAACATCGCAGAAAGTGAAAAATGGATAAAGAAGTTGTGGTATTCACTTACAAAGCAATATCACTCAGCAATGAAATCTATGTCATCAGGCCCTTAGCAGCACAATGAGTGGATTCAGGTATGATGATTCTAACTGAAATAAGTCACACAGAAAAAGAAACATCATAAGATATCAGTAATACACGGAATGGAAACTTGGCTACACAGGAACTGAATTACAGAACAGAACAGGGTCTCAAATTTAGAAAAACAACTTATGCTTGCTTAAGGGTAAAGGTGAGTTGGGGTGCTGCATAAAACCAGAGATTGAAATGAGCACAGATAAAGTTCCTTAAGCCAAATATGGAATAGACAAGAGCTACTCCTTGCTCAACGAAATGGACTCAACACCGCATATTAAACGCCTAAGAATGTACCTGACTTGTAAGTATCTTAAAACCTATGGATTGCTATGTCTCCGAAAGAGAATCAAGCATGTGTACAGGGGCATAAACGCAGCAGTGATAGGATTGGAGAGGTTCGGTGAGCAAATGAAGACCCTTTGAAGTCATATTGCATGGTACCCATTCCACGGGTTTCAACTACCCAGGTTTAAGGTATTCTTCCTTCAGCTAAAACATGCATGTGGAACCTAGAGTATGATCAACCATGTGATTGGGAGACATGTTCAAATATGTCTCAGTTTTCCTCCCCTGGTACTCGGGTGCAACATTCCAGACGCTTTACTAACACTCTCCCCACTTGGAGAGTCAGTCCCTTTAACCTCCTGTTTGGCCCAGTTTGCAATTTCTGCGGAAGATGAACAGGAATAGCGAGAACCAATGAGAGGCTAGCTGGAGGTGTCTGGACGGGCAAATTTAACTCTCATTTCCCACCAGGAAGAGGAATTAACCAAAGGCTCAGCGGGCCGGGCCGGAACCAGATTAGGGCCTGAAGCCATCCTGCGGTGTTGCGGCCAGGTCACAAGAAAGCGAGTTGAAGAAAGGAGCTCAGGGGCACTGTAATTCACAAACCTGCAGAGTTATAAATGACAGCTATCGTCCAAAACTAGACTGAAGTAAGGCTGCCAAGAGGACTTGAAAGCGGGGCAGAATTGCAGGAAACCGATTTCAGGAGGTAGACTGGAATTGCATTGAAAGCATAGGAAAAGAGGCAGAACGTCCACAATGATGCACTTGGCCAAAAAGGGCGTATGCGTTTTTTCCTGAATATATTCAGGAAAAAACGCATACGCCCTTTTTGGCCAACCAAGCAAGCTTGCAAAGGAAATCTGCACTACAATGAAGTCTCACTTCCCCCCGGTGAAAAGAGCCATCTGAAAAAAGTGTAAAATCCAGAAAGGCAGGACAGGCCATGGAGAACTGGGAGCCTTGTTATGCTGATGGGCGGGATGTAATTTGCCAACAGACACTCGGGAGAAGTGTATGGTGTTTCCTGAAACATCTAAGAAACAAAGCAACAGAGCCTAGGGCACTGCCACTTATGGTCCTATAGCTTAGGGAAATTAAAATCAAAAAGACACAGCCACCCCAAAGTTTGGGACGCCTCTGTTTACAAGAACCTCGTTTACAGTACAAGTTCAACATCGCAGAAAGTGAAAAATGGATAAAGAAGTTGTGGTATTTACTTACAAAGCAATATCACTCAGCAATGAAATCTATGTCATCAGGCCCTTAGCATCACAATGAGTGGATTCAGGTATGATGATTCTAACTGAAATAAGTCACACAGAAAAAGAAACATCATAAGATATCAGTAATACACGGAATGTAAACTTGGCTACACAGGAACTGAATTACAGAACAGAACAGGGTCTCAAATTTAGAAAACCAACTTATGCTTGCTTAAGGGTAAAGGTGAGTTGGGGTGCTGCATAAAACCAGAGATTGAAATGAGCACAGATAAAGTTCCTTAAGTCAAACATGGAATAGACAAGAGCTACTCCTTGCTCAACGAAATGGACTCAACACCGCATATTAAACGCCTAAGAATGTACCTGACTAGTAAGTATCGTAAAACCTATGGATTGTTATGTCTCCGAAAGAGAATCAAGCATGTGTACAGGGGCATAAACGCAGCAGTGATAGGATTGGAGAGGTTCGGTGAGCAAATGAAGACCCTTTGAAGTCATATTGCATGGTACCCATTACACGGGTCTCAACTCTCCAGGTTTAAGGTATTCTTCCTTCAGCTAAAACATGCATGTGGAACCCAAGTATGATCAACCATGTGAACGGGAGACGTGTTCAAATATGTCTCAGTTTTCCTCCCCTGGTACTCGGGTGCAACATTCCAGACGCTTTACTAACACTCTCCCCACTTGGAGAGTCAGCACCTTTAACCTCCTGTTTGGCCCAGTTTGCAATTTCTGCGGAAGATGTACAGGAATAGCGAGAACCAATGAGAGGCTAGCTGGAGGTGTCTGGACGGGCAAATTTAACTCTCATTTCCCACCAGGAAGAGGAATTAACCAAAGGCTCAGCGGGCCGGGCCAGAACCAGATTAGGGCCTGAAGCCATCCTGCGGTGTTGCGGCCAGGTCACAAGAAAGCGAGTTGAAGAAAGGAGCTCAGGGGCACTGTAATTCACAAACCTGCAGAGTTATAAATGACAGCTATCGTCCAAAACTAGACTGAAGTAAGGCTGCCAAGAGGACTTGAAAGCGGGGCAGAATTGCAGGAAACCGATTTCAGGAGGTAGACTGGAATTGCATTGAAAGCATAGGAAAAGAGGCAGAACGTCCACAATGATGCACTTGGCCAAAAAGGGCGTATGCGTTTTTTCCTGAATATATTCAGGAAAAAACGCATACGCCCTTTTTGGCCAACCAAGCAAGCTTGCAAAGGAAATCTGCACTACAATGAAGTCTCACTTCCCCCCGGTCAAAAGGGCCATCTGAAAAAAGTGTAAAATCCAGAAAGGCAACAGGCCATTGAGAACTGGGAGCCTTGTTATGCTGATGGGCGGGATGTAAATTGCCAACAGACACTTGGGAGAAGTGTATGGTGTTTCCTGAAACATCTAAAAAACAAAGCAACAGAGCCTAGGGCACTTCCACTTATGGTCCTATAGCTTAGGGAAATTAAAATCAAAAAGACACAGCCACCCCAAAGTTTGGAACGGCTCTGTTTACAAGAACCTCGTTTACAGTACAAGTTCAACATCGCAGAAAGTGAAAAATGGATAAAGAAGTTGTGGTATTCACTTACAAAGCAATATCACTCAGCAATGAAATCTATGTCATCAGGCCCTTAGCAGCACAATGAGTGGATTCAGGTATGATGATTCTAACTGAAATAAGTCACACAGAAAAAGAAACATCATAAGATATCAGTAATACACGGAATGGAAACTTGGCTACACAGGAACTGAATTACAGAACAGAACAGGGTCTCAAATTTAGAAAACCAACTTATGCTTGCTTAAGGGTAAAGGTGAGTTGGGGTGCTGCATAAAACCAGAGATTGAAATGAGCACAGATAAAGTTCCTTAAGCCAAATATGGAATAGACAAGAGCTACTCCTTGCTCAACGAAATGGACTCAACACCGCATATTAAACGCCTAAGAATGTACCTGACTTGTAAGTATCTTAAAACCTATGGATTGCTATGTCTCCGAAAGAGAATCAAGCATGTGTACAGGGGCATAAACGCAGCAGTGATAGGATTGGAGAGGTTCGGTGAGCAAATGAAGACCCTTTGAAGTCATATTGCATGGTACCCATTCCACGGGTTTCAACTACCCAGGTTTAAGGTATTCTTCCTTCAGCTAAAACATGCATGTGGAACCTAGAGTATGATCAACCATGTGATCGGGAGACATGTTCAAATATGTCTCAGTTTTCCTCCCCTGGTACTCGGGTGCAACATTCCAGACGCTTTACTAACACTCTCCCCACTTGGAGAGTCAGTCCCTTTAACCTCCTGTTTGGCCCAGTTTGCAATTTCTGCGGAAGATGAACAGGAATAGCGAGAACCAATGAGAGGCTAGCTGGAGGTGTCTGGACGGGCAAATTTAACTCTCATTTCCCACCAGGAAGAGGAATTAACCAAAGGCTCAGCGTGCCGGGCCGGAACCAGATTAGGGCCTGAAGCCATCCTGCGGTGTTGCGGCCAGGTCACAAGAAAGCGAGTTGAAGAAAGGAGCTCAGGGGCACTGTAATTCACAAACCTGCAGAGTTATAAATGACAGCTATCGTCCAAAAATAGACTGAAGTAAGGCTGCCAAGAGGACTTGAAAGCGGGGCAGAATTGCAGGAAACCGATTTCAGGAGGTAGACTGGAATTGCATTGAAAGCATAGGAAAAGAGGCAGAACGTCCACAATGATGCACTTGGCCAAAAAGGGCGTATGCGTTTTTTCCTGAATATATTCAGGAAAAAACGCATACGCCCTTTTTGGCCAACCAAGCAAGCTTGCAAAGGAAATCTGCACTACAATGAAGTCTCACTTCCCCCCGGTCAAAAGGGCCATCTGAAAAAAGTGTAAAATCCAGAAAGGCAGGACAGGCCATGGAGAACTGGGAGCCTTGTTATGCTGATGGGCGGGATGTAAATTGCCAACAACCACTCGGGAGAAGTGTATGGTGTTTCCTGAAACATCTAAAAAACAAAGCAACAGAGCCTAGGGCACTGCCACTTATGGTCCTATAGCTTAGGGAAATTAAAATCAAAAAGACACAGCCACCCCAAAGTTTGGGACGCCTCTGTTTACAAGAACCTCGTTTACAGTACAAGTTCAACATCGCAGAAAGTGAAAAATGGATAAAGAAGTTGTGGTATTTACTTACAAAGCAATATCACTCAGCAATGAAATCTATGTCATCAGGCCCTTAGCATCACAATGAGTGGATTCAGGTATGATGACTCTAACTGAAATAAGTCACACAGAAAAAGAAACATCATAAGATATCAGTAATACACGGAATGTAAACTTGGCTACACAGGAACTGAATTACAGAACAGAACAGGGTCTCAAATTTAGAAAACCAACTTATGCTTGCTTAAGGGTAAAGGTGAGTTGGGGTGCTGCATAAAACCAGAGATTGAAATGAGCACAGATAAAGTTCCTTAAGTCAAATATGGAATAGACAAGAGCTACTCCTTGCTCAACGAAATTGACTCAACACCGCATATTAAACGCCTAAGAATGTACCTGACTAGTAAGTATCGTAAAACCTATGGATTGCTATGTCTCCAAAAGAGAATCAAGCATATGTACAGGGGCATAAACGCAGCAGTGATAGGATTGGAGAGGTTCGGTGAGCAAATGAAGACCCTTTGAAGTCATATTGCATGGTACCCATTACACGGGTCTCAACTCTCCAGGTTTAAGGTATTCTTCCTTCAGCTAAAACATGCATGTGGAACCCAAGTATGATCAACCATGTGAACGGGAGACGTGTTCAAATATGTCTCAGTTTTCCTCCCCTGGTACTCGGGTGCAACATTCCAGATGCTTTACTAACACTCTCCCCACTTGGAGAGTCAGCGCCTTTAACCTCCTGTTTGGCCCAGTTTGCAATTTCTGCGGAAGATGAACAGGAATAGCGAGAACCAATGAGAGACTAGCTGGAGGTGTCTGGACGGGCAAATTTAAATCTCATTTCCCACCAGGAAGAGGAAATAACCAAAGGCTCAGCGTGCCGTGCCGCAACCAGATTAGGGCCTGAAGCCATCCTGTGGTGTTGCGGCCAGGTCACAAGAAAGCAAGTTGAAGAAAGGAGCTCAGGGGCACTGTAATTCACAAACCTGCAGAGTTATAAATGACAGCTATCGTCCAAAAATAGACTGAAGTAAGGCTGCCAAGAGGACGTGAAAGCGGGGCAGAATTGCAGGAAACCGATTTCAGGAGGTAGACTGGAATTGCATTGAAAGCATAGGAAAAGAGGCAGAACGTCCACAATGATGCACTTGGCCAAAAAGGGCGTATGCGTTTTTTCCTGAATATATTCAGGAAAAAACGCATACGCCCTTTTTGGCCAACCAAGCAAGCTTGCAAAGGACATCTGCACTACAATGAAGTCTCACTTCCCCCCGGTCAAAAGGGTCATCTGAAAAAAGTGTAAAATCCAGAAAGGCAACAGGCCATTGAGAACTGGGAGCCTTGTTATGCTGATGGGCGGGATGTAAATTGCCAACAGACACTTGGGAGAAGTGTATGGTGTTTCCTGAAACATCTAAAAAACAAAGCAACAGAGCCTAGGGCACTTCCACTTATGGTCCTATAGCTTAGGGAAATTAAAATCAAAAAGACACAGCCACCCCAAAGTTTGGAACGGCTCTGTTTACAAGAACCTCGTTTACAGTACAAGTTCAACATCGCAGAAAGTGAAAAATGGATAAAGAAGTTGTGGTATTCACTTACAAAGCAATATCACTCAGCAATGAAATCTATGTCATCAGGCCCTTAGCAGCACAATGAGTGGATTCAGGTATGATGATTCTAACTGAAATAAGTCACACAGAAAAAGAAACATCATAAGATATCAGTAATACACGGAATGGAAACTTGGCTACACAGGAACTGAATTACAGAACAGAACAGGGTCTCAAATTTAGAAAAACAACTTATGCTTGCTTAAGGGTAAAGGTGAGTTGGGGTGCTGCATAAAACCAGAGATTGAAATGAGCACAGATAAAGTTCCTTAAGCCAAATATGGAATAGACAAGAGCTACTCCTTGCTCAATGAAATGGACTCAACACCGCATATTAAACGCCTAAGAATGTACCTGACTTGTAAGTATCTTAAAACCTATGGATTGCTATGTCTCCGAAAGAGAATCAAGCATGTGTACAGGGGCATAAACGCAGCAGTGATAGGATTGGAGAGGTTCGGTGAGCAAATGAAGACCCTTTGAAGTCATATTGCATGGTACCCATTCCACGGGTTTCAACTACCCAGGTTTAAGGTATTCTTCCTTCAGCTAAAACATGCATGTGGAACCTAGAGTATGATCAACCATGTGATCGGGAGACATGTTCAAATATGTCTCAGTTTTCCTCCCCTGGTACTCGGGTGCAACATTCCAGACGCTTTACTAACACTCTCCCCACTTGGAGAGTCAGTCCCTTTAACCTCCTGTTTGGCCCAGTTTGCAATTTCTGCGGAAGATGAACAGGAATAGCGAGAACCAATGAGAGGCTAGCTGGAGGTGTCTGGACGGGCAAATTTAACTCTCATTTCCCACCAGGAAGAGGAATTAACCAAAGGCTCAGCGTGCCGGGCCGGAACCAGATTAGGGCCTGAAGCCATCCTGCGGTGTTGCGGCCAGGTCACAAGAAAGCGAGTTGAAGAAAGGAGCTCAGGGGCACTGTAATTCACAAACCTGCAGAGTTATAAATGACAGCTATCGTCCAAAAATAGACTGAAGTAAGGCTGCCAAGAGGACTTGAAAGCGGGGCAGAATTGCAGGAAACCGATTTCAGGAGGTAGACTGGAATTGCATTGAAAGCATAGGAAAAGAGGCAGAACGTCCACAATGATGCACTTGGCCAAAAAGGGCGTATGCGTTTTTTCCTGAATATATTCAGGAAAAAACGCATACGCCCTTTTTGGCCAACCAAGCAAGCTTGCAAAGGAAATCTGCACTACAATGAAGTCTCACTTCCCCCCGGTCAAAAGGGCCATCTGAAAAAAGTGTAAAATCCAGAAAGGCAGGACAGGCCATGGAGAACTGGGAGCCTTGTTATGCTGATGGGCGGGATGTAAATTGCCAACAACCACTCGGGAGAAGTGTATGGTGTTTCCTGAAACATCTAAAAAACAAAGCAACAGAGCCTAGGGCACTGCCACTTATGGTCCTATAGCTTAGGGAAATTAAAATCAAAAAGACACAGCCACCCCAAAGTTTGGGACGCCTCTGTTTACAAGAACCTCGTTTACAGTACAAGTTCAACATCGCAGAAAGTGAAAAATGGATAAAGAAGTTGTGGTATTTACTTACAAAGCAATATCACTCAGCAATGAAATCTATGTCATCAGGCCCTTAGCATCACAATGAGTGGATTCAGGTATGATGATTCTAACTGAAATAAGTCACACAGAAAAAGAAACATCATAAGATATCAGTAATACACGGAATGTAAACTTGGCTACACAGGAACTGAATTACAGAACAGAACAGGGTCTCAAATTTAGAAAACCAACTTATGCTTGCTTAAGGGTAAAGGTGAGTTGGGGTGCTGCATAAAACCAGAGATTGAAATGAGCACAGATAAAGTTCCTTAAGTCAAATATGGAATAGACAAGAGCTACTCCTTGCTCAACGAAATGGACTCAACACCCCATATTAAACGCCTAAGAATGTACCTGACTAGTAAGTATCGTAAAACCTATGGATTGCTATGTCTCCGAAAGAGAATCAAGCATGTGTACAGGGGCATAAACGCAGCAGTGATAGGATTGGAGAGGTTCGGTGAGCAAATGAAGACCCTTTGAAGTCATATTGCATGGTACCCATTCCACGGGTCTCAACTCTCCAGGTTTAAGGTATTCTTCCTTCAGCTAAAACATGCATGTGGAACCCAAGTATGATCAACCATGTGAACGGGAGACGTGTTCAAATATGTCTCAGTTTTCCTCCCCTGGTACTCGGGTGCAACATTCCAGACGCTTTACTAACACTCTCCCCACTTGGAGAGTCAGCGCCTTTAACCTCCTGTTTGGCCCAGTTTGCAATTTCTGCGGAAGATGAACAGGAATAGCGAGAACCAATGAGAGGCTAGCTGAAGGTGTCTGGACGGGCAAATTTAACTCTCATTTCCCACCAGGAAGAGGAATTAACCAAAGGCTCAGCGTGCCGTGCCGGAACCAGATTAGGGCCTGAAGCCATCCTGCGGTGTTGCGGCCAGGTCACAAGAAAGCAAGTTGAAGAAAGGAGCTCAGGGGCACTGTAATTCACAAACCTGCAGAGTTATAAATGACAGCTATCGTCCAAAAATAGACTGAAGGAAGGCTGCCAAGAGGACTTGAAAGCGGGGCAGAATTGCAGGAAACCGATTTCAGGAGGTAGACTGGAATTGCATTGAAAGCATAGGAAAAGAGGCAGAACGTCCACAATGATGCACTTGGCCAAAAAGGGCGTATGCGTTTTTTCCTGAATATATTCAGGAAAAAACGCATACGCCCTTTTTGGCCAACCAAGCAAGCTTGCAAAGGAAATCTGCACTACAATGAAGTCTCACTTCTCCCTGGTCAAAAGGGCCATCTGAAAAAAGTGTAAAATCCAGAAAGGCAGGACAGGCCATGGAGAACTGGGAGCCTTGTTATGCTGATGGGCGGGATGTAAACTGCCAACAGACACTCGGGAGAAGTGTATGGTGTTTCCTGAAACATCTAAAAAACAAAGCAACAGAGCCTAGGGCACTGCCACTTATGGTCCTATAGCTTAGGGAAATTAAAATCAAAAAGACACAGCCACCCCAAAGTTTGGAACAGCTCTGTTTACAAGAACCTCGTTTACAGTACAAGTTCAACATCGCAGAAAGTGAAAAATGGATAAAGAAGTTGTGGTATTTACTTACAAAGCAATATCACTCAGCAATGAAATCTGTGTCATCAGGCCTTTAGCAGCACAATGAGTGGATTCAGGTATGATGATTCTAACTGAAATAAGTCACACAGAAAAAGAAACATCATAAGATATCAGTAATACACGGAATGGAAACTTGGCTACACAGGAACTGAATTACAGAACAGAACAGGGTCTCAAATTTAGAAAACCAACTTATTCTTGCTTAAGGGTAAAGGTGAGTTGGGGTGCTGCATAAAACCAGAGATGAAATGAGCACAGATAAAGTTCCTTAAGCCAAATATAGAATAGACAAGAGCTACTCCTTGCTCAACGAAATGGACTCAACACCCCATATTAAACGCCTAAGAATGTACCTGACTAGTAAGTATCTTAAAACCTATGGATTGCTATGTCTCCGAAAGAGAATCAAGCATGTGTACAGGGGCATAAACGCAGCAGTGATAGGATTGGAGAGGTTCGGTGAGCAAATGAAGACCCTTTGAAGTCATATTGCATGGTACCCATTCCACGGGTTTCAACTACCTAGGTTTAAGGTATTCTTCCTTCAGCTAAAACATGCATGTGGAACCTAGCATATGATCAACCATGTGATCGGGAGACGTGTTCAAATATGTCTCAGTTTTCCTCCCCTGGTACTCGGGTGCAACATTCCAGACGCTTTACTAACACTCTCCCCACTTGGAGAGTCAGTCCCTTTAACCTCCTGTTTGGCACAGTTTGCAATTTCTGCGGAAGATGAACAGGAATAGCGAGAACCAATGAGAGGCTAGCTGGAGGTGTCTGGACGGGCAAATTTAACTCTCATTTCCCACCAGGAAGAGGAATTAACCAAAGGCTCAGCGTGCCGGGCCGGAACCAGATTAGGGCCTGAAGCCATCCTGCGGTGTTGCGGCCAGGTCACAAGAAATCGAGTTGAAGAAAGGAGCTCAGGGGCACTGTAATTCACAAACCTGCAGAGTTATAAATGACAGCTATCGTCCAAAAATAGACTGAAGGAAGGCTGCCAAGAGGAGTTGAAAGCGGGGCAGAATTGCAGGAAACCGATTTCAGGAGGTAGACTGGAATTGCATTGAAAGCATAGGAAAAGAGGCAGAACGTCCACAATGATGCACTTGGCCAAAAAGGGCGTATGCGTTTTTTCCTGAATATATTCAGGAAAAAACGCATACGCCCTTTTTGGCCAACCAAGCAAGTTTGCAAAGGAAATCTGCACTACAATGAAGTCTCACTTCCCCCCGGTCAAAAGGGCCATCTGAAAAAAGTGTAAAATCCAGAAAGGCAACAGGCCATTGAGAACTGGGAGCCTTGTTATGCTGATGGGTGGGATGTAAATTGCCAACAGACACTTGGGAGAAGTGTATGGTGTTTCCTGAAACATCTAAAAAACAAAGCAACAGAGCCTAGGGCACTTCCACTTATGGTCCTATAGCTTAGGGAAATTAAAATCAAAAAGACACAGCCACCCCAAAGTTTGGAACGGCTCTGTTTACAAGAACCTCGTTTACAGTACAAGTTCAACATCGCAGAAAGTGAAAAATGGATAAAGAAGTTGTGGTATTCACTTACAAAGCAATATCACTCAGCAATGAAATCTATGTCATCAGGCCCTTAGCAGCACAATGAGTGGATTCAGGTATGATGATTCTAACTGAAATAAGTCACACAGAAAAAGAAACATCATAAGATATCAGTAATACACGGAATGGAAACTTGGCTACACAGGAACTGAATTACAGAACAGAACAGGGTCTCAAATTTAGAAAAACAACTTATGCTTGCTTAAGGGTAAAGGTGAGTTGGGGTGCTGCATAAAACCAGAGATTGAAATGAGCACAGATAAAGTTCCTTAAGCCAAATATGGAATAGACAAGAGCTACTCCTCGCTCAACGAAATGGACTCAACACCGCATATTAAACGCCTAAGAATGTACCTGACTTGTAAGTATCTTAAAACCTATGGATTGCTATGTCTCCGAAAGAGAATCAAGCATGTGTACAGGGGCATAAACGCAGCAGTGATAGGATTGGAGAGGTTCGGTGAGCAAATGAAGACCCTTTGAAGTCATATTGCATGGTACCCATTCCACGGGTTTCAACTACCCAGGTTTAAGGTATTCTTCCTTCAGCTAAAACATGCATGTGGAACCTAGAGTATGATCAACCATGTGATCGGGAGACATGTTCAAATATGTCTCAGTTTTCCTCCCCTGGTACTCGGGTGCAACATTCCAGACGCTTTACTAACACTCTCCCCACTTGGAGAGTCAGTCCCTTTAACCTCCTGTTTGGCCCAGTTTGCAATTTCTGCGGAAGATGAACAGGAATAGCGAGAACCAATGAGAGGCTAGCTGGAGGTGTCTGGACGGGCAAATTTAACTCTCATTTCCCACCAGGAAGAGGAATTAACCAAAGGCTCAGCGTGCCGGGCCGGAACCAGATTAGGGCCTGAAGCCATCCTGCGGTGTTGCGGCCAGGTCACAAGAAAGCGAGTTGAAGAAAGGAGCTCAGGGGCACTGTAATTCACAAACCTGCAGAGTTATAAATGACAGCTAACGTCCAAAAGTAGACTGAAGTAAGGCTGCCAAGAGGACTTGAAAGCGGGGCAGAATTGCAGGAAACTGATTTCAGGAGGTAGACTGGAATTGCATTGAAAGCATAGGAAAAGAGGCAGAACGTCCACAATGATGCACTTGGCCAAAAAGGGCGTATGCGTTTTTTCCTGAATATATTCAGGAAAAAACGCATACGCCCTTTTTGGCCAACCAAGCAAGCTTGCAAAGGAAATCTGCACTACAATGAAGTCTCACTTCCCCCCGGTCAAAAGGGCCATCTGAAAAAAGTGTAAAATCCAGAAAGGCAGGACAGGCCATGGAGAACTGGGAGCCTTGTTATGCTGATGGGCGGGATGTAAATTGCCAACAGACACTCGGGAGAAGTGTATGGTGTTTCCTGAAACATCTAAAAAACAAAGCAACAGAGCCTAGGGCACTGCCACTTATGGTCCTATAGCTTAGGGAAATTAAAATCAAAAAGACACAGCCACCCCAAAGTTTGGGACGCCTCTGTTTACAAGAACCTCGTTTACAGTACAAGTTCAACATCGCAGAAAGTGAAAAATGGATAAAGAAGTTGTGGTATTTACTTACAAAGCAATATCACTCAGCAATGAAATCTATGTCATCAGGCCCTTAGCATCACAATGAGTGGATTCAGGTATGATGATTCTAACTGAAATAAGTCACACAGAAAAAGAAACATCATAAGATATCAGTAATACACGGAATGTAAACTTGGCTACACAGGAACTGAATTACAGAACAGAACAGGGTCTCAAATTTAGAAAACCAACTTATGCTTGCTTAAGGGTAAAGGTGAGTTGGGGTGCTGCATAAAACCAGAGATTGAAATGAGCACAGATAAAGTTCCTTAAGTCAAATATGGAATAGACAAGAGCTACTCCTTGCTCAACGAAATGGACTCAACATCGCATATTAAACGCCTAAGAATGTACCTGACTAGTAAGTATCGTAAAACCTATGGATTGCTATGTCTCCGAAAGAGAATCAAGCATGTGTACAGGGGCATAAACGCAGCAGTGATAGGATTGGAGAGGTTCGGTGAGCAAATGAAGACCCTTTGAAGTCATATTGCATGGTACCCATTACACGGGTCTCAACTACCCAGGTTTAAGGTATTCTTCCTTCAGCTAAAACATGCATGTGGAACCCAAGTATGATCAACCATGTGAACGGGAGACGTGTTCAAATATGTCTCAGTTTTCCTCCCCTGGTACTCGGGTGCAACATTCCAGACGCTTTACTAACACTCTCCCCACTTGGAGAGTCAGCGACTTTAACCTCCTGTTTGGCCCAGTTTGCAATTTCTGCGGAAGATGAACAGGAATAGCGAGAACCAATGAGAGGCTAGCTGAAGGTGTCTGGACGGGCAAATTTAACTCTCATTTCCCACCAGGAAGAGGAAATAACCAAAGGCTCAGCATGCCGTGCCGGAACCAGATTAGGGCCTGAAGCCATCCTGCGGTGTTGCGGCCAGGTCACAAGAAAGCAAGTTGAAGAAAGGAGCTCAGGGGCACTGTAATTCACAAACCTGCAGAGTTATAAATGACAGCTATCGTCCAAAAATAGACTGAAGTAAGGCTGCCAAGAGGACTTGAAAGCGGGGCAGAATTGCAGGAAACCGATTTCAGGAGGTAGACTGGAATTGCATTGAAAGCATAGGAAAAGAGGCAGAACGTCCACAATGATGCACTTGGCCAAAAAGGGCGTATGCGTTTTTTCCTGAATATATTCAGGAAAAAACGCATACGCCCTTTTTGGCCAACCAAGCAAGCTTGCAAAGGAAATCTGCACTACAATGAAGTCTCACTTCCCCCCGGTCAAAAGGGCCATCTGAAAAAAGTGTAAAATCCAGAAAGGCAGGACAGGCCATGGAGAACTGGGAGCCTTGTTATGCTGATGGGCGGGATGTAAATTGCCAACAACCACTCGGGAGAAGTGTATGGTGTTTCCTGAAACATCTAAAAAACAAAGCAACAGAACCTAGGGCACTTCCACTTATGGTCCTATAGCTTAGGGAAATTAAAATCAAAAAGACACAGCCACCCCAAAGTTTGGAACGGCTCTGTTTACAAGAACCTCGTTTACAGTACAAGTTCAACATCGCAGAAAGTGAAAAATGGATAAAGAAGTTGTGGTATTTACTTACAAAGCAATATCACTCAGCAATGAAATCTGTGTCATCAGGCCTTTAGCAGCACAATGAGTGGATTCAGGTATGATGATTCTAACTGAAATAAGTCACACAGAAAAAGAAACATCATAAGATATCAGTAATACACGGAATGGAAACTTGACTACACAGGAACTGAATTACAGAACAGAACAGGGTCTCAAATTTAGAAAACCAACTTATTCTTGCTTAAGGGTAAAGGTGAGTTGGGGTGCTGCATAAAACCAGAGATTGAAATGAGCACAGATAAAGTTCCTTAAGCCAAATATGGAATAGACAAGAGCTACTCCTTGCTCAACGAAATGGACTCAACACCCCATATTAAACGCCTAAGAATGTACCTGACTAGTAAGTATCTCAAAACCTATGGATTGCTATGTCTCCGAAAGAGAATCAAGCATGTGTACAGGGGCATAAACGCAGCAGTGATAGGATTGGAGAGGTTCGGTGAGCAAATGAAGACCCTTTGAAGTCATATTGCATGGTACCCATTACACGGGTTTCAACTACCCAGGTTTAAGGTATTCTTCCTTCAGCTAAAACATGCATGTGGAACCTAGAGTATGATCAACCATGTGATCGGGAGACGTGTTCAAATATGTCTCAGTTTTCCTCCCCTGGTACTCGGGTGCAACATTCCAGACGCTTTACTAACACTCTCCCCACTTGGAGAGTCAGTCCCTTTAACCTCCTGTTTGGCCCAGTTTGCAATTTCTGCGGAAGATGAACAGGAATAGCGAGAACCAATGAGAGGCTAGCTGGAGGTGTCTGGACGGGCAAATTTAACTCTCATTTCCCACCAGGAAGAGGAATTAACCAAAGGCTCAGCGTGCCGGGCCGGAACCAGATTTGGGCCTGAAGCCATCCTGCGGTGTTGCGGCCAGGTCACAAGAAAGCGAGTTGAAGAAAGGAGCTCAGGGGCACTGTAATTCACAAACCTGCAGAGTTATAAATGACAGCTATCATCCAAAAATAGACTGAAGTAAGGCTGCCAAGAGGACTTGAAAGCGGGGCAGAATTGCAGGAAACCGATTTCAGGAGGTAGACTGGAATTGCATTGAAAGCATAGGAAAAGAGGCAGAACGTCCACAATGATGCACTTGGCCAAAAAGGGCGTATGCGTTTTTTCCTGAATATATTCAGGAAAAAACGCATACGCCCTTTTTGGCCAACCAAGCAAGCTTGCAAAGGAAATCTGCACTACAATGAAGTCTCACTTCCCCTCGGTCAAAAGGGCCATCTGAAAAAAGTGTAAAATCCAGAAAGGCAGGACAGGCCATGGAGAACTGGGAGCCTTGTTATGCTGATGGGCGGGATGTATATTGCCAACAGACACTCGGGAGAAGTGTATGGTGTTTCCTGAAACATCTAAAAAACAAAGCAACAGAGCCTAGGGCACTGCCACTTATGGTCCTATAGCTTAGGGAAATTAAAATCAAAAAGACACAGCCACCCCAAAGTTTGGGACGCCTCTGTTTACAAGAACCTCGTTTACAGTACAAGTTCAACATCGCAGAAAGTGAAAAATGGATAAAGAAGTTGTGGTATTTACTTACAAAGCAATATCACTCAGCAATGAAATCTATGTCATCAGGCCCTTAGCATCACAATGAGTGGATTCAGGTATGATGATTCTAACTGAAATAAGTCACACAGAAAAAGAAACATCATAAGATATCAGTAATACACGGAATGTAAACTTGGCTACACAGGAACTGAATTACAGAACAGAACAGGGTCTCAAATTTAGAAAACCAACTTATGCTTGCTTAAGGGTAAAGGTGAGTTGGGGTGCTGCATAAAACCAGAGATTGAAATGAGCACAGATAAAGTTCCTTAAGTCAAATATGGAATAGACAAGAGCTACTCCTTGCTCAACGAAATGGACTCAACACCGCATATTAAACGCCTAAGAATGTACCTGACTAGTAAGTATCGTAAAACCTATGGATTGCTATGTCTCCGAAAGAGAATCAAGCATGTGTACAGGGGCATAAACGCAGCAGTGATAGGATTGGAGAGGTTCGGTGAGCAAATGAAGACCCTTTGAAGTCATATTGCATGGTACCCATTACACGGGTCTCAACTACCCAGGTTTAAGGTATTCTTCCTTCAGCTAAAACATGCATGTGGAACCCAAGTATGATCAACCATGTGAACGGGAGACGTGTTCAAATATGTCTCAGTTTTCCTCCCCTGGTACTCGGGTGCAACATTCCAGACGCTTTACTAACACTCTCCCCACTTGGAGAGTCAGCGACTTTAACCTCCTGTTTGGCCCAGTTTGCAATTTCTGCGGAAGATGAACAGGAATAGCGAGAACCAATGAGAGGCTAGCTGAAGGTGTCTGGACGGGCAAATTTAACTCTCATTTCCCACCAGGAAGAGGAAATAACCAAAGGCTCAGCATGCCGTGCCGGAACCAGATTAGGGCCTGAAGCCATCCTGCGGTGTTGCGGCCTGGTCACAAGAAAGCAAGTTGAAGAAAGGAGCTCAGGGGCACTGTAATTCACAAACCTGCAGAGTTATAAATGACAGCTATCGTCCAAAAATAGACTGAAGTAAGGCTGCCAAGAGGACTTGAAAGCGGGGCAGAATTGCAGGAAACCGATTTCAGGAGGTAGACTGGAATTGCATTGAAAGCATAGGAAAAGAGGCAGAACGTCCACAATGATGCACTTGGCCAAAAAGGGCGTATGCGTTTTTTCCTGAATATATTCAGGAAAAAACGCATACGCACTTTTTGGCCAACCAAGCAAGCTTGCAAAGGAAATCTGCACTAAAATGAAGTCTCACTTCCCCCCGGTCAAAAGGGCCATCTGAAAAAAGTGTAAAATCCAGAAAGGCAGGACAGGCCATGGAGAACTGGGAGCCTTGTTATGCTGATGGGCGGGATGTAAATTGCCAACAACCACTCGGGAGAAGTGTATGGTGTTTCCTGAAACATCTAAAAAACAAAGCAACAGAACCTAGGGCACTTCCACTTATGGTCCTATAGCTTAGGGAAATTAAAATCAAAAAGACACAGCCACCCCAAAGTTTGGAACGGCTCTGTTTACAAGAACCTCGTTTACAGTACAAGTTCAACATCGCAGAAAGTGAAAAATGGATAAAGAAGTTGTGGTATTTACTTACAAAGCAATATCACTCAGCAATGAAATCTGTGTCATCAGGCCTTTAGCAGCACAATGAGTGGATTCAGGTATGATGATTCTAACTGAAATAAGTCACACAGAAAAAGAAACATCATAAGATATCAGTAATACACGGAATGGAAACTTGGCTACACAGGAACTGAATTACAGAACAGAACAGGGTCTCAAATTTAGAAAACCAACTTATTCTTGCTTAAGGGTAAAGGTGAGTTGGGGTGCTGCATAAAACCAGAGATTGAAATGAGCACAGATAAAGTTCCTTAAGCCAAATATGGAATAGACAAGAGCTACTCCTTGCTCAACGAAATGGACTCAACACCCCATATTAAACGCCTAAGAATGTACCTGACTAATAAGTATCTTAAAACCTATGGATTGCTATGTCTCCGAAAGAGAATCAAGCATGTGTACAGGGGCATAAACGCAGCAGTGATAGGATTGGAGAGGTTCGGTGAGCAAATGAAGACCCTTTGAAGTCATATTGCATGGTACCCATTACACGGGTTTCAACTACCCAGGTTTAAGGTATTCTTCCTTCAGCTAAAACATGCATGTGGAACCTAGAGTATGATCAACCATGTGATCGGGAGACGTGTTCAAATATGTCTCAGTTTTCCTCCCCTGGTACTCGGGTGCAACATTCCAGACGCTTTACTAACACTCTCCCCACTTGGAGAGTCAGTCCCTTTAACCTCCTGTTTGGCCCAGTTTGCAATTTCTGCGGAAGATGAACAGGAATAGCGAGAACCAATGAGAGGCTAGCTGGAGGTGTCTGGACGGGCAAATTTAACTCTCATTTCCCACCAGGAAGAGGAATTAACCAAAGGCTCAGCGTGCCGGGCCAGAACCAGATTTGGGCCTGAAGCCATCCTGCGGTGTTGCGGCCAGGTCACAGGAAAGCGAGTTGAAGAAAGGAGCTCAGGGGCACTGTAATTCACAAACCTGCAGAGTTATAAATGACAGCTATCGTCCAAAAGTAGACTGAAGTAAGGCTGCCAAGAGGACTTGAAAGCGGGGCAGAATTGCAGGAAACCGATTTCAGGAGGTAGACTGGAATTGCATTGAAAGCATAGGAAAAGAGGCAGAACGTCCACAATGATGCACTTGGCCAAAAAGGGCGTATGCGTTTTTTCCTGAATATATTCAGGAAAAAACGCATACGCCCTTTTTGGCCAACCAAGCAAGCTTGCAAAGGAAATCTGCACTACAATGAAGTCTCACTTCCCCCCGGTCAAAAGGGCCATCTGAAAAAAGTGTAAAATCCAGAAAGGCAGGACAGGCCATGGAGAACTGGGAGCCTTGTTATGCTGATGGGCGGGATGTAAATTGCCAACAGACACTCGGGAGAAGTGTATGGTGTTTCCTGAAACATCTAAAAAACAAAGCAACAGAGCCTAGGGCACTGCCACTTATGGTCCTATAGCTTAGGGAAATTAAAATCAAAAAGACACAGCCACCCCAAAGTTTGGAACGGCTCTGTTTACAAGAACCTCGTTTACAGTACAAGTTCAACATCGCAGAAAGTGAAAAATGGATAAAGAAGTTGTGGTATTTACTTACAAAGCAATATCACTCAGCAATGAAATCTATGTCATCAGGCCCTTAGCATCACAATGAGTGGATTCAGGTATGATGATTCTAACTGAAATAAGTCACACAGAAAAAGAAACATCATAAGATATCAGTAATACACGGAATGTAAACTTGGCTACACAGGAACTGAATTACAGAACAGAACAGGGTCTCAAATTTAGAAAACCAACTTATGCTTGCTTAAGGGTAAAGGTGAGTTGGGGTGCTGCATAAAACCAGAGATTGAAATGAGCACAGATAAAGTTCCTTAAGTCAAATATGGAATAGACAAGAGCTACTCCTTGCTCAACGAAATGGACTCAACACCGCATATTAAACGCCTAAGAATGTACCTGACTAGTAAGTATCGTAAAACCTATGGATTGCTATGTCTCCGAAAGAGAATCAAGCATGTGTACAGGGGCATAAACGCAGCAGTGATAGGATTGGAGAGGTTCGGTGAGCAAATGAAGACCCTTTGAAGTCATATTGCATGGTACCCATTACACGGGTCTCAACTACCCAGGTTTAAGGTATTCTTCCTTCAGCTAAAACATGCATGTGGAACCCAAGTATGATCAACCATGTGAACGGGAGACGTGTTCAAATATGTCTCAGTTTTCCTCCCCTGGTACTCGGGTGCAACATTCCAGACGCTTTACTAACACTCTCCCCACTTGGAGAGTCAGTCCCTTTAACCTCCTGTTTGGCCCAGTTTGCAATTTCTGCGGAAGATGAACAGGAATAGCGAGAACCAATGAGAGGCTAGCTGGAGGTGTCTGGACGGGCAAATTTAACTCTCATTTCCCACCAGGAAGAGGAATTAACCAAAGGCTCAGCGTGCCGGGCCGGAACCAGATTTGGGCCTGAAGCCATCCTGCGGTGTTGCGGCCAGGTCACAAGAAAGCGAGTTGAAGAAAGGAGCTCAGGGGCACTGTAATTCACAAACCTGCAGAGTTATAAATGACAGCTATCATCCAAAAATAGACTGAAGTAAGGCTGCCAAGAGGACTTGAAAGCGGGGCAGAATTGCAGGAAACCGATTTCAGGAGGTAGACTGGAATTGCATTGAAAGCATAGGAAAAGAGGCAGAACGTCCACAATGATGCACTTGGCCAAAAAGGGCGTATGCGTTTTTTCCTGAATATATTCAGGAAAAAACGCATACGCCCTTTTTGGCCAACCAAGCAAGCTTGCAAAGGAAATCTGCACTACAATGAAGTCTCACTTCCCCCCGGTCAAAAGGGCCATCTGAAAAAAGTGTAAAATCCAGAAAGGCAGGACAGGCCATGGAGAACTGGGAGCCTTGTTATGCTGATGGGCGGGATGTAAATTGCCAACAGACACTCGGGAGAAGTGTATGGTGTTTCCTGAAACATCTAAAAAACAAAGCAACAGAGCCTAGGGCACTGCCACTTATGGTCCTATAGCTTAGGGAAATTAAAATCAAAAAGACACAGCTACCCCAAAGTTTGGGACGCCTCTGTTTACAAGAACCTCGTTTACAGTACAAGTTCAACATCGCAGAAAGTGAAAAATGGATAAAGAAGTTGTGGTATTTACTTACAAAGCAATATCACTCAGCAATGAAATCTATGTCATCAGGCCCTTAGCATCACAATGAGTGGATTCAGGTATGATGATTCTAACTGAAATAAGTCACACAGAAAAAGAAACATCATAAGATATCAGTAATACACGGAATGTAAACTTGGCTACACAGGAACTGAATTACAGAACAGAACAGGGTCTCAAATTTAGAAAACCAACTTATGCTTGCTTAAGGGTAAAGGTGAGTTGGGGTGCTGCATAAAACCAGAGATTGAAATGAGCACAGATAAAGTTCCTTAAGTCAAATATGGAATAGACAAGAGCTACTCCTTGCTCAACGAAATGGACTCAACACCGCATATTAAACGCCTAAGAATGTACCTGACTAGTAAGTATCGTAAAACCTATGGATTGCTATGTCTCCGAAAGAGAATCAAGCATGTGTACAGGGGCATAAACGCAGCAGTGATAGGATTGGAGAGGTTCGGTGAGCAAATGAAGACCCTTTGAAGTCATATTGCATGGTACCCATTACACGGGTCTCAACTACCCAGGTTTAAGGTATTCTTCCTTCAGCTAAAACATGCATGTGGAACCCAAGTATGATCAACCATGTGAACGGGAGACGTGTTCAAATATGTCTCAGTTTTCCTCCCCTGGTACTCGGGTGCAACATTCCAGACGCTTTACTAACACTCTCCCCACTTGGAGAGTCAGCGACTTTAACCTCCTGTTTGGCCCAGTTTGCAATTTCTGCGGAAGATGAACAGGAATAGCGAGAACCAATGAGAGGCTAGCTGAAGGTGTCTGGACGGGCAAATTTAACTCTCATTTCCCACCAGGAAGAGGAAATAACCAAAGGCTCAGCATGCCGTGCCGGAACCAGATTAGGGCCTGAAGCCATCCTGCGGTGTTGCGGCCAGGTCACAAGAAAGCAAGTTGAAGAAAGGAGCTCAGGGGCACTGTAATTCACAAACCTGCAGAGTTATAAATGACAGCTATCGTCCAAAAATAGACTGAAGTAAGGCTGCCAAGAGGACTTGAAAGCGGGTCAGAATTGCAGGAAACCGATTTCAGGAGGTAGACTGGAATTGCATTGAAAGCATAGGAAAAGAGGCAGAACGTCCACAATGATGCACTTGGCCAAAAAGGGCGTATGCGTTTTTTCCTGAATATATTCAGGAAAAAACGCATACGCCCTTTTTGGCCAACCAAGCAAGCTTGCAAAGGAAATCTGCACTACAATGAAGTCTCACTTCCCCCCGGTCAAAAGGGCCATCTGAAAAAAGTGTAAAATCCATAAAGGCAGGACAGGCCATGGAGAACTGGGAGCCTTGTTATGCTGATGGGCGGGATGTAAATTGCCAACAACCACTCGGGAGAAGTGTATGGTGTTTCCTGAAACATCTAAAAAACAAAGCAACAGAACCTAGGGCACTTCCACTTATGGTCCTATAGCTTAGGGAAATTAAAATCAAAAAGACACAGCCACCCCAAAGTTTGGAACGGCTCTGTTTACAAGAACCTCGTTTACAGTACAAGTTCAACATCGCAGAAAGTGAAAAATGGATAAAGAAGTTGTGGTATTTACTTACAAAGCAATATCACTCAGCAATGAAATCTGTGTCATCAGGCCTTTAGCAGCACAATGAGTGGATTCAGGTATGATGATTCTAACTGAAATAAGTCACACAGAAAAAGAAACATCATAAGATATCAGTAATACACGGAATGGAAACTTGGCTACAGAGGAACTGAATTACAGAACAGAACAGGGTCTCAAATTTAGAAAACCAACTTATTCTTGCTTAAGGGTAAAGGTGAGTTGGGGTGCTGCATAAAACCAGAGATTGAAATGAGCACAGATAAAGTTCCTTAAGCCAAATATGGAATAGACAAGAGCTACTCCTTGCTCAACGAAATGGACTCAACACCCCATATTAAACGCCTAAGAATGTACCTGACTAGTAAGTATCTTAAAACCTATGGATTGCTATGTCTCCGAAAGAGAATCAAGCATGTGTACAGGGGCATAAACGCAGCAGTGATAGGATTGGAGAGGTTCGGTGAGCAAATGAAGACCCTTTGAAGTCATATTGCATGGTACCCATTACACGGGTTTCAACTACCCAGGTTTAAGGTATTCTTCCTTCAGCTAAAACATGCATGTGGAACCTAGAGTATGATCAACCATGAGATCGGGAGACGTGTTCAAATATGTCTCAGTTTTCCTCCCCTGGTACTCGGGTGCAACATTCCAGACGCTTTACTAACACTCTCCCCACTTGGAGAGTCAGTCCCTTTAACCTCCTGTTTGGCCCAGTTTGCAATTTCTGCGGAAGATGAACAGGAATAGCGAGAACCAATGAGAGGCTAGCTGGAGGTGTCTGGACGGGCAAATTTAACTCTCATTTCCCACCAGGAAGAGGAATTAACCAAAGGCTCAGCGTGCCGGGCCGGAACCAGATTTGGGCCTGAAGCCATCCTGCGGTGTTGCGGCCAGGTCACAAGAAAGCGAGTTGAAGAAAGGAGCTCAGGGGCACTGTAATTCACAAACCTGCAGAGTTATAAATGACAGCTATCATCCAAAAATAGACTGAAGTAAGGCTGCCAAGAGGACTTGAAAGCGGGGCAGAATTGCAGGAAACCGATTTCAGGAGGTAGACTGGAATTGCATTGAAAGCATAGGAAAAGAGGCAGAACGTCCACAATGATGCACTTGGCCAAAAAGGGCGTATGCGTTTTTTCCTGAATATATTCAGGAAAAAACGCATACGCCCTTTTTGGCCAACCAAGCAAGCTTGCAAAGGAAATCTGCACTACAATGAAGTCTCACTTCCCCCCGGTCAAAAGGGCCATCTGAAAAAAGTGTAAAATCCAGAAAGGCAGGACAGGCCATGGAGAACTGGGAGCCTTGTTATGCTGATGGGCGGGATGTAAATTGCCAACAGACACTCGGGAGAAGTGTATGGTGTTTCCTGAAACATCTAAAAAACAAAGCAACAGAGCCTAGGGCACTGCCACTTATGGTCCTATAGCTTAGGGAAATTAAAATCAAAAAGACACAGCCACCCCAAAGTTTGGGACGCCTCTGTTTACAAGAACCTCGTTTACAGTACAAGTTCAACATCGCAGAAAGTGAAAAATGGATAAAGAAGTTGTGGTATTTACTTACAAAGCAATATCACTCAGCAATGAAATCTATGTCATCAGGCCCTTAGCATCACAATGAGTGGATTCAGGTATGATGATTCTAACTGAAATAAGTCACACAGAAAAAGAAACATCATAAGATATCAGTAATACACGGAATGTAAACTTGGCTACACAGGAACTGAATTACAGAACAGAACAGGGTCTCAAATTTAGAAAACCAACTTATGCTTGCTTAAGGGTAAAGGTGAGTTGGGGTGCTGCATAAAACCAGAGATTGAAATGAGCACAGATAAAGTTCCTTAAGTCAAATATGGAATAGACAAGAGCTACTCCTTGCTCAACGAAATGGACTCAACACCGCATATTAAACGCCTAAGAATGTACCTGACTAGTAAGTATCGTAAAACCTATGGATTGCTATGTCTCCGAAAGAGAATCAAGCATGTGTACAGGGGCATAAACGCAGCAGTGATAGGATTGGAGAGGTTCGGTGAGCAAATGAAGACCCTTTGAAGTCATATTGCATGGTACCCATTACACGGGTCTCAACTACCCAGGTTTAAGGTATTCTTCCTTCAGCTAAAACATGCATGTGGAACCCAAGTATGATCAACCATGTGAACGGGAGACGTGTTCAAATATGTCTCAGTTTTCCTCCCCTGGTACTCGGGTGCAACATTCCAGACGCTTTACTAACACTCTCCCCACTTGGAGAGTCAGCGACTTTAACCTCCTGTTTGGCCCAGTTTGCAATTTCTGCGGAAGATGAACAGGAATAGCGAGAACCAATGAGAGGCTAGCTGAAGGTGTCTGGACGGGCAAATTTAACTCTCATTTCCCACCAGGAAGAGGAAATAACCAAAGGCTCAGCATGCCGTGCCGGAACCAGATTAGGGCCTGAAGCCATCCTGCGGTGTTGCGGCCAGGTCACAAGAAAGCAAGTTGAAGAAAGGAGCTCAGGGGCACTGTAATTCACAAACCTGCAGAGTTATAAATGACAGCTATCGTCCAAAAATAGACTGAAGTAAGGCTGCCAAGAGGACTTGAAAGGGGGGCAGAATTGCAGGAAACCGATTTCAGGAGGTAGACTGGAATTGCATTGAAAGCATAGGAAAAGAGGCAGAACGTCCACAATGATGCACTTGGCCAAAAAGGGCGTATGCGTTTTTTCCTGAATATATTCAGGAAAAAACGCATACGCCCTTTTTGGCCAACCAAGCAAGCTTGCAAAGGAAATCTGCACTAAAATGAAGTCTCACTTCCCCCCGGTCAAAAGGGCCATCTGAAAAAAGTGTAAAATCCAGAAAGGCAGGACAGGCCATGGAGAACTGGGAGCCTTGTTATGCTGTTGGGCGGGATGTAAATTGTCCAACAACCACTAAGGAGAAGTGTATGGTGTTTCCTGAAACATCTAAAAAACAAAGCAACAGAACCTAGGGCACTTCCACTTATGGTCCTATAGCTTAGGGAAATTAAAATCAAAAAGACACAGCCACCCCAAAGTTTGGAACGGCTCTGTTTACAAGAACCTCGTTTACAGTACAAGTTCAACATCGCAGAAAGTGAAAAATGGATAAAGAAGTTGTGGTATTTACTTACAAAGCAATATCACTCAGCAATGAAATCTGTGTCATCAGGCCTTTAGCAGCACAATGAGTGGATTCAGGTATGATGATTCTAACTGAAATAAGTCACACAGAAAAAGAAACATCATAAGATATCAGTAATACACGGAATGGAAACTTGGCTACACAGGAACTGAATTACAGAACAGAACAGGGTCTCAAATTTAGAAAACCAACTTATTCTTGCTTAAGGGTAAAGGTGAGTTGGGGTGCTGCATAAAACCAGAGATTGAAATGAGCACAGATAAAGTTCCTTAAGCCAAATATGGAATAGACAAGAGCTACTCCTTGCTCAACGAAATGGACTCAACACCCCATATTAAACGCCTAAGAATGTACCTGACTAGTAAGTATCTTAAAACCTATGGATTGCTATGTCTCCGAAAGAGAATCAAGCATGTGTACAGGGGCATAAACGCAGCAGTGATAGGATTGGAGAGGTTCGGTGAGCAAATGAAGACCCTTTGAAGTCATATTGCATGGTACCCATTACACGGGTTTCAACTACCCAGGTTTAAGGTATTCTTCCTTCAGCTAAAACATGCATGTGGAACCTAGAGTATGATCAACCATGAGATCGGGAGACGTGTTCAAATATGTCTCAGTTTTCCTCCCCTGGTACTCGGGTGCAACATTCCAGACGCTTTACTAACACTCTCCCCACTTGGAGAGTCAGTCCCTTTAACCTCCTGTTTGGCCCAGTTTGCAATTTCTGCGGAAGATGAACAGGAATAGCGAGAACCAATGAGAGGCTAGCTGGAGGTGTCTGGACGGGCAAATTTAACTCTCATTTCCCACCAGGAAGAGGAATTAACCAAAGGCTCAGCGTGCCGGGCCGGAACCAGATTTGGGCCTGAAGCCATCCTGCGGTGTTGCGGCCAGGTCACAAGAAAGCGAGTTGAAGAAAGGAGCTCAGGGGCACTGTAATTCACAAACCTGCAGAGTTATAAATGACAGCTATCATCCAAAAATAGACTGAAGTAAGGCTGCCAAGAGGACTTGAAAGCGGAGCAGAATTGCAGGAAACCGATTTCAGGAGGTAGACTGGAATTGCATTGAAAGCATAGGAAAAGAGGCAGAACGTCCACAATGATGCACTTGGCCAAAAAGGGCGTATGCGTTTTTTCCTGAATATATTCAGGAAAAAACGCATACGCCCTTTTTGGCCAACCAAGCAAGCTTGCAAAGGAAATCTGCACTACAATGAAGTCTCACTTCCCCCCGGTCAAAAGGGCCATCTGAAAAAAGTGTAAAATCCAGAAAGGCAGGACAGGCCATGGAGAACTGGGAGCCTTGTTATGCTGATGGGCGGGATGTAAATTGCCAACAGACACTCGGGAGAAGTGTATGGTGTTTCCTGAAACATCTAAAAAACAAAGCAACAGAGCCTAGGGCACTGCCACTTATGGTCCTATAGCTTAGGGAAATTAAAATCAAAAAGACACAGCCACCCCAAAGTTTGGGACGCCTCTGTTTACAAGAACCTCGTTTACAGTACAAGTTCAACATCGCAGAAAGTGAAAAATGGATAAAGAAGTTGTGGTATTTACTTACAAAGCAATATCACTCAGCAATGAAATCTATGTCATCAGGCCCTTAGCATCACAATGAGTGGATTCAGGTATGATGATTCTAACTGAAATAAGTCACACAGAAAAAGAAACATCATAAGATATCAGTAATACACGGAATGTAAACTTGGCTACACAGGAACTGAATTACAGAACAGAACAGGGTCTCAAATTTAGAAAACCAACTTATGCTTGCTTAAGGGTAAAGGTGAGTTGGGGTGCTGCATAAAACCAGAGATTGAAATGAGCACAGATAAAGTTCCTTAAGTCAAATATGGAATAGACAAGAGCTACTCCTTGCTCAACGAAATGGACTCAACACCGCATATTAAACGCCTAAGAATGTACCTGACTAGTAAGTATCGTAAAACCTATGGATTGCTATGTCTCCGAAAGAGAATCAAGCATGTGTACAGGGGCATAAACGCAGCAGTGATAGGATTGGAGAGGTTCGGTGAGCAAATGAAGACCCTTTGAAGTCATATTGCATGGTACCCATTACACGGGTCTCAACTACCCAGGTTTAAGGTATTCTTCCTTCAGCTAAAACATGCATGTGGAACCCAAGTATGATCAACCATGTGAACGGGAGACGTGTTCAAATATGTCTCAGTTTTCCTCCCCTGGTACTCGGGTGCAACATTCCAGACGCTTTACTAACACTCTCCCCACTTGGAGAGTCAGCGACTTTAACCTCCTGTTTGGCCCAGTTTGCAATTTCTGCGGAAGATGAACAGGAATAGCGAGAACCAATGAGAGGCTAGCTGAAGGTGTCTGGACGGGCAAATTTAACTCTCATTTCCCACCAGGAAGAGGAAATAACCAAAGGCTCAGCATGCCGTGCCGGAACCAGATTAGGGCCTGAAGCCATCCTGCGGTGTTGCGGCCAGGTCACAAGAAAGCAAGTTGAAGAAAGGAGCTCAGGGGCACTGTAATTCACAAACCTGCAGAGTTATAAATGACAGCTATCGTCCAAAAATAGACTGAAGTAAGGCTGCCAAGAGGACTTGAAAGGGGGGCAGAATTGCAGGAAACCGATTTCAGGAGGTAGACTGGAATTGCATTGAAAGCATAGGAAAAGAGGCAGAACGTCCACAATGATGCACTTGGCCAAAAAGGGCGTATGCGTTTTTTCCTGAATATATTCAGGAAAAAACGCATACGCCCTTTTTGGCCAACCAAGCAAGCTTGCAAAGGAAATCTGCACTAAAATGAAGTCTCACTTCCCCCCGGTCAAAAGGGCCATCTGAAAAAAGTGTAAAATCCAGAAAGGCAGGACAGGCCATGGAGAACTGGGAGCCTTGTTATGCTGATGGGCGGGATGTAAATTGCCAACAGACACTTGGGAGAAGTGTATGGTGTTTCCTGAAACATCTAAAAAACAAAGCAACAGAGCCTAGGGCACTGCCACTTATGGTCCTATAGCTTAGGGAAATTAAAATCAAAAAGACACAGCCACCCCAAAGTTTGGAACGGCTCTGTTTACAAGAACCTCGTTTACAGTACAAGTTCAACATCGCAGAAAGTGAAAAATAGATAAAGAAGTTGTGGTATTTACTTACAAAGCAATATCACTCAGCAATGAAATCTGTGTCATCAGGCCCTTAGCAGCACAATGAGTGGATTCAGGTATGATGATTCTAACTGAAGTAAGTCACACAGAAAATGAAACATCATAAGATATCAGTAATACACGGAATGGAAACTTGGCTACACAGGAACTGAATTACAGAACAGAACAGGGTCTCAAATTTAGAAAACCAACTTATTCTTGCTTAAGGGTAAAGGTGAGTTGGGGTGCTGCATAAAACCAGAGATTGAAATGAGCACAGATAAAGTTCCTTAAGCCAAGTATGGAATAGACAAGAGCTACTCCTTGCTCAACGAAATGGACTCAACACCACATATTAAACGCCTAAGAATGTACCTGACTAGTAAGTATCTTAAAACCTATGGATTGCTATGTCTCCGAAAGAGAATCAAGCATGTGTACAGGGGCATAAACGCAGCAGTGATAGGATTGGAGAGGTTCGGTGAGCAAATGAAGACCCTTTGAAGTCATATTGCATGGTACCCATTCCACGGGTTTCAACTACCCAGGTTTAAGGTATTCTTCCTTCAGCTAAAACATGCATGTGGAACCTAGAGTATGATCAACCATGTGATCGGGAGACGTGTTCAAATATGTCTCAGGTTTCCTCCCCTGGTACTCGGGTGCAACATTCCAGATGCTTTACTAACACTCTCCCCACTTGGAGAGTCAGTCTCTTTAACCTCCTGTTTGGCCCAGTTTGCAATTTCTGCGGAAGATGAACAGGAATAGCGAGAACCAATGAGAGGCTAGCTGGAGGTGTCTGGACGGGCAAATTTAACTCTCATTTCCCACCAGGAAGAGGAATTAACCAAAGGCTCAGCGTGCCGGGCCGGAACCAGATTAGGGCCTGAAGCCATCCTGCGGTGTTGCGGCCAGGTCACAAGAAATCAAGTTGAAGAAAGGAGCTCAGGGGCACTGTAATTCACAAACCTGCAGAGTTATAAATGACAGCTATCGTCCAAAAATAGACTGAAGTAAGGCTGCCAAGAGGACTTGAAAGCGGGGCAGAATTGCAGGAAACCGATTTCAGGAGGTAGACTGGAATTGCATTGAAAGCATAGGAAAAGAGGCAGAACGTCCACAATGATGCACTTGGCCAAAAAGAGCGTATGCGTTTTTTCCTGAATATATTCAGGAAAAAACGCATACGCCCTTTTTGGCCAACCAAGCAAGCTTGCAAAGGAAATCTGCACTACAATGAAGTCTCACTTCCCCCCGGTCAAAAGGGCCATCTGAAAAAAGTGTAAAATCCAGAAAGGCAGGACAGGCCATGGAGAACTGGGAGCCTTGTTATGCTGATGGGCGGGATGTAAATTGCCAACAGACACTCGGGAGAAGTGTATGGTGTTTCCTGAAACATCTAAAAAACAAAGCAACAGAGCCTAGGGCACTGCCACTTATGGTCCTATAGCTTAGGGAAATTAAAATCAAAAAGACACAGCCACCCCAAAGTTTGGGACGCCTCTGTTTACAAGAACCTCGTTTACAGTACAAGTTCAACATCGCAGAAAGTGAAAAATGGATAAAGAAGTTGTGGTATTTACTTACAAAGCAATATCACTCAGCAATGAAATCTATGTCATCAGGCCCTTAGCATCACAATGAGTGGATTCAGGTATGATGACTCTAACTGAAATAAGTCACACAGAAAAAGAAACATCATAAGATATCAGTAATACACGGAATGTAAACTTGGCTACACAGGAACTGAATTACAGAATAGAACAGGGTCTCAAATTTAGAAAACCAACTTATGCTTGCTTAAGGGTAAAGGTGAGTTGGGGTGCTGCATAAAACCAGAGATTGAAATGAGCACAGATAAAGTTCCTTAAGTCAAATATGGAATAGACAAGAGCTACTCCTTGCTCAACGAATTGACTCAAGACCGCATATTAAACGCCTAAGAATGTACCTGACTAGTAGTATCGTAAAACCTATGGATTGCTATGTCTCCAAAAGAGAATCAAGCATGTGTACAGGGGCATAAACGCAGCAGTGATAGGATTGGAGAGGTTCGGTGAGCAAATGAAGACCCTTTGAAGTCATATTGCATGGTACCCATTACACGGGTCTCAACTCTCCAGGTTTAAGGTATTCTTCCTTCAGCTAAAACATGCATGTGGAACCCAAGTATGATCAACCATGTGAACGGGAGACGTGTTCAAATATGTCTCAGTTTTCCTCCCCTGGTACTCGGGTGCAACATTCCAGATGCTTTACTAACACTCTCCCCACTTGGAGAGTCAGCGCCTTTAACCTCCTGTTTGGCCCAGTTTGCAATTTCTGCGGAAGATGAACAGGAATAGCGAAAACCAATGAGAGACTAGCTGGAGGTGTCTGGACGGGCAAATTTAACTCTCATTTCCCACCAGGAAGAGGAAATAACCAAAGGCTCAGCGTGCCATGCCGGAACCAGATTAGGGCCTGAAGCCATCCTGCGGTGTTGCGGCCAGGTCACAAGAAAGCAAGTTGAAGAAAGGAGCTCAGGGGCACTGTAATTCACAAACCTGCAGAGTTATAAATGACAGCTATCGTCCAAAAATAGACTGAAGTAATGCTGCCAAGAGGACTTGAAAGCGGGGCAGAATTGCAGGAAACCGATTTCAGGAGGTAGACTGGAATTGCATTGAAAGCATAGGAAAAGAGGCAGAACGTCCACAATGATGCACTTGGCCAAAAAGGGCGTATGCGTTTTTTCCTGAATATATTCAGGAAAAAACGCATACGCCCTTTTTGGCCAACCAAGCAAGCTTGCAAAGGACATCTGCACTACAATGAAGTCTCACTTCCCCCCGGTCAAAAGGGCCATCTGAAAAAAGTGTAAAATCCAGAAAGGCAACAGGCCATTGAGAACTGCGAGCCTTGTTATGCTGATGGGCGGGATGTAAATTGCCAACAGACACTTTGGAGAAGTGTATGGTGTTTCCTGAAACATCTAAAAAACAAAGCAACAGAACCTAGGGCACTTCCACTTATGGTCCTATAGCTTACGGAAATTAAAATCAAAAAGACACAGCCACCCCAAAGTTTGGAACGGCTCTGTTTACAAGAACCTCGTTTACAGTACAAGTTCAACATCGCAGAAAGTGAAAAATGGATAAAGAAGTTGTGGTATTCACTTACAAAGCAATATCACTCAGCAATGAAATCTATGTCATCAGGCCCTTAGCAGCACAATGAGTGGATTCAGGTATGATGATTCTAACTGAAATAAGTCACACAGAAAAAGAAACATCATAAGATATCAGTAATACACGGAATGGAAACTTGGCTACACAGGAACTGAATTACAGAACAGAACAGGGTCTCAAATTTAGAAAACCAACTTATGCTTGCTTAAGGGTAAAGGTGAGTTGGGGTGCTGCATAAAACCAGAGATTGAAATGAGCACAGATAAAGTTCCTTAAGCCAAATATGGAATAGACAAGAGCTACTCCTTGCTCAACGAAATGGACTCAACACCGCATATTAAACGCCTAAGAATGTACCTGACTTGTAAGTATCTTAAAACCTATGGATTGCTATGTCTCCGAAAGAGAATCAAGCATGTGTACAGGGGCATAAACGCAGCAGTGATAGGATTGGAGAGGTTCGGTGAGCAAATGAAGACCCTTTGAAGTCATATTGCATGGTACCCATTCCACGGGTTTCAACTACCCAGGTTTAAGGTATTCTTCCTTGAGCTAAAACATGCATGTGGAACCTAGAGTATGATCAACCATGTGATCGGGAGACGTGTTCAAATATGTCTCAGTTTTCCTCCCCTGGTACTCGGGTGCAACATTCCAGACACTTTACTAACACTCTCCCCACTTGGAGAGTCAGTCCCTTTAACCTCCTGTTTGGCCCAGTTTGCAATTTCTGCGGAAGATGAACAGGAATAGCGAGAACCAATGAGAGGCTAGCTGTAGGTGTCTGGACGGGCAAATTTAACTCTCATTTCCCACCAGGAAGAGGAATTAACCAAAGGCTCAGCGTGCCGGGCCGGAACCAGATTAGGGCCTGAAGCCATCCTGCGGTGTTGCGGCCAGGTCACAAGAAATCGAGTTGAAGAAAGGAGCTCAGGGGCACTGTAATTCACAAACCTGCAGAGTTATAAATGACAGCTATCGTCCAAAAATAGACTGAAGGAAGGCTGCCAAGAGGACTTGAAAGCGGGGCAGAATTGCAGGAAACCGATTTCAGGAGGTAGACTGGAATTGCATTGAAAGCATAGGAAAAGAGGCAGAACGTCCACAATGATGCACTTGGCCAAAAAGGGCGTATGCGTTTTTTCCTGAATATATTCAGGAAAAAACGCATACGCCCTTTTTGGCCAACCAAGCAAGTTTGCAAAGGAAATCTGCACTACAATGAAGTCTCACTTCCCCCCGGTCAAAAGGGCCATCTGAAAAAAGTGTAAAATCCAGAAAGGCAACAGGCCATTGAGAACTGGGAGCCTTGTTATGCTGATGGGCGGGATGTAAATTGCCAACAGACACTTGGGAGAAGTGTATGGTGTTTCCTGAAACATCTAAAAAACAAAGCAACAGAGCCTAGGGCACTTCCACTTATGGTCCTATAGCTTAGGGAAATTAAAATCAAAAAGACACAGCCACCCCAAAGTTTGGAACGGCTCTGTTTACAAGAACCTCGTTTACAGTACAAGTTCAACATCGCAGAAAGTGAAAAATGGATAAAGAAGTTGTGGTATTCACTTACAAAGCAATATCACTCAGCAATGAAATCTATGTCATCAGGCCCTTAGCAGCACAATGAGTGGATTCAGGTATGATGATTCTAACTGAAATAAGTCACACAGAAAAAGAAACATCATAAGATATCAGTAATACACGGAATGGAAACTTGGCTACACAGGAACTGAATTACAGAACAGAACAGGGTCTCAAATTTAGAAAAACAACTTATGCTTGCTTAAGGGTAAAGGTGAGTTGGGGTGCTGCATAAAACCAGAGATTGAAATGAGCACAGATAAAGTTCCTTAAGCCAAATATGGAATAGACAAGAGCTACTCCTTGCTCAACGAAATGGACTCAACACCGCATATTAAACGCCTAAGAATGTACCTGACTTGTAAGTATCTTAAAACCTATGGATTGCTATGTCTCCGAAAGAGAATCAAGCATGTGTACAGGGGCATAAACGCAGCAGTGATAGGATTGGAGAGGTTCGGTGAGCAAATGAAGACCCTTTGAAGTCATATTGCATGGTACCCATTCCACGGGTTTCAACTACCCAGGTTTAAGGTATTCTTCCTTCAGCTAAAACATGCATGTGGAACCTAGAGTATGATCAACCATGTGATCGGGAGACATGTTCAAATATGTCTCAGTTTTCCTCCCCTGGTACTCGGGTGCAACATTCCAGACGCTTTACTAACACTCTCCCCACTTGGAGAGTCAGTCCCTTTAACCTCCTGTTTGGCCCAGTTTGCAATTTCTGCGGAAGATGAACAGGAATAGCGAGAACCAATGGGAGGCTAGCTGGAGGTGTCTGGACGGGCAAATTTAACTCTCATTTCCCACCAGGAAGAGGAATTAACCAAAGGCTCAGCATGCCGGGCCGGAACCAGATTAGGGCCTGAAGCCATCCTGCGGTGTTGCGGCCAGGTCACAAGAAAGCGAGTTGAAGAAAGGAGCTCAGGGGCACTGTAATTCACAAACCTGCAGAGTTATAAATGACAGCTATCGTCCAAAAATAGACTGAAGTAAGGCTGCCAAGAGGACTTGAAAGCGGGGCAGAATTGCAGGAAACCGATTTCAGGAGGTAGACTGGAATTGCATTGAAAGCATAGGAAAAGAGGCAGAACGTCCACAATGATGCACTTGGCCAAAAAGGGCGTATGCGTTTTTTCCTGAATATATTCAGGAAAAAACGCATACGCCCTTTTTGGCCAACCAGGCAAGCTTGCAAAGGAAATCTGCACTACAATGAAGTCTCACTTCCCCCCGGTCAAAAGGGCCATCTGAAAAAAGTGTAAAATCCAGAAAGGCAACAGGCCATTGAGAACTGGGAGCCTTGTTATGCTGATGGGCGGGATGTAAATTGCCAACAGACACTCGGGAGAAGTGTATGGTGTTTCCTGAAACATCTAAAAAACAAAGCAACAGAGCCTAGGGCACTGCCACTTATGGTCCTATAGCTTAGGGAAATTAAAATCAAAAAGACACAGCCACCCCAAAGTTTGGAACGGCTCTGTTTACAAGAACCTCGTTTACAGTACAAGTTCAACATCGCAGAAAGTGAAAAATGGATAAAGAAGTTGTGGTATTTACTTACAAAGCAATATCACTCAGCAATGAAATCTATGTCATCAGGCCCTTAGCATCACAATGAGTGGATTCAGGTATGATGACTCTAACTGAAATAAGTCACACAGAAAAAGAAACATCATAAGATATCAGTAATACACGGAATATAAACTTGGCTACACAGGAACTGAATTACAGAACAGAACAGGGTCTCAAATTTAGAAAACCAACATATGCTTGCTTAAGGGTAAAGGTGATTTGGGGTGCTGCATAAAACCAGAGATTGAAATGAGCACAGATAAAGTCCCTTAAGTCAAATATGGAATAGACAAGAGCTACTCCTTGCTCAACGAAATTGACTCAACACCGCATATTAAACGCCTAAGAATGTACCTGACTAGTAAGTATCTTAAAACCTATGGATTGCTATGTCTCCAAAAGAGAATCAAGCATGTGTACAGGGGCATAAACGCAGCAGTGATAGGATTGGAGAGGTTCGGTGAGCAAATGAAGACCCTTTGAAGTCATATTGCATGGTACCCATTACACGGGTCTCAACTCTCCAGGTTTAAGGTATTCTTCCTTCAGCTAAAACATGCATGTGGAACCCAAGTATGATCAACCATGTGAACGGGAGACGTGTTCAAATATGTCTCAGTTTTCCTCCCCTGGTACTCGGGTGCAACATTCCAGACGCTTTACTAACACTCTCCCCACTTGGAGAGTCAGCGCCTTTAACCTCCTGTTTGGCCCAGTTTGCAATTTCTGCGGAAGATGAACAGGAATAGCGAGAACCAATGAGAGGCTAGCTGGAGGTGTCTGGACGGGCAAATTTAACTCTCATTTCCCACCAGGAAGAGGAAATAACCAAAGGCTCAGCGTGCCGTACCGGAACCAGATTAGGGCCTGAAGCCATCCTGCGGTGTTGCAGCCAGCTCAAACGAAAGTGAGTTGAAGAAAGGAGCTCAGGGGCACTGTAATTCACAAACCTGCAGAGTTATAAATGACAGCTATCGTCCAAAAATAGACTGAAGTAAGGCTGCCAAGAGGACTTGAAAGCGGGGCAGAATTGCAGGAAACCGATTTCAGGAGGTAGACTGGAATTGCATTGAAAGCATAGGAAAAGAGGCAGAACGTCCACAATGATGCACTTGGCCAAAAAGGGCGTATGCGTTTTTTCCTGAATATATTCAGGAAAAAACGCATACGCCCTTTTTGGCCAACCAAGCAAGCTTGCAAAGGAAATCTGCACTACAATGAAGTCTCACTTCCCCCCGGTCAAAAGGGCCATCTGAAAAAAGTGTAAAATCCAGAAAGGCAACAGGCCATTGAGAACTGGGAGCCTTGTTATGCTGATGGGCGGGATGTAAATTGCCAACAGACACTTGGGAGAAGTGTATGGTGTTTCCTGAAACATCTAAAAAACAAAGCAACAGAGCCTAGGGCACTTCCACTTATGGTCCTATAGCTTAGGGAAATTAAAATCAAAAAGACACAGCCACCCCAAAGTTTGGAACGGCTCTGTTTACAAGAACCTCGTTTACAGAACAAGTTCAACATCGCAGAAAGTGAAAAATGGATAAAGAAGTTGTGGTATTCACTTACAAAGCAATATCACTCACCAATGAAATTTATGTCATCAGGCCCTTAGCAGTACAATGAGTGGATTCAGGTATGATGATTCTAACTGAAATAAGTCACACAGAAAAAGAAACATCATAAGATATCAGTAATACACGGAATGTAAACTTGGCTACACAGGAACTGAATTACAGAACAGAACAGGGTCTCAAATTTAGAAAAACAACTTATGCTTGCTTAAGGGTAAAGGTGAGTTGGGGTGCTGCATAAAACCAGAGATTGAAATGAGCACAGATAAAGTTCCTTAAGCCAAATATGGAACAGAGAAGAGCTACTCCTTGCTCAATGAAATGGACTCAACACCGCATATTAAACGCCTAAGAATGTACCTGACTAGTAAGTATCTTAAAACCTATGGATTGCTATGTCTCCAAAAGAGAATCAAGCATGTGTACAGGGGCATAAACGCAGCAGTGATAGGATTGGAGAGGTTCGGTGAGCAAATGAAGACCCTTTGAAGTCATATTGCATGGTACCCATTCCACGGGTTTCAACTACCCAGGTTTAAGGTATTCTTCCTTCAGCTAAAACATGCATGTGGAACCCAAGTATGATCAACCATGTGATCGGGAGACGTGTTCAAATATGTCTCAGTTTTCCTCCCCTGGTACTCGGGTGCAACATTCCAGACGCTTTACTAACACTCTCCCCACTTGGAGAGTCAGTCCCTTTAACCTCCTGTTTGGCCCAGTTTGCAATTTCTGCGGAAGATGAACAGGAATAGCGAGAACCAATGAGAGGCTAGCTGGAGGTGTCTGGACGGGCAAATTTAACTCTCATTTCCCACCAGGAAGAGGAATTAACCAAAGGCTCAGCATGCCGGGCCGGAACCAGATTAGGGCCTGAAGCCATCCTGCGGTGTTGCGGCCAGGTCACAAGAAAGCGAGTTGAAGAAAGGAGCTCAGGGGCACTGTAATTCACAAACCTGCAGAGTTATAAATGACAGCTATCGTCCAAAAATAGACTGAAGTAAGGCTGCCAAGAGGACTTGAAAGCGGGGCAGAATTGCAGGAAACCGATTTCAGGAGGTAGACTGGAATTGCATTGAAAGCATAGGAAAAGAGGCAGAACGTCCACAATGATGCACTTGGCCAAAAAGGGCGTATGCGTTTTTTCCTGAATATATTCAGGAAAAAACGCATACGCCCTTTTTGGCCAACCAAGCAAGCTTGCAAAGGAAATCTGCACTACAATGAAGTCTCACTTCCCCCCGGTCAAAAGGGCCATCTGAAAAAAGTGTAAAATCCAGAAAGGCAACAGGCTATGGAGAACTGGGAGCCTTGTTATGCTGATGGGCGGGATGTAAATTGCCAACAGACACTTGGGAGAAGTGTATGGTGTTTCCTGAAACATCTAAAAAACAAAGCAACAGAGCCTAGGGCACTTCCACTTATGGTCCTATAGCTTAGGGAAATTAAAATCAAAAAGACACAGCCACCCCAAAGTTTGGAACGGCTCTGTTTACAAGAACCTCGTTTACAGTACAAGTTCAACATCGCAGAAAGTGAAAAATGGATAAAGAAGTTGTGGTATTCACTTACAAAGCAATATCACTCAGCAATGAAATCTATGTCATCAGGCCCTTAGCAGCACAATGAGTGGATTCAGGTATGATGATTCTAACTGAAATAAGTCACAGAGAAAAAGAAACATCATAAGATATCAGTAATACACGGAATGGAAACTTGGCTACACAGGAACTGAATTACAGAACAGAACAGGGTCTCAAATTTAGAAAAACAACTTATGCTTGCTTAAGGGTAAAGGTGAGTTGGGGTGCTGCATAAAACCAGAGATTGAAATGAGCACAGATAAAGTTCCTTAAGTCAAATATGAAATAGACAAGAGCTACTCCTTGCTCAACGAAATGGACTCAACACCGCATATTAAACGCCTAAGAATGTACCTGACTAGTAAGTATCGTAAAACCTATGGATTGCTATGTCTCCAAAAGAGAATCAAGCATGTGTACAGGGGCATAAACGCAGCAGTGATAGGATTGGAGAGGTTCGGTGAGCAAATGAAGACCCTTTGAAGTCATATTGCATGGTACCCATTACACGGGTCTCAACTCTCCAGGTTTAAGGTATTCTTCCTTCAGCTAAAACATGCATGTGGAACCCAAGTATGATCAACCATGTGAACGGGAGACGTGTTCAAATATGTCTCAGTTTTCCTCCCCTGGTACTCGGGTGCAACATTCCAGACGCTTTACTAACACTCTCCCCACTTGGAGAGTCAGCGCCTTTAACCTCCTGTTTGGCCCAGTTTGCAATTTCTGCGGAAGATGAACAGGAATAGCGAGAACCAATGAGAGGCTAGCTGGAGGTGTCTGGACGGGCAAATTTAACTCTCATTTCCCACCAGGAAGAGGAATTAACCAAAGACTCAGCATGCCGGGCTTGAACCAGATTAGGGCCTGAAGCCATCCTGCGGTGTTGCGGCCAGGTCACAAGAAAGCGAGTTGAAGAAAGGAGCTCAGGGGCACTGTAATTCACAAACCTGCAGAGTTATAAATGACAGCTATCGTCCAAAAATAGACTGAAGTAAGGCTGCCAAGAGGACTTGAAAGCGGGGCAGAATTGCAGGAAACCGATTTCAGGAGGTAGACTGGAATTGCATTGAAAGCATAGGAAAAGAGGCAGAACGTCCACAATGATGCACTTGGCCAAAAAGGGCGTATGCGTTTTTTCCTGAATATATTCAGGAAAAAACGCATACGCCCTTTTTGGCCAACCAAGCAAGCTTGCAAAGGAAATCTGCACTACAATGAAGTCTCACTTCCCCCCGGTCAAAAGGGCCATCTGAAAAAAGTGTAAAATCCAGAAAGGCAACAGGCCATTGAGAACTGGGAGCCTTGTTATGCTGATGGGCGGGATGTAAATTGCCAACAGACACTCGGGAGAAGTGTATGGTGTTTCCTGAAACATCTAAAAAACAAAGCAACAGAGCCTAGGGCACTGCCACTTATGGTCCTATAGCTTAGGGAAATTAAAATCAAAAAGACACAGCCACCCCAAAGTTTGGAACGGCTCTGTTTACAAGAACCTCGTTTACAGTACAAGTTCAACATCGCAGAAAGTGAAAAATGGATAAAGAAGTTGTGGTATTTACTTACAAAGCAATATCACTCAGCAATGAAATCTATGTCATCAGGCCCTTAGCATCACAATGAGTGGATTCAGGTATGATGACTCTAACTGAAATAAGTCACACAGAAAAAGAAACATCATAAGATATCAGTAATACACGGAATATAAACTTGGCTACACAGGAACTGAATTACAGAACAGAACAGGGTCTCAAATTTAGAAAACCAACATATGCTTGCTTAAGGGTAAAGGTGATTTGGGGTGCTGCATAAAACCAGAGATTGAAATGAGCACAGATAAAGTTCCTTAAGTCAAATATGGAATAGACAAGAGCTACTCCTTGCTCAACGAAATTGACTCAACACCGCATATTAAACGCCTAAGAATGTACCTGACTAGTAAGTATCTTAAAACCTATGGATTGCTATGTCTCCAAAAGAGAATCAAGCATGTGTACAGGGGCATAAACGCAGCAGTGATAGGATTGGAGAGGTTCGGTGAGCAAATGAAGACCCTTTGAAGTCATATTGCATGGTACCCATTACACGGGTCTCAACTCTCCAGGTTTAAGGTATTCTTCCTTCAGCTAAAACATGCATGTGGAACCCAAGTATGATCAACCATGTGAACGGGAGACGTGTTCAAATATGTCTCAGTTTTCCTCCCCTGGTACTCGGGTGCAACATTCCAGACGCTTTACTAACACTCTCCCCACTTGGAGAGTCAGCGCCTTTAACCTCCTGTTTGGCCCAGTTTGCAATTTCTGCGGAAGATGAACAGGAATAGCGAGAACCAATGAGAGGCTAGCTGGAGGTGTCTGGACGGGCAAATTTAACTCTCATTTCCCACCAGGAAGAGGAAATAACCAAAGGCTCAGCGTGCCGTACCGGAACCAGATTAGGGCCTGAAGCCATCCTGCGGTGTTGCAGCCAGCTCAAACGAAAGTGAGTTGAAGAAAGGAGCTCAGGGGCACTGTAATTCACAAACCTGCAGAGTTATAAATGACAGCTATCGTCCAAAAATAGACTGAAGTAAGGCTGCCAAGAGGACTTGAAAGCGGGGCAGAATTGCAGGAAACCGATTTCAGGAGGTAGACTGGAATTGCATTGAAAGCATAGGAAAAGAGGCAGAACGTCCACAATGATGCACTTGGCCAAAAAGGGCGTATGCGTTTTTTCCTGAATATATTCAGGAAAAAACGCATACGCCCTTTTTGGCCAACCAAGCAAGCTTGCAAAGGAAATCTGCACTACAATGAAGTCTCACTTCCCCCCGGTCAAAAGGGCCATCTGAAAAAAGTGTAAAATCCAGAAAGGCAACAGGCCATTGAGAACTGGGAGCCTTGTTATGCTGATGGGCGGGATGTAAATTGCCAACAGACACTTGGGAGAAGTGTATGGTGTTTCCTGAAACATCTAAAAAACAAAGCAACAGAGCCTAGGGCACTTCCACTTATGGTCCTATAGCTTAGGGAAATTAAAATCAAAAAGACACAGCCACCCCAAAGTTTGGAACGGCTCTGTTTACAAGAACCTCGTTTACAGAACAAGTTCAACATCGCAGAAAGTGAAAAATGGATAAAGAAGTTGTGGTATTCACTTACAAAGCAATATCACTCAGCAATGAAATTTATGTCATCAGGCCCTTAGCAGTACAATGAGTGGATTCAGGTATGATGATTCTAACTGAAATAAGTCACACAGAAAAAGAAACATCATAAGATATCAGTAATACACGGAATGTAAACTTGGCTACACAGGAACTGAATTACAGAACAGAACAGGGTCTCAAATTTAGAAAAACAACTTATGCTTGCTTAAGGGTAAAGGTGAGTTGGGGTGCTGCATAAAACCAGAGATTGAAATGAGCACAGATAAAGTTCCTTAAGCCAAATATGGAACAGAGAAGAGCTACTCCTTGCTCAATGAAATGGACTCAACACCGCATATTAAACGCCTAAGAATGTACCTGACTAGTAAGTATCTTAAAACCTATGGATTGCTATGTCTCCAAAAGAGAATCAAGCATGTGTACAGGGGCATAAACGCAGCAGTGATAGGATTGGAGAGGTTCGGTGAGCAAATGAAGACCCTTTGAAGTCATATTGCATGGTACCCATTCCACGGGTTTCAACTACCCAGGTTTAAGGTATTCTTCCTTCAGCTAAAACATGCATGTGGAACCCAAGTATGATCAACCATGTGATCGGGAGACGTGTTCAAATATGTCTCAGTTTTCCTCCCCTGGTACTCGGGTGCAACATTCCAGACGCTTTACTAACACTCTCCCCACTTGGAGAGTCAGTCCCTTTAACCTCCTGTTTGGCCCAGTTTGCAATTTCTGCGGAAGATGAACAGGAATAGCGAGAACCAATGAGAGGCTAGCTGGAGGTGTCTGGACGGGCAAATTTAACTCTCATTTCCCACCAGGAAGAGGAATTAACCAAAGGCTCAGCATGCCGGGCCGGAACCAGATTAGGGCCTGAAGCCATCCTGCGGTGTTGCGGCCAGGTCACAAGAAAGCGAGTTGAAGAAAGGAGCTCAGGGGCACTGTAATTCACAAACCTGCAGAGTTATAAATGACAGCTATCGTCCAAAAATAGACTGAAGTAAGGCTGCCAAGAGGACTTGAAAGCGGGGCAGAATTGCAGGAAACCGATTTCAGGAGGTAGACTGGAATTGCATTGAAAGCATAGGAAAAGAGGCAGAACGTCCACAATGATGCACTTGGCCAAAAAGGGCGTATGCGTTTTTTCCTGAATATATTCAGGAAAAAACGCATACGCCCTTTTTGGCCAACCAAGCAAGCCTGCAAAGGAAATCTGCACTACAATGAAGTCTCACTTCCCCCCGGTCAAAAGGGCCATCTGAAAAAAGTGTAAAATCCAGAAAGGCAACAGGCTATGGAGAACTGGGAGCCTTGTTATGCTGATGGGCGGGATGTAAATTGCCAACAGACACTTGGGAGAAGTGTATGGTGTTTCCTGAAACATCTAAAAAACAAAGCAACAGAGCCTAGGGCACTTCCACTTATGGTCCTATAGCTTAGGGAAATTAAAATCAAAAAGACACAGCCACCCCAAAGTTTGGAACGGCTCTGTTTACAAGAACCTCGTTTACAGTACAAGTTCAACATCGCAGAAAGTGAAAAATGGATAAAGAAGTTGTGGTATTCACTTACAAAGCAATATCACTCAGCAATGAAATCTATGTCATCAGGCCCTTAGCAGCACAATGAGTGGATTCAGGTATGATGATTCTAACTGAAATAAGTCACAGAGAAAAAGAAACATCATAAGATATCAGTAATACACGGAATGGAAACTTGGCTACACAGGAACTGAATTACAGAACAGAACAGGGTCTCAAATTTAGAAAAACAACTTATGCTTGCTTAAGGGTAAAGGTGAGTTGGGGTGCTGCATAAAACCAGAGATTGAAATGAGCACAGATAAAGTTCCTTAAGTCAAATATGAAATAGACAAGAGCTACTCCTTGCTCAACGAAATGGACTCAACACCGCATATTAAACGCCTAAGAATGTACCTGACTAGTAAGTATCGTAAAACCTATGGATTGCTATGTCTCCAAAAGAGAATCAAGCATGTGTACAGGGGCATAAACGCAGCAGTGATAGGATTGGAGAGGTTCGGTGAGCAAATGAAGACCCTTTGAAGTCATATTGCATGGTACCCATTACACGGGTCTCAACTCTCCAGGTTTAAGGTATTCTTCCTTCAGCTAAAACATGCATGTGGAACCCAAGTATGATCAACCATGTGAACGGGAGACGTGTTCAAATATGTCTCAGTTTTCCTCCCCTGGTACTCGGGTGCAACATTCCAGACGCTTTACTAACACTCTCCCCACTTGGAGAGTCAGCGCTTTTAACCTCCTGTTTGGCCCAGTTTGCAATTTCTGCGGAAGATGAACAGGAATAGCGAGAACCAATGAGAGGCTAGCTGGAGGTGTCTGGACGGGCAAATTTAACTCTCATTTCCCACCAGGAAGAGGAATTAACCAAAGACTCAGCATGCCGGGCTTGAACCAGATTAGGGCCTGAAGCCATCCTGCGGTGTTGCGGCCAGGTCACAAGAAAGCGAGTTGAAGAAAGGAGCTCAGGGGCACTGTAATTCACAAACCTGCAGAGTTATAAATGACAGCTATCGTCCAAAAATAGACTGAAGTAAGGCTGCCAAGAGGACTTGAAAGCGGGGCAGAATTGCAGGAAACCGATTTCAGGAGGTAGACTGGAATTGCATTGAAAGCATAGGAAAAGAGGCAGAACGTCCACAATGATGCACTTGGCCAAAAAGGGCGTATGCGTTTTTTCCTGAATATATTCAGGAAAAAACGCATACGCCCTTTTTGGCCAACCAAGCAAGCTTGCAAAGGAAATCTGCACTACAATGAAGTCTCACTTCCCCCCGGTCAAAAGGGCCATCTGAAAAAAGTGTAAAATCCAGAAAGGCAACAGGCCATTGAGAACTGGGAGCCTTGTTATGCTGATGGGCGGGATGTAAATTGCCAACAGACACTTGGGAGAAGTGTATGGTGTTTCCTGAAACATCTAAAAAACAAAGCAACAGAGCCTAGGGCACTTCCACTTATGGTCCTATAGCTTAGGGAAATTAAAATCAAAAAGACACAGCCACCCCAAAGTTTGGAACGGCTCTGTTTAAAAGAACCTCGTTTACAGTACAAGTTCAATATCGCAGAAAGTGAAAAATGGATAAAGAAGTTGTGGTATTCACTTACAAAGCAATATCACTCAGCAATGAAATCTATGTCATCAGGCCCTTAGCAGCACAATGAGTGGATTCAGGTATGATGATTCTAACTGAAGTAAGTCACACAGAAAAAGAAACATCATAAGATATCAGTAATACACGGAATGTAAACTTGGCTACACAGGAACTGAATTACAGAACAGAACAGGGTCTCAAATTTAGAAAAACAACTTATGCTTGCTTAAGGGTAAAGGTGAGTTGGGGTGCTGCATAAAACCAGAGATTGAAATGAGCACAGATAAAGTTCCTTAAGCCAAATATGGAATAGACAAGAGCTACTCCTTGCTCAACGAAATGGACTCAACACCGCATATTAAACGCCTTAGAATGTACCTGACTTCTAAGTATCTTAAAACCTATGGATTGCTATGTCTCCGAAAGAGAATCAAGCATGTGTACAGGGGCATAAACGCAGCAGTGATAGGATTGGAGAGGTTCGGTGAGCAAATGAAGACCCTTTGAAGTCATATTGCATGGTACCCATTCCACGGGTTTCAACTACCCAGGTTTAAGGTATTCTTCCTTCAGCTAAAACATGCATGTGGAACTTAGAGTATGATCAACCATGTGATCGGGAGACGTGTTCAAATATGTCTCAGTTTTCCTCCCCTGGTACTCGGGTGCAACGTTCCAGATGCTTTACTAACACTCTCCCCACTTGGAGAGTCAGCGCCTTTAACCTCCTGTTTGGCCCAGTTTGCAATTTCTGTGGAAGATGAACAGGAATAGCGAGAACCAATGAGAGACTAGCTGGAGGTGTCTGGACGGGCAAATTTAACTCTCATTTCCCACCAGGAAGAGGAATTAACCAAAGGCTCAGCATGCCGGGCTGGAACCAGATTAGGGCCTGAAGCCATCCTGCGGTGTTGCGGCCAGCTCAAAAGAAAGCGAGTTGAAGAAAGGAGCTCAGGGGCACTGCAATTCACAAACCTGCAGAGTTATAAATGACAGCTATCGTCCAAAAATAGACTGAAGTAAGGCTGCCAAGAGGACTTGAAAGCGGGGCAGAATTGCAGGAAACCGATTTCAGGAGGTAGACTGGAATTGCATTGAAAGCATAGGAAAAGAGGCAGAACGTCCACAATGATGCACTTGGCCAAAAAGGGCGTATGCGTTTTTTCCTGAATATATTCAGGAAAAAACGCATACGCACTTTTTGGCCAACCAAGCAAGCTTGCAAAGGAAATCTGCACTACAATGAAGTCTCACTTCCCCCCGGTCAAAAGGGCCATCTGAAAAAAGTGTAAAATCCAGAAAGGCGGGGCAGACCATGGAAAACTGGGAGCCTTGTTATGCTGATGGGCGGGATGTAAATTGCCAACAGACACTAGGGAGAAGTGTATGGTGTTTCCTGAAACATCTAAAAAACAAAGCAACAGAACCTAGGGCACTTCCACTTATGGTCCTATAGCTTAGGGAAATTAAAATCAAAAAGACACAGCCACCCCAAAGTTTGGAACGGCTCTGTTTACAAGAACCTCGTTTACAGTACAAGTTCAACATCGCAGAAAGTGAAAAATGGATAAAGAAGTTGTGGTATTTACTTACAAAGCAATATCACTCAGCAATGAAATCTGTGTCATCAGGCCCTTAGCAGCACAATGAGTGGATTCAGGTATGATGATTCTAACTGAAATAAGTCACACAGAAAAAGAAACATCATAAGATATCAGTAATACACGGAATGTAAACTTGACTACACAGGAACTGAATTACAGAACAGAACAGGGTCTCAAATTTAGAAAACCAACTTATTCTTGCTTAAGGGTAAAGGTGAGTTGGGGTGCTGCATAAAACCAGAGATTGAAATGAGCACAGATAAAGTTCCTTAAGCCAAATATGGAATAGACAAGAGCTACTCCTTGCTCAACGAAATGGACTCAACACCCCATATTAAACGCCTAAGAATGTACCTGACTAGTAAGTATCTTAAAACCTATGGATTGCTATGTCTCCGAAAGAGAATCAAGCATGTGTACAGGGGCATAAACGCAGCAGTGATAGGATTGGAGAGGTTCGGTGAGCAAATGAAGACCCTTTGAAGTCATATTGCATGGTACCCATTCCACGGGTTTCAACTACCCAGGTTTAAGGTATTCTTCCTTCAGCTAAAACATGCATGTGGAACCTAGAGTATGATCAACCATGTGATCGGGAGACGTGTTCAAATATGTCTCAGTTTTCCTCCCCTGGTACTCGGGTGCAACATTCCAGACGCTTTACTAACACTCTCCCCACTTGGAGAGTCAGCGCCTTTAACCTCCTGTTTGGCCCAGTTTGCAATTTCTGCGGAAGATGAACAGGAATAGCGAGAACCAATGAGAGGCTAGCTGGAGGTGTCTGGACGGGCAAATTTAACTCTCATTTCCCACCAGGAAGAGGAATTAACCAAAGGCTCAGCATGCCGGGCTTGAACCAGATTAGGGCCTGAAGCCATCCTGCGGTGTTGCGGCCAGGTCACAAGAAAGCGAGTTGAAGAAAGGAGCTCAGGGGCACTGTAATTCACAAACCTGCAGAGTTATAAATGACAGCTATTGTCCAAAAATATACTGAAGTAAGGCTGCCAAGAGGACTTGAAAGCGGGGCAGAATTGCAGGAAACCGATTTCAGGAGGTAGACTGGAATTGCATTGAAAGCATAGGAAAAGAGGCAGAACGTCCACAATGATGCACTTGGCCAAAAAGGGCGTATGCGTTTTTTCCTGAATATATTCAGGAAAAAACGCATACGCCCTTTTTGGCCAACCAAGCAAGCTTGCAAAGGAAATCTGCACTACAATGAAGTCTCACTTCCCCCCGGTCAAAAGGGCCATCTGAAAAAAGTGTAAAATCCAGAAAGGCAACAGGCCATTGAGAACTGGGAGCCTTGTTATGCTGATGGGCGGGATGTAAATTGCCAACAGACACTTGGGAGAAGTGTATGGTGTTTCCTGAAACATCTAAAAAACAAAGCAACAGAGCCTAGGGCACTGCCACTTATGGTCCTATAGCTTAGGGAAATTAAAATCAAAAAGACACAGCCACCCCAAAGTTTGGAACGGCTCTGTTTAAAAGAACCTCGTTTACAGTACAAGTTCAATATCGCAGAAAGTGAAAAATGGATAAAGAAGTTGTGGTATTCACTTACAAAGCAATATCACTCAGCAATGAAATCTATGTCATCAGGCCCTTAGCAGCACAATGAGTGGATTCAGGTATGATGATTCTAACTGAAATAAGTCACACAGAAAAAGAAACATCATAAGATATCAGTAATACACGGAATGGAAACTTGGCTACACAGGAACTGAATTACAGAACAGAACGGGGTCTCAAATTTAGAAAAACAACTTATGCTTGCTTAAGGGTAAAGGTGAGTTGGGGTGCTGCATAAAACCAGAGATTGAAATGAGCACAGATAAAGTTCCTTAAGCCAAATATGGAATAGACAAGAGCTACTCCTTGCTCAACGAAATGGACTCAACACCGCATATTAAACACCTAAGAATGTACCTGACTTGTAAGTATCTTAAAACCTATGGATTGCTATGTCTCCGAAAGAGAATCAAGCATGTGTACAGGGGCATAAACGCAGCAGTGATAGGATTGGAGAGGTTCGGTGAGCAAATGAAGACCCTTTGAAGTCATATTGCATGGTACCCATTCCACGGGTTTCAACTACCCAGGTTTAAGGTATTCTTCCTTCAGCTAAAACATGCATGTGGAACTTAGAGTATGATCAACCATGTGATCGGGAGACGTGTTCAAATATGTCTCAGTTTTCCTCCCCTGGTACTCGGGTGCAACGTTCCAGATGCTTTACTAACACTCTCCCCACTTGGAGAGTCAGCGCCTTTAACCTCCTGTTTGGCCCAGTTTGCAATTTCTGTGGAAGATGAACAGGAATAGCGAGAACCAATGAGAGACTAGCTGGAGGTGTCTGGACGGGCAAATTTAACTCTCATTTCCCACCAGGAAGAGGAATTAACCAAAGGCTCAGCATGCCGGGCCGGAACCAGATTAGGGCCTGAAGCCATCCTGCGGTGTTGCGGCCAGCTCAAAAGAAAGCGAGTTGAAGAAAGGAGCTCAGGGGCACTGCAATTCACAAACCTGCAGAGTTATAAATGACAGCTATCGTCCAGAAATAGACTGAAGTAAGGCTGCCAAGAGGACTTGAAAGCGGGGCAGAATTGCAGGAAACCGATTTCAGGAGGTAGACTGGAATTGCATTGAAAGCATAGGAAAAGAGGCAGAACGTCCACAATGATGCACTTTGCCAAAAAGGGCGTATGCGTTTTTTCCTGAATATATTCAGGAAAAAACGCATACGCCCTTTTTGGCCAACCAAGCAAGCTTGCAAAGGAAATCTGCACTACAATGAAGTCTCACTTCCCCCCGGTCAAAAGGGCCATCTGAAAAAAGTGTAAAATCCAGAAAGGCAGGACAGGCCATGGAGAACTGGGAGCCTTGTTATGCTGATGGGCGGGATGTATATTGCCAACAGACACTCGGGAGAAGTGTATGGTGTTTCCTGAAACATCTAAAAAACAAAGCAACAGAGCCTAGGGCACTGCCACTTATGGTCCTATAGCTTAGGGAAATTAAAATCAAAAAGACACAGCCACCCCAAAGTTTGGGACGCCTCTGTTTACAAGAACCTCGTTTACAGTACAAGTTCAACATCGCAGAAAGTGAAAAATGGATAAAGAAGTTGTGGTATTTACTTACAAAGCAATATCACTCAGCAATGAAATCTGTGTCATCAGGCCCTTAGCAGCACAATGAGTGGATTCAGGTATGATGATTCTAACTGAAGTAAGTCACACAGAAAAAGAAACATCATAAGATATCAGTAATACATGGAATGTAAACTTGGCTACACAGGAACTGAATTACAGAACAGAACAGGGTCTCAAATTTAGAAAACCAACTTATGCTTGCTTAAGGGGAAAGGTGAGTTGGGGTGCTGCATAAAACCAGAGATTGAAATGAGCACAGATAAAGTTCCTTAAGTCAAATATGGAATAGACAAGAGCTACTCCTTGCTCAACGTAATGGACTCAACACCGCATATTAAACGCCTAAGAATGTACCTGACTAGTAAGTATCGTAAAACCTATGGATTGCTATGTCTCCGAAAGAGAATCAAGCATGTGTACAGGGGCATAAACGCAGCAGTGATAGGATTGGAGAGGTTCGGTGAGCAAATGAAGACCCTTTGAAGTCATATTGCATGGTACCCATTACACGGGTCTCAACTCTCCAGGTTTAAGGTATTCTTCCTTCTGCTAAAACATGCATGTGGAACCCAAGTATGATCAACCATGTGAACGGGAGACGTGTTCAAATATGTCTCAGTTTTCCTCCCCTGGTACTCGGGTGCAACATTCCAGACGCTTTACTAACACTCTCCCCACTTGGAGAGTCAGCGCCTTTAACCTCCTGTTTGGCCCAGTTTGCAATTTCTGCGGAAGATGAACAGGAATAGCGAGAACCAATGAGAGACTAGCTGGAGGTGTCTGGACGGGCAAATTTAACTCTCATTTCCCACCAGGAAGAGGAAATAACCAAAGGCTCAGCGTGCCGTGCTGGAACCAGATTAGGGCCTGAAGCCATCCTGCGGTGTTGCGGCCAGCTCAAAAGAAAGCGAGTTGAAGAAAGGAGCTCAGGGGCACTGTAATTCACAAACCTGCAGAGTTATAAATGACAGCTATCGTCCAAAAATAGACTGAAGTAAGGCTGCCAAGAGGACTTGAAAGCGGGGCAGAATTGCAGGAAACCGATTTCAGGAGGTAGACTGGAATTGCATTGAAAGCATAGGAAAAGAGGCAGAACGTCCACAATGATGCACTTGGCCAAAAAGGGCGTATGCGTTTTTTCCTGAATATATTCAGGAAAAAACGCATACGCCCTTTTTGGCCAACCAAGCAAGCTTGCAAAGGAAATCTGCACTACAATGAAGTCTCACTTCCCCCCGGTCAAAAGGGCCATCTGAAAAAAGTGTAAAATCCAGAAAGGCAGGACAGGCCATGGAGAACTGGGAGCCTTGTTATGCTGATGGGCGGGATGTAAATTGCAACAACCACTCGGGAGAAGTGTATGGTGTTTCCTGAAACATCTAAAAAACAAAGCAACAGAGCCTAGGGCACTGCCACTTATGGTCCTATAGCTTAGGGAAATTAAAATCAAAAAGACACAGCCACCCCAAAGTTTGGGACGCCTCTGTTTACAAGAACCTTGTTTACAGTACAAGATCAACATCGCAGAAAGTGAAAAATGGATAAAGAAGTTGTGGTATTTACTTACAAAGCAATATCACTCAGCAATGAAATCTATGTCATCAGGCCCTTAGCATCACAATGAGTGGATTCAGGTATGATGATTCTAACTGAAATAAGTCACACAGAAAAAGAAACATCATAAGATATCAGTAATACATGGAATGTAAACTTGGCTACACAGGAACTGAATTACAGAAGAGAACAGGGTCTCAAATTTAGAAAACCAACTTATGCTTGCTTAAGGGTAAAGGTGAGTTGGGGTGCTGCATAAAACCAGAGATTGAAATGAGCACAGATAAAGTTCCTTAAGTCAAATATGAAATAGACAAGAGCTACTCCTTGCTCAACGAAATGGACTCAACACCGCATATTAAACGCCTAAGAATGTACCTGACTAGTAAGTATCGTAAAACCTATGGATTGCTATGTCTCCAAAAGAGAATCAAGCATGTGTACAGGGGCATAAACGCAGCAGTGATAGGATTGGAGAGGTTCGGTGAGCAAACGAAGACCCTTTGAAGTCATATTGCATGGTACCCATTCCACGGGTTTCAACTACCCAGGTTTAAGGTATTCTTCCTTCAGCTAAAACATGCATGTGGAACCCAAGTATAATGAACCATGTGAATGGGAGACGTGTTCAAATATGTCTCAGTTTTCCTCCCCTGGTACTCGGGTGCAACATTCCAGACGCTTTACTTACACTCTCCCCACTTGGAGAGTCAGCACCTTTAACCTCCTGTTTGGCCCAGTTTGCAATTTCTGCGGAAGATGAACAGGAATAGCGAGAACCAATGAGAGGCTAGCTGGAGGTGTCTGGACGGGCAAATTTAACTCTCATTTCCCACCAGGAAGAGGAATTAACCAAAGGCTCAGCATGCCGTGCCGGAACCAGATTAGGGCCTGAAGCCATCCTGCGGTGTTGCGGCCAGGTCACAAGAAAGCGAGTTGAAGAAAGGAGCTCAGGGGCACTGTAATTCACAAACCTGCAGAGTTATAAATGACAGCTATCGTCCAAAAATAGACTGAAGTAAGGCTGCCAAGAGGACTTGAAAGCGGGGCAGAATTGCAGGAAACCGATTTCAGGAGGTAGACTGGAATTGCATTGAAAGCATAGGAAAAGAGGCAGAACGTCCACAATGATGCACTTGGCCAAAAAGGGCGTATGCGTTTTTTCCTGAATATATTCAGGAAAAAACGCATACGCCCTTTTTGGCCAACCAAGCAAGCTTGCAAAGGAAATCTGCACTACAATGAAGTCTCACTTCCCCCCGGTCAAAAGGGCCATCTGAAAAAAGTGTAAAATCCAGAAAGGCAGGACAGGCCATGGAGAACTGGGAGCCTTGTTATGCTGATGGGCGGGATGTATATTGCCAACAGACACTCGGGAGAAGTGTATGGTGTTTCCTGAAACATCTAAAAAACAAAGCAACAGAGCCTAGGGCACTGCCACTTATGGTCCTATAGCTTAGGGAAATTAAAATCAAAAAGACACAGCCACCCCAAAGTTTGGGACGCCTCTGTTTACAAGAACCTCGTTTACAGTACAAGTTCAACATCGCAGAAAGTGAAAAATGGATAAAGAAGTTGTGGTATTCACTTACAAAGCAATATCACTCAGCAATGAAATCTGTGTCATCAGGCCCTTAGCAGCACAATGAGTGGATTCAGGTATGATGATTCTAACTGAAGTAAGTCACACAGAAAAAGAAACATCATAAGATATCAGTAATACACGGAATGTAAACTTGGCTACACAGGAACTGAATTACAGAACAGAACAGGGTCTCAAATTTAGAAAAACAACTTATGCTTGCTTAAGGGGAAAGGTGAGTTGGGGTGCTGCATAAAACCAGAGATTGAAATGAGCACAGATAAAGTTCCTTAAGTCAAATATGGAATAGACAAGAGCTACTCCTTGCTCAACGTAATGGACTCAACACCGCATATTAAACGCCTAAGAATGTACCTGACTAGTAAGTATCGTAAAACCTATGGATTGCTATGTCTCCGAAAGAGAATCAAGCATGTGTACAGGGGCATAAACGCAGCAGTGATAGGATTGGAGAGGTTCGGTGAGCAAATGAAGACCCTTTGAAGTCATATTGCATGGTACCCATTACACGGGTCTCAACTCTCCAGGTTTAAGGTATTCTTCCTTCAGCTAAAACATGCATGTGGAACCCAAGTATGATCAACCATGTGAACGGGAGACGTGTTCAAATATGTCTCAGTTTTCCTCCCCTGGTACTCGGGTGCAACATTCCAGACGCTTTACTAACACTCTCCCCACTTGGAGAGTCAGCGCCTTTAACCTCCTGTTTGGCCCAGTTTGCAATTTCTGCGGAAGATGAACAGGAATAGCGAGAACCAATGAGAGACTAGCTGGAGGTGTCTGGACGGGCAAATTTAACTCTCATTTCCCACCAGGAAGAGGAAATAACCAAAGGCTCAGCGTGCCGTGCTGGAACCAGATTAGGGCCTGAAGCCATCCTGCGGTGTTGCGGCCAGCTCAAAAGAAAGCGAGTTGAAGAAAGGAGCTCAGGGGCACTGTAATTCACAAACCTGCAGAGTTATAAATGACAGCTATCGTCCAAAAATAGACTGAAGTAAGGCTGCCAAGAGGACTTGAAAGCGGGGCAGAATTGCAGGAAACCGATTTCAGGAGGTAGACTGGAATTGCATTGAAAGCATAGGAAAAGAGGCAGAACGTCCACAATGATGCACTTGGCCAAAAAGGGCGTATGCGTTTTTTCCTGAATATATTCAGGAAAAAACGCATACGCCCTTTTTGGCCAACCAAGCAAGCTTGCAAAGGAAATCTGCACTACAATGAAGTCTCACTTCCCCCCGGTCAAAAGGGCCATCTGAAAAAAGTGTAAAATCCAGAAAGGCAGGACAGGCCATGGAGAACTGGGAGCCTTGTTATGCTGATGGGCGGGATGTAAATTGCAACAACCACTCGGGAGAAGTGTATGGTGTTTCCTGAAACATCTAAAAAACAAAGCAACAGAGCCTAGGGCACTGCCACTTATGGTCCTATAGCTTAGGGAAATTAAAATCAAAAAGACACAGCCACCCCAAAGTTTGGGACGCCTCTGTTTACAAGAACCTTGTTTACAGTACAAGATCAACATCGCAGAAAGTGAAAAATGGATAAAGAAGTTGTGGTATTTACTTACAAAGCAATATCACTCAGCAATGAAATCTATGTCATCAGGCCCTTAGCATCACAATGAGTGGATTCAGGTATGATGATTCTAACTGAAATAAGTCACACAGAAAAAGAAACATCATAAGATATCAGTAATACATGGAATGTAAACTTGGCTACACAGGAACTGAATTACAGAAGAGAACAGGGTCTCAAATTTAGAAAACCAACTTATGCTTGCTTAAGGGGAAAGGTGAGTTGGGGTGCTGCATAAAACCAGAGATTGAAATGAGCACAGATAAAGTTCCTTAAGTCAAATATGGAATAGACAAGAGCTACTCCTTGCTCAACGTAATGGACTCAACACCGCATATTAAACGCCTAAGAATGTACCTGACTAGTAAGTATCGTAAAACCTATGGATTGCTATGTCTCCGAAAGAGAATCAAGCATGTGTACAGGGGCATAAACGCAGCAGTGATAGGATTGGAGAGGTTCGGTGAGCAAATGAAGACCCTTTGAAGTCATATTGCATGGTACCCATTACACGGGTCTCAACTCTCCAGGTTTAAGGTATTCTTCCTTCAGCTAAAACATGCATGTGGAACCCAAGTATGATCAACCATGTGAACGGGAGACGTGTTCAAATATGTCTCAGTTTTCCTCCCCTGGTACTCGGGTGCAACATTCCAGACGCTTTACTAACACTCTCCCCACTTGGAGAGTCAGCGCCTTTAACCTCCTGTTTGGCCCAGTTTGCAATTTCTGCGGAAGATGAACAGGAATAGCGAGAACCAATGAGAGACTAGCTGGAGGTGTCTGGACGGGCAAATTTAACTCTCATTTCCCACCAGGAAGAGGAAATAACCAAAGGCTCAGCGTGCCGTGCTGGAACCAGATTAGGGCCTGAAGCCATCCTGCGGTGTTGCGGCCAGCTCAAAAGAAAGCGAGTTGAAGAAAGGAGCTCAGGGGCACTGTAATTCACAAACCTGCAGAGTTATAAATGACAGCTATCGTCCAAAAATAGACTGAAGTAAGGCTGCCAAGAGGACTTGAAAGCGGGGCAGAATTGCAGGAAACCGATTTCAGGAGGTAGACTGGAATTGCATTGAAAGCATAGGAAAAGAGGCAGAACGTCCACAATGATGCACTTGGCCAAAAAGGGCGTATGCGTTTTTTCCTGAATATATTCAGGAAAAAACGCATACGCCCTTTTTGGCCAACCAAGCAAGCTTGCAAAGGAAATCTGCACTACAATGAAGTCTCACTTCCCGCCGGTCAAAAGGGCCATCTGAAAAAAGTGTAAAATCCAGAAAGGCAGGACAGGCCATGGAGAACTGGGAGCCTTGTTATGCTGATGGGCGGGATGTAAATTGCCAACAAACACTCGGGAGAAGTGTATGGTGTTTCCTGAAACATCTAAAAAACAAAGCAACAGAGCCTAGGGCACTGCCACTTATGGTCCTATAGCTTAGGGAAATTAAAATAAAAAAGACACAGCCACCCCAAAGTTTGGGACGCCTCTGTTTACAAGAACCTTGTTTACAGTACAAGATCAACATCACAGAAAGTGAAAAATGGATAAAGAAGTTGTGGTATTTACTTACAAAGCAATATCACTCAGCAATGAAATCTATGTCATCAAGCCCTTAGCATCACAATGAGTGGATTCAGGTATGATGATTCTAACTGAAATAAGTCACACAGAAAAAGAAACATCATAAGATATCAGTAATACATGGAATGTAAACTTGGCTACACAGGAACTGAATTACAGAACAGAACAGGGTCTCAAATTTAGAAAACCAACTTATGCTTGCTTAAGGGTAAAGGTGAGTTGGGGTGCTGCATAAAACCAGAGATTGAAATGAGCACAGATAAAGTTCCTTAAGTCAAATATGAAATAGACAAGAGCTACTCCTTGCTCAACGAAATGGACTCAACACCGCATATTAAACGCCTAAGAATGTACCTGACTAGTAAGTATCGTAAAACCTATGGATTGCTATGTCTCCAAAAGAGAATCAAGCATGTGTACAGGGGCATAAACGCAGCAGTGATAGGATTGGAGAGGTTCGGTGAGCAAATGAAGACCCTTTGAAGTCATATTGCATGGTACCCATTCCACGGGTTTCAACTACCCAGGTTTAAGGTATTCTTCCTTCAGCTAAAACATGCATGTGGAACCCAGAGTATGATCAACCATGTGAATGGGAGACGTGTTCAAATATGTCTCAGTTTTCCTCCCCTGGTACTCGGGTGCAACATTCCAGACGCTTTACTTACACTCTCCCCACTTGGAGAGTCAGCACCTTTAACCTCCTGTTTGGCCCAGTTTGCAATTTCTGCGGAAGATGAACAGGAATAGCGAGAACCAATGAGAGGCTAGCTGGAGGTGTCTGGACGGGCAAATTTAACTCTCATTTCCCACCAGGAAGAGGAATTAACCAAAGGCTCAGCATGCCGTGCCGGAACCAGATTAGGGCCTGAAGCCATCCTGCGGTGTTGCGGCCAGGTCACAAGAAAGCGAGTTGAAGAAAGGAGCTCAGGGGCACTGTAATTCACAAACCTGCAGAGTTATAAATGACAGCTATCGTCCAAAAATAGACTGAAGTAAGGCTGCCAAGAGGACTTGAAAGCGGGGCAGAATTGCAGGAAACCGATTTCAGGAGGTAGACTGGAATTGCATTGAAAGCATAGGAAAAGAGGCAGAACGTCCACAATGATGCACTTGGCCAAAAAGGGCGTATGCGTTTTTTCCTGAATATATTCAGGAAAAAACGCATACGCCCTTTTTGGCCAACCAAGCAAGCTTCCAAAGGAAATCTGCACTACAATGAAGTCTCACTTCCCCCCGGTCAAAAGGGCCATCTGAAAAAAGTGTAAAATCCAGAAAGGCAGGACAGGCCATGGAGAACTGGGAGCCTTGTTATGCTGATGGGCGGGATGTATATTGCCAACAGACACTCGGGAGAAGTGTATGGTGTTTCCTGAAACATCTAAAAAACAAAGCAACAGAGCCTAGGGCACTGCCACTTATGGTCCTATAGCTTAGGGAAATTAAAATCAAAAAGACACAGCCACCCCAAAGTTTGGGACGCCTCTGTTTACAAGAACCTCGTTTACAGTACAAGTTCAACATCGCAGAAAGTGAAAAATGGATAAAGAAGTTGTGGTATTCACTTACAAAGCAATATCACTCAGCAATGAAATCTGTGTCATCAGGCCCTTAGCAGCACAATGAGTGGATTCAGGTATGATGATTCTAACTGAAGTAAGTCACACAGAAAAAGAAACATCATAAGATATCAGTAATACACGGAATGTAAACTTGGCTACACAGGAACTGAATTACAGAACAGAACAGGGTCTCAAATTTAGAAAAACAACTTATGCTTGCTTAAGGGGAAAGGTGAGTTGGGGTGCTGCATAAAACCAGAGATTGAAATGAGCACAGATAAAGTTCCTTAAGTCAAATATGGAATAGACAAGAGCTACTCCTTGCTCAACGTAATGGACTCAACACCGCATATTAAACGCCTAAGAATGTACCTGACTAGTAAGTATCGTAAAACCTATGGATTGCTATGTCTCCGAAAGAGAATCAAGCATGTGTACAGGGGCATAAACGCAGCAGTGATAGGATTGGAGAGGTTCGGTGAGCAAATGAAGACCCTTTGAAGTCATATTGCATGGTACCCATTACACGGGTCTCAACTCTCCAGGTTTAAGGTATTCTTCCTTCTGCTAAAACATGCATGTGGAACCCAAGTATGATCAACCATGTGAACGGGAGACGTGTTCAAATATGTCTCAGTTTTCCTCCCCTGGTACTCGGGTGCAACATTCCAGACGCTTTACTAACACTCTCCCCACTTGGAGAGTCAGCGCCTTTAACCTCCTGTTTGGCCCAGTTTGCAATTTCTGCGGAAGATGAACAGGAATAGCGAGAACCAATGAGAGACTAGCTGGAGGTGTCTGGACGGGCAAATTTAACTCTCATTTCCCACCAGGAAGAGGAAATAACCAAAGGCTCAGCGTGCCGTGCTGGAACCAGATTAGGGCCTGAAGCCATCCTGCGGTGTTGCGGCCAGCTCAAAAGAAAGCGAGTTGAAGAAAGGAGCTCAGGGGCACTGTAATTCACAAACCTGCAGAGTTATAAATGACAGCTATCGTCCAAAAATAGACTGAAGTAAGGCTGCCAAGAGGACTTGAAAGCGGGGCAGAATTGCAGGAAACCGATTTCAGGAGGTAGACTGGAATTGCATTGAAAGCATAGGAAAAGAGGCAGAACGTCCACAATGATGCACTTGGCCAAAAAGGGCGTATGCGTTTTTTCCTGAATATATTCAGGAAAAAACGCATACGCCCTTTTTGGCCAACCAAGCAAGCTTGCAAAGGAAATCTGCACTACAATGAAGTCTCACTTCCCGCCGGTCAAAAGGGCCATCTGAAAAAAGTGTAAAATCCAGAAAGGCAGGACAGGCCATGGAGAACTGGGAGCCTTGTTATGCTGATGGGCGGGATGTAAATTGCCAACAACCACTCGGGAGAAGTGTATGGTGTTTCCTGAAACATCTAAAAAACAAAGCAACAGAGCCTAGGGCACTGCCACTTATGGTCCTATAGCTTAGGGAAATTAAAATAAAAAAGACACAGCCACCCCAAAGTTTGGGACGCCTCTGTTTACAAGAACCTTGTTTACAGTACAAGATCAACATCACAGAAAGTGAAAAATGGATAAAGAAGTTGTGGTATTTACTTACAAAGCAATATCACTCAGCAATGAAATCTATGTCATCAGGCCCTTAGCATCACAATGAGTGGATTCAGGTATGATGATTCTAACTGAAATAAGTCACACAGAAAAAGAAACATCATAAGATATCAGTAATACATGGAATGTAAACTTGGCTACACAGGAACTGAATTACAGAACAGAACAGGGTCTCAAATTTAGAAAACCAACTTATGCTTGCTTAAGGGTAAAGGTGAGTTGGGGTGCTGCATAAAACCAGAGATTGAAATGAGCACAGATAAAGTTCCTTAAGTCAAATATGAAATAGACAAGAGCTACTCCTTGCTCAACGAAATGGACTCAACACCGCATATTAAACGCCTAAGAATGTACCTGACTAGTAAGTATCGTAAAACCTATGGATTGCTATGTCTCCAAAAGAGAATCAAGCATGTGTACAGGGGCATAAACGCAGCAGTGATAGGATTGGAGAGGTTCGGTGAGCAAATGAAGACCCTTTGAAGTCATATTGCATGGTACCCATTCCACGGGTTTCAACTACCCAGGTTTAAGGTATTCTTCCTTCAGCTAAAACATGCATGTGGAACCCAAGTATAATCAACAATGTGAATGGGAGACGTGTTCAAATATGTCTCAGTTTTCCTCCCCTGGTACTCGGGTGCAACATTCCAGACGCTTTACTTACACTCTCCCCACTTGGAGAGTCAGCACCTTTAACCTCCTGTTTGGCCCAGTTTGCAATTTCTGCGGAAGATGAACAGGAATAGCGAGAACCAATGAGAGGCTAGCTGGAGGTGTCTGGACGGGCAAATTTAACTCTCATTTACCACCAGGAAGAGGAATTAACCAAAGGCTCAGCATGCCGTGCTGGAACCAGATTAGGGCCTGAAGCCATCCTGCGGTGTTGCGGCCAGGTCACAAGAAAGCGAGTTGAAGAAAGGAGCTCAGGGGCACTGTAATTCACAAACCTGCAGAGTTATAAATGACAGCTATCGTCCAAAAATAGACTGAAGTAAGGCTGCCAAGAGGACTTGAAAGCGGGGCAGAATTGCAGGAAACCGATTTCAGGAGGTAGACTGGAATTGCATTGAAAGCATAGGAAAAGAGGCAGAACGTCCACAATGATGCACTTGGCCAAAAAGGGCGTATGCGTTTTTTCCTGAATATATTCAGGAAAAAACGCATACGCCCTTTTTGGCCAACCAAGCAAGCTTCCAAAGGAAATCTGCACTACAATGAAGTCTCACTTCCCCACGGTCAAAAGGGCCATCTGAAAAAAGTGTAAAATCCAGAAAGGCAACAGGCCATTGAGAACTGGGAGCCTTGTTATGCTGATGGGCGGGATGTAAATTGCCAGCAGACACTTGGGAGAAGTGTATGGTGTTTCCTGAAACATCTAAAAAACAAAGCAACAGAGCCTAGGGCACTTCCACTTATGGTCCTATAGCTTAGGGAATTTAAAATCAAAAAGACACAGCCACCCCAAAGTTTGGAATGGCTCTGTTTACAAGAACCTCGTTTACAGTACAAGTTCAACATTGCAGAAAGTGAAAAATGGATAAAGAAGTTGTGGTATTCACTTACAAAGCAATATCACTCAGCAATGAAATCTATGTCATCAGGCCCTTAGCAGCACAATGAGTGGATTCAGGTATGATGATTCTAACTGAAATAAGTCACACAGAAAAAGAAACATCATAAGATATCAGTAATACACGGAATGGAAACTTGGCTACACAGGAACTGAATTACAGAACAGAACAGGGCCTCAAATTTAGAAAACCAACTTATGCTTGCTTAAGGGTAAAGGTGAGTTGGGGTGCTGCATAAAACCAGAGATTGAAATGAGCACAGATAAAGTTCCTTAAGTCAAATATGGAATAGACAAGAGCTACTCCTTGCTCAACGAAATGGACTCAACACCGCATATTAAACGCCTAAGAATGTACCTGACTTGTAAGTATCTTAAAACCTATGGATTGCTATGTCTCCAAAAGAGAATCAAGCATGTGTACAGGGGCATAAACGCAGCAGTGATAGGATTGGAGAGGTTCGGTGAGCAAATGAAGACCCTTTGAAATCATATTGCATGGTACCCATTCCACGGGTTTCAACTACCCAGGTTTAAGGTATTCTTCCTTCAGCTAAAACATGCATGTGGAACCTAGAGTATGATCAACCATGTGATCGGGAGACGTGTTCAAATATGTCTCAGTTTTCCTCCCCTGGTACTCGGGTGCAACATTCCAGACGCTTTACTAACACTCTCCCCACTTGGAGAGTCAGCGCCTTTAACCTCCTGTTTGGCCCAGTTTGCAATTTCTGCGGAAGATGAACAGGAATAGCGAGAACCAATGAGAGGCTAGCTGGAGGTGTCTGGACGGGCAAATTTAACTCTCATTTCCCACCAGGAAGAGGAAATAACCAAAGGCTCAGCGTGCTGTACCGGAACCAGATTAGGGCCTGAAGCCATCCTGCGGTGTTGCGGCCAGGTCACAAGAAAGCGAGTTGAAGAAAGGAGCTCAGGGGCACTGTAATTCACAAACCTGCAGAGTTATAAATGACAGCTATCGTCCAAAAATAGACTGAAGTAAGGCTGCCAAGAGGACTTGAAAGCGGGGCAGAATTGCAGGAAACCGATTTCAGGAGGTAGACTGGAATTGCATTGAAAGCATAGGAAAAGAGGCAGAACGTCCACAATGATGCACTTGGCCAAAAAGGGCGTATGCGTTTTTTCCTGAATATATTCAGGAAAAAACGCATACGCCCTTTTTGGCCAACCAAGCAAGCTTGGAAAGGAAATCTGCACTACAATGAAGTCTCACTTCCCCCCGGTCAAAAGGGCCATCTGAAAAAAGTGTAAAATCCAGAAAGGCAGGACAGGTCATGGAGAACTGGGAGCCTTGTTATGCTGATGGGCGGGATGTAAATTGCCAACAGACACTCGGGAGAAGTGTATGGTGTTTCCTGAAACATCTAAAAAACAAAGCAACAGAGCCTAGGGCACTGCCACTTATGGTCCTATAGCTTAGGGAAATTAAAATCAAAAAGACACAGCCACCCCAAAGTTTGGGACGCCTCTGTTTACAAGAACCTCGTTTACAGTACAAGTTCAACATCTCAGAAAGTGAAAAATGGATAAAGAAGTTGTGGTATTTACTTACAAAGCAATATCACTCAGCAATGAAATCTGTGTCATCAGGCCCTTAGCAGCACAATGAGTGGATTCAGGTATGATGATTCTAACTGAAGTAAGTCACACAGAAAAAGAAACATCATAAGATATCAGTAATACACGGAATGTAAACTTGGCTACACAGGAACTGAATTACAGAACAGAACAGGGTCTCAAATTTAGAAAACCAACTTATGCTTGCTTAAGGGTAAAGGTGAGTTGGGGTGCTGCATAAAACCAGAGATTGAAATGAGCACAGATAAAGTTCCTTAAGTCAAATATGGAATAGACAAGAGCTACACCTTGCTCAACGAAATGGACTCAACACCGCATATTAAACGCCTAAGAATGTACCTGACTAGTAATTATCGTAAAACCTATGGATTGCTATATCTCCGAAAGAGAATCAAGCCTGTGTACAGGGGCATAAACGCAGCAGTGATAGGATTGGAGAGGTTCGGTGAGCAAATGAAGACCCTTTGAAGTCATATTGCATGGTACCCATTACACGGGTCTCAACTCTCCAGGTTTAAGGTATTCTTCCTTCAGCTAAAACATGCATGTGGAACCCAAGTATGATCAACCATGTGAACGGGAGACGTGTTCAAATATGTCTCAGTTTTCATACCCTGGTACTCGGGTGCAACATTCCAGACGCTTTACTAACACTCTCCCCACTTGGAGAGTCAGCGCCTTTAACCTCCTGTTTGGCCCAGTTTGCAATTTCTGCGGAAGATGAACAGGAATAGCGAGAACCAATGAGAGGCTAGCTGGAGGTGTCTGGACGGGCAAATTTAACTCTCATTTCCCACCAGGAAGAGGAAATAACCAAAGGCTCAGCGTGCCGTACCGGAACCAGATTAGGGCCTGAAGCCATCCTGCGGTGTTGCGGCCAGCTCAAAAGAAAGCGAGTTGAAGAAAGGAGCTCAGGGGCACTGTAATTCACAAACCTGCAGAGTTATAAATGACAGCTATCATCCAAAAATAGACTGAAGTAAGGCTGCCAAGAGGACTTGAAAGCGGGGCAGAATTGCAGGAAACCGATTTCAGGAGGTAGACTGGAATTGCACTGAAAGCATAGGAAAAGAGGCAGAACGTCCACAATGATGCACTTGGCCAAAAAGGGCGTATGCGTTTTTTCCTGAATATATTCAGGAAAAAACGCATACGCCCTTTTTGGCCAACCAAGCAAGCTTGCAAAGGAAATCTGCACTACAATGAAGTCTCACTTCCTCCCGGTCGAAAGGGCCATCTGAAAAAAGTGTAAAATCCAAAAAGGCAGGACAGGCCATGGAGAACTGGGAGCCTTGTTATGCTGATGGGCGGGATGTAAATTGCCAACAACCACTCGGGAGAAGAGTATGGTGTTTCCTGAAACATCTAAAAAACAAAGCAACAGAACCTAGGGCACTTCCACTTATGGTCCTATAGCTTAGGGAAATTATAATAAAAAAGACACAGCCACCCCAAAGTTTGGGACGCCTCTGTTTACAAGAACCTCGTTTACAGTACAAGTTCAACATCTCAGAAAGTGAAAAATGGATAAAGAAGTTGTGGTATTTACTTACAAAGCAATATCACTCAGCAATGAAATCTGTGTCATCAGGCCCTTAGCAGCACAATGAGTGGATTCAGGTATGATGATTCTAACTGAAGTAAGTCACACAGAAAAAGAAACATCATAAGATATCAGTAATACACGGAATGTAAACTTGGCTACACAGGAACTGAATTACAGAACAGAACAGGGTCTCAAATTTAGAAAACCAACTTATGCTTGCTTAAGGGTAAAGGTGAGTTGGGGTGCTGCATAAAACCAGAGATTGAAATGAGCACAGATAAAGTTCCTTAAGTCAAATATGGAATAGACAAGAGCTACTCCTTGCTCAACGAAATGGACTCAACACCACATATTAAACGCCTAAGAATGTACCTGACTAGTAATTATCGTAAAACCTATGGATTGCTATGTCTCCGAAAGAGAATCAAGCATGTGTACAGGGGCATAAACGCAGCAGTGATAGGATTGGAGAGGTTCGGTGAGCAAATGAAGACCCTTTGAAGTCATATTGCATGGTACCCATTACACGGGTCTCAACTCTCCAGGTTTAAGGTATTCTTCCTTCAGCTAAAACATGCATGTGGAACCCAAGTATGATCAACCATGTGAACGGGAGACGTGTTCAAATATGTCTCAGTTTTCCTCCCCTGGTACTCGGGTGCAACATTCCAGACGCTTTACTAACACTCTCCCCACTTGGAGAGTCAGCGCCTTTAACCTCCTGTTTGGCCCAGTTTGCAATTTCTGCGGAAGATGAACAGGAATAGCGAGAACCAATGAGAGGCTAGCTGGAGGTGTCTGGACGGGCAAATTTAACTCTCATTTCCCACCAGGAAGAGGAAATAACCAAAGGCTCAGCGTGCCGTACCGGAACCAGATTAGGGCCTGAAGCCATCCTGCGGTGTTGCGGCCAGCTCAAAAGAAAGCGAGTTGAAGAAAGGAGCTCAGGGGCACTGTAATTCACAAACCTGCAGAGTTATAAATGACAGCTATCATCCAAAAATAGACTGAAGTAAGGCTGCCAAGAGGACTTGAAAGCGGGGCAGAATTGCAGGAAACCGATTTCAGGAGGTAGACTGGAATTGCATTGAAAGCATAGGAAAAGAGGCAGAACGTCCACAATGATGCACTTGGCCAAAAAGGGCGTATGCGTTTTTTCCTGAATATATTCAGGAAAAAACGCATACGCCCTTTTTGGCCAACCAAGCAAGCTTGCAAAGGAAATCTGCACTACAATGAAGTCTCACTTCCCCCCGGTCAAAAGGGCCATCTGAAAAAAGTGTAAAATCCAAAAAGGCAGGACAGGCCATGGAGAACTGGGAGCCTTGTTATGCTGATGGGCGGGATGTAAATTGCCAACAACCACTCGGGAGAAGAGTATGGTGTTTCCTGAAACATCTAAAAAACAAAGCAACAGAACCTAGGGCACTTCCACTTATGGTCCTATAGCTTAGGGAAATTAAAATAAAAAAGACACAGCCACCCCAAAGTTTGGAACGGCTCTGTTTACAAGAACCTCGTTTACAGTACAAGTTCAACGTCGCAGAAAGTGAAAAATGGATAAAGAAGTTGTGGTATTTTCTTACAAAGCAATATCACTCAGCAATGAAATCTGTGTCATCAGGCCCTTAGCAGCACAATGAGTGGATTCAGGTATGATGATTCTAACTGAAGTAAGTCACACAGAAAAAGAAACATCATAAGATATCAGTAATACACGGAATGTAAACTTGGCTACACAGGAACTGAATTACAGAACAGAACAGGGTCTCAAATTTAGAAAACCAACTTATGCTTGCTTAAGGGTAAAGGTGAGTTGGGGTGCTGCATAAAACCAGAGATTGAAATGAGCACAGATAAAGTTCCTTAAGCCAAATATGGAATAGACAAGAGCTACTCCTTGCTCAACGAAATGGACTCAACACCCCATATTAAACGCCTAAGAATGTACCTGACTAATAAGTATCTTAAAACCTATGGATTGCTATGTCTCCGAAAGAGAATCAAGCATGTGTACAGGGGCATAAACGCAGCAGTGATAGGATTGGAGAGGTTCGGTGAGCAAATGAAGACCCTTTGAAGTCATATTGCATGGTACCCATTACACGGGTCTCAACTCTCCAGGTTTAAGGTATTCTTCCTTCAGCTAAAACATGCATGTGGAACCCAAGTATGATCAACCATGTGAACGGGAGACGTGTTCAAATATGTCTCAGTTTTCCTCCCCTGGTACTCGGGTGCAACATTCCAGACGCTTTACTAACACTCTCCCCACTTGGAGAGTCAGTCCCTTTAACCTCCTGTTTGGCCCAGTTTGCAATTTCTGCGGAAGATGAACAGGAATAGCGAGAACCAATGAGAGACTAGCTGGAGGTGTCTGGACGGGCAAATTTAACTCTCATTTCCCACCAGGAAGAGGAAATAACCAAAGGCTCAGCGTGCCGTGCCGGAACCAGATTAGGGCCTGAAGCCATGCTGCGGTGTTGCGGCCAGGTCACAAGAAAGCGAGTTGAAGAAAGGAGCTCAGGGGCACTGTAATTCACAAACCTGCAGAGTTATAAATGACAGCTATCGTCCAAAAATAGACTGAAGTAAGGCTGCCAAGAGGACTTGAAAGCGGGGCAGATTGCAGGAAACCGATTTCAGGAGGTAGACTGGAATTGCATTGAAAGCATAGGAAAAGAGGCAGAACGTCCACAATGATGCACTTGGCCAAAAAGGGCGTATGCGTTTTTTCCTGAATATATTCAGGAAAAAACGCATACGCCCTTTTTGGCCAACCAAGCAAGCTTGCAAAGGAAATCTGCACTACAATGAAGTCTCACTTCCCCCCGGTCAAAAGGGCCATCTGAAAAAAGTGTAAAATCCAGAAAGGCAGGACAGGCCATGGAGAACTGGGAGCCTTGTTATGCTGATGGGCGGGATGTAAATTGCCAACAGACACTCGGGAGAAGTGTATGGTGTTTCCTGAAACATCTAAAAAACAAAGCAACAGAGCCTAGGGCACTGCCACTTATGGTCCTATAGCTTAGGGAAATTAAAATCAAAAAGACACAGCCACCCCAAAGTTTGGGACGCCTCTGTTTACAAGAACCTCGTTTACAGTACAAGTTCAACATCGCAGAAAGTGAAAAATGGATAAAGAAGTTGTGGTATTTACTTACAAAGCAATATCACTCAGCAATGAAATCTATGTCATCAGGCACTTAGCATCACAATGAGTGGATTCAGGTATGATGATTCTAACTGAAATAAGTCACACAGAAAAAGAAACATCATAAGATATCAGTAATACACGGAATGTAAACTTGGCTACACAGAAACTGAATTACAGAACAGAACAGGGTCTCAAATTTAGAAAACCAACTTATGCTTGCTTAAGGGTAAAGGTGAGTTGGGGTGCTGCATAAAAACAGAGATTGAAATGAGCATAGATAAAGTTCCTTAAGTCAAATATGGAATAGACAAGAGCTACTCCTTGCTCAACGAAATGGACACAACACCGCATATTAAACGCCTAAGAATGTACCTGACTAGTAAGTATCGTAAAACCTATGGATTGCTATGTCTCCAAAAGAGAATCAAGCATGTGTACAGGGGCATAAACGCAGCAGTGATAGGATTGGAGAGGTTCGGTGAGCAAATGAAGACCCTTTGAAGTCATATTGCATGGTACCCATTCCACGGGTCTCAACTCTCCAGGTTTAAGGTATTCTTCCTTCAGCTAAAACATGCATGTGGAACCCAAGTATGATCAACCATGTGAACGGGAGACGTGTTCAAATATGTCTCAGTTTTCCTCCCCTGGTACTCGGGTGCAACATTCCAGACGCTTTACTAACACTCTCCCCACTTGGAGAGTCAGTCCCTTTAACCTCCTGTTTGGCCCAGTTTGCAATTTCTGCGGAAGATGAACAGGAATAGCGAGAACCAATGAGAGGCTAGCTGGAGGTGTCTGGACGGGCAAATTTAACTCTCATTTCCCACCAGGAAGAGGAATTAACCAAAGGCTCAGCATGCCGGGCCAGAACCAGATTAGGGCCTGAAGCCATCCTGCGGTGTTGCGGCCAGGTCACAAGAAAGCGAGTTGAAGAAAGGAGCTCAGGGGCACTGTAATTCACAAACCTGCAGAGTTATAAATGACAGCTATCGTCCAAAAATAGACTGAAGTAAGGCTGCCAAGAGGACTTGAAAGCGGGGCAGAATTGCAGGAAACCGATTTCAGGAGGTAGACTGGAATTACATTGAAAGCATAGGAAAAGAGGCAGAACGTCCACAATGATGCACTTGGCCAAAAAGGGCGTACGCGTTTTTTCCTGAATATATTCAGGAAAAAACGCGTACGCCCTTTTTGGCCAACCAAGCAAGCTTGCAAAGGAAATCTGCACTACAATGAAGTCTCACTTCCCCCCGGTCCAAAGGGCCATCTGAAAAAAGTGTAAAATCCAGAAAGGCAGGACAGGCCATGGAGAACTGGGAGCCTTGTTATGCTGATGGGCGGGATGTAAATTGCCAACAACCACTCGGGAGAAGTGTATGGTGTTTCCTGAAACATCTAAAAAACAAAGCAACAGAACCTAGGGCACTTCCACTTATGGTCCTATAGCTTAGGGAAATTAAAATCAAAAAGACACAGCCACCCCAAAGTTTGGAACGCCTCTGTTTACAAGAACCTTGTTTACAGTACAAGTTCAACATCGCAGAAAGTGAAAAATGGATAAAGAAGTTGTGGTATTTACTTACAAAGCAATATCACTCAGCAATGAAATCTGTGTCATCAGGCCCTTAGCAGCACAATGAGTGGATGCAGGTATGATGATTCTAACTGAAATAAGTCAGACAGAAAAAGAAACATCATAAGATATCAGTAATACACGGAATGGAAACTTGGCTACACAGGAACTGAATTACAGAACAGAACAGGGTCTCAAATTTAGAAAACCAACTTATTCTTGCTTAAGGGTAAAGGTGAGTTGGGGTGCTGCATAAAACCAGAGATTGAAATGAGCACAGATAAAGTTCCTTAAGCCAAATATGGAATAGACAAGAGCTACTCCTTGCTCAACGAAATGGACTCAACACCGCATATTAAACGCCTAAGAATGTACCTGACTAGTAAGTATCTTAAAACCTATGGATTGCTATGTCTCCGAAAGAGAATCAAGCATGTGTACAGGGGCATAAACGCAGCAGTGATAGGATTGGAGAGGTTCGGTGAGCAAATGAAGACCCTTTGAAGTCATATTGCATGGTACCCATTCCACGGGTTTCAACTACCCAGGTTTAAGGTATTCTTCCTTCAGCTAAAACATGCATGTGGAACCTAGAGTATGATCAACCATGTGATCGGGAGACGTGTTCAACTATGTCTCAGTTTTCCTCCCCTGGTACTCGGGTGCAACATTCCAGACGCTTTACTAACACTCTCCCCACTTGGAGAGTCAGTGCCTTTAACCTCCTGTTTGGCCCAGTTTGCAATTTCTGCGGAAGATGAACAGGAATAGCGAGAACCAATGAGAGGCTAGCTGGAGGTGTCTGGACGGGCAAATTTAACTCTCATTTCCCACCAGGAAGAGGAATTAACCAAAGGCTCAGCGTGCCGGGCCGGAACCAGATTAGGGCCTGAAGCCATCCTGCGGTGTTGCGGCCAGGTCACAAGAAATCGAGTTGAAGAAAGGAGCTCAGGGGCACTGTAATTCACAAACCTGCAGAGTTATAAATGACAGCTATCGTCCAAAAATAGACTGAAGTAAGGCTGCCAAGAGGACTTGAAAGCGGGGCAGAATTGCAGGAAACCGATTTCAGGAGGTAGACTGGAATTGCATTGAAAGCATAGGAAAAGAGGCAGAACGTCCACAATGATGCACTTGGCCAAAAAGGGCGTATGCGTTTTTTCCTGAATATATTCAGGAAAAAACGCATACGCCCTTTTTGGCCAACCAAGCAAGCTTGCAAAGGAAATCTGCACTACAATGAAGTCTCACTTCCCCCCGGTCAAAAGGGCCATCTGAAAAAAGTGTAAAATCCAGAAAGGCAACAGGCCATTGAGAACTGGGAGCCTTGTTATGCTGATGGGCGGGATGTAAATTGCCAACAGACACTTGGGAGAAGTGTATGGTGTTTCCTGAAACATCTAAAAAACAAAGCAACAGAGCCTAGGGCACTTCCACTTATGGTCCTATAGCTTAGGGAAATTAAAATCAAAAAGACACAGCCACCCCAAAGTTTGGAACGGCTCTGTTTACAAGAACCTCGTTTACAGTACAAGTTCAACATCGCAGAAAGTGAAAAATGGATAAAGAAGTTGTGGTATTCACTTACAAAGCAATATCACTCAGCAATGAAATCTATGTCATCAGGCCCTTAGCAGCACAATGAGTGGATTCAGGTATGATGATTCTAACTGAAATAAGTCACACAGAAAAAGAAACATCATAAGATATCAGTAATACACGGAATGGAAACTTGGCTACACAGGAACTGAATTACAGAACAGAACAGGGTCTCAAATTTAGAAAAACAACTTATGCTTGCTTAAGGGTAAAGGTGAGTTGGGGTGCTGCATAAAACCAGAGATTGAAATGAGCACAGATAAAGTTCCTTAAGCCAAATATGGAATAGACAAGAGCTACTCCTTGCTCAACGAAATGGACTCAACACCACATATTAAACGCCTAAGAATGTACCTGACTTGTAAGTATCTTAAAACCTATGGATTGCTATGTCTCCGAAAGAGAATCAAGCATGTGTACAGGGGCATAAACGCAGCAGTGATAGGATTGGAGAGGTTCGGTGAGCAAATGAAGACCCTTTGAAGTCATATTGCATGGTACCCATTCCACGGGTTTCAACTACCCAGGTTTAAGGTATTCTTCCTTCAGCTAAAACATGCATGTGGAACCCAAGTATGATCAACCATGTGAACGGGAGACGTGTTCAAATATGTCTCAGTTTTCATACCCTGGTACTCGGGTGCAAAATTCCAGACGCTTTACTAACACTCTCCCCACTTGGAGAGTCAGCGCCTTTAACCTCCTGTTTGGCCCAGTTTGCAATTTCTGCGGAAGATGAACAGGAATAGCGAGAACCAATGAGAGGCTAGCTGGAGGTATCTGGACGGGCAAATTTAACTCTCATTTCCCACCAGGAAGAGGAAATAACCAAAGGCTCAGCGTGCCGTACCGGAACCAGATTAGGGCCTGAAGCCATCCTGCGGTGTTGCGGCCAGCTCAAAAGAAAGCGAGTTGAAGAAAGGAGCTCAGGGGCACTGTAATTCAAAAACCTGCAGAGTTATAAATGACAGCTATCATCCAAAAATAGACTGAAGTAAGGCTGCCAAGAGGACTTGAAAGCGGGGCAGAATTGCAGGAAACCGATTTCAGGAGGTAGACTGGAATTGCATTGAAAGCATAGGAAAAGAGGCAGAACGTCCACAATGATGCACTTGGCCAAAAAGGGCATATGCGTTTTTTCCTGAATATATTCAGGAAAAAACGCATATGCCCTTTTTGGCCAACCAAGCAAGCTTGCAAAGGAAATCTGCACTACAATGAAGTCTCACTTCCTCCAGGTCGAAAGGGCCATCTGAAAAAAGTGTAAAATCCAAAAAGGCAGGACAGGCCATGGAGAACTGGGAGCCTTGTTATGCTGATGGGCGGGATGTAAATTGCCAACAACCACTCGGGAGAAGAGTATGGTGTTTCCTGAAACATCTAAAAAACAAAGCAACAGAACCTAGGGCACTTCCACTTATGGTCCTATAGCTTAGGGAAATTATAATAAAAAAGACACAGCCACCCCAAAGTTTGGGACGCCTCTGTTTACAAGAACCTCGTTTACAGTACAAGTTCAACATCTCAGAAAGTGAAAAATGGATAAAGAAGTTGTGGTATTTACTTACAAAGCAATATCACTCAGCAATGAAATCTGTGTCATCAGGCCCTTAGCAGCACAATGAGTGGATTCAGGTATGATGATTCTAACTGAAGTAAGTCACACAGAAAAAGAAACATCATAAGATATCAGTAATACACGGAATGTAAACTTGGCTACACAGGAACTGAATTACAGAACAGAACAGGGTCTCAAATTTAGAAAACCAACTTATGCTTGCTTAAGGGTAAAGGTGAGTTGGGGTGCTGCATAAAACCAGAGATTGAAATGAGCACAGATAAAGTTCCTTAAGTCAAATATGGAATAGACAAGAGCTACTCCTTGCTCAACGAAATGGACACAACACCGCATATTAAACGCCTAAGAATGTACCTGACTAGTAAGTATCGTAAAACCTATGGATTGCTATGTCTCCAAAAGAGAATCAAGCATGTGTACAGGGGCATAAACGCAGCAGTGATAGGATTGGAGAGGTTCGGTGAGCAAATGAAGACCCTTTGAAGTCATATTGCATGGTACCCATTCCACGGGTCTCAACTCTCCAGGTTTAAGGTATTCTTCCTTCAGCTAAAACATGCATGTGGAACCCAAGTATGATCAACCATGTGAACGGGAGACGTGTTCAAATATGTCTCAGTTTTCCTCCCCTGGTACTCGGGTGCAACATTCCGGACGCTTTACTAACACTCTCCCGACTTGGAGAGTCAGTCCCTTTAACCTCCTGTTTGGCCCAGTTTGCAATTTCTGCGGAAGATGAACAGGAATAGCGAGAACCAATGAGAGGCTAGCTGGAGGTGTCTGGACGGGCAAATTTAACTCTCATTTCCCACCAGGAAGAGGAATTAACCAAAGGCTCAGCATGCCGGGCCAGAACCAGATTAGGGCCTGAAGCCATCCTGCGGTGTTGCGGCCAGGTCACAAGAAAGCGAGTTGAAGAAAGGAGCTCAGGGGCACTGTAATTCACAAACCTGCAGAGTTATAAATGACAGCTATCGTCCAAAAATAGACTGAAGTAAGGCTGCCAAGAGGACTTGAAAGCGGGGCAGAATTGCAGGAAACCGATTTCAGGAGGTAGACTGGAATTACATTGAAAGCATAGGAAAAGAGGCAGAACGTCCACAATGATGCACTTGGCCAAAAAGGACATATGCGTGTTTTCCTGAATATATTCAGGAAAAAACGCGTAAGCCCTTTTTGGCCAACCAAGCAAGCTTGCAAAGGAAATCTGCACTACAATGAAGTCTCACTTCCCCCCGGTCCAAAGGGCCATCTGAAAAAAGTGTAAAATCCAGAAAGGCAGGACAGGCCATGGAGAACTGGGAGCCTTGTTATGCTGATGGGCGGGATGTAAATTGCCAACAACCACTCGGGAGAAGTGTATGGTGTTTCCTGAAACATCTAAAAAACAAAGCAACAGAACCTAGGGCACTTCCACTTATGGTCCTATAGCTTAGGGAAATTAAAATCAAAAAGACACAGCCACCCCAAAGTTTGGAACGCCTCTGTTTACAAGAACCTTGTTTACAGTACAAGTTCAACATCGCAGAAAGTGAAAAATGGATAAAGAAGTTGTGGTATTTACTTACAAAGCAATATCACTCAGCAATGAAATCTGTGTCATCAGGCCCTTAGCAGCACAATGAGTGGATGCAGGTATGATGATTCTAACTGAAATAAGTCAGACAGAAAAAGAAACATCATAAGATATCAGTAATACACGGAATGGAAACTTGGCTACACAGGAACTGAATTACAGAACAGAACAGGGTCTCAAATTTAGAAAACCAACTTATTCTTGCTTAAGGGTAAAGGTGAGTTGGGGTGCTGCATAAAACCAGAGATTGAAATGAGCACAGATAAAGTTCCTTAAGCCAAATATGGAATAGACAAGAGCTACTCCTTGCTCAACGAAATGGACTCAACACCGCATATTAAACGCCTAAGAATGTACCTGACTAGTAAGTATCTTAAAACCTATGGATTGCTATGTCTCCGAAAGAGAATCAAGCATGTGTACAGGGGCATAAACGCAGCAGTGATAGGATTGGAGAGGTTCGGTGAGCAAATGAAGACCCTTTGAAGTCATATTGCATGGTACCCATTCCACGGGTTTCAACTACCCAGGTTTAAGGTATTCTTCCTTCAGCTAAAACATGCATGTGGAACCTAGAGTATGATCAACCATGTGATCGGGAGACGTGTTCAACTATGTCTCAGTTTTCCTCCCCTGGTACTCGGGTGCAACATTCCAGACGCTTTACTAACACTCTCCCCACTTGGAGAGTCAGTGCCTTTAACCTCCTGTTTGGCCCAGTTTGCAATTTCTGCGGAAGATGAACAGGAATAGCGAGAACCAATGAGAGGCTAGCTGGAGGTGTCTGGACGGGCAAATTTAACTCTCATTTCCCACCAGGAAGAGGAATTAACCAAAGGCTCAGCGTGCCGGGCCGGAACCAGATTAGGGCCTGAAGCCATCCTGCGGTGTTGCGGCCAGGTCACAAGAAATCGAGTTGAAGAAAGGAGCTCAGGGGCACTGTAATTCACAAACCTGCAGAGTTATAAATGACAGCTATCGTCCAAAAATAGACTGAAGTAAGGCTGCCAAGAGGACTTGAAAGCGGGGCAGAATTGCAGGAAACCGATTTCAGGAGGTAGACTGGAATTGCATTGAAAGCATAGGAAAAGAGGCAGAACGTCCACAATGATGCACTTGGCCAAAAAGGGCGTATGCGTTTTTTCCTGAATATATTCAGGAAAAAACGCATACGCCCTTTTTGGCCAACCAAGCAAGCTTGCAAAGGAAATCTGCACTACAATGAAGTCTCACTTCCCCCCGGTCAAAAGGGCCATCTGAAAAAAGTGTAAAATCCAGAAAGGCAACAGGCCATTGAGAACTGGGAGCCTTGTTATGCTGATGGGCGGGATGTAAATTGCCAACAGACACTTGGGAGAAGTGTATGGTGTTTCCTGAAACATCTAAAAAACAAAGCAACAGAGCCTAGGGCACTTCCACTTATGGTCCTATAGCTTAGGGAAATTAAAATCAAAAAGACACAGCCACCCCAAAGTTTGGAACGGCTCTGTTTACAAGAACCTCGTTTACAGTACAAGTTCAACATCGCAGAAAGTGAAAAATGGATAAAGAAGTTGTGGTATTCACTTACAAAGCAATATCACTCAGCAATGAAATCTATGTCATCAGGCCCTTAGCAGCACAATGAGTGGATTCAGGTATGATGATTCTAACTGAAATAAGTCACACAGAAAAAGAAACATCATAAGATATCAGTAATACACGGAATGGAAACTTGGCTACACAGGAACTGAATTACAGAACAGAACAGGGTCTCAAATTTAGAAAAACAACTTATGCTTGCTTAAGGGTAAAGGTGAGTTGGGGTGCTGCATAAAACCAGAGATTGAAATGAGCACAGATAAAGTTCCTTAAGCCAAATATGGAATAGACAAGAGCTACTCCTTGCTCAACGAAATGGACTCAACACCACATATTAAACGCCTAAGAATGTACCTGACTTGTAAGTATCTTAAAACCTATGGATTGCTATGTCTCCGAAAGAGAATCAAGCATGTGTACAGGGGCATAAACGCAGCAGTGATAGGATTGGAGAGGTTCGGTGAGCAAATGAAGACCCTTTGAAGTCATATTGCATGGTACCCATTCCACGGGTTTCAACTACCCAGGTTTAAGGTATTCTTCCTTCAGCTAAAACATGCATGTGGAACCCAAGTATGATCAACCATGTGATCGGGAGACATGTTCAAATATGTCTCAGTTTTCCTCCCCTGGTACTCGGGTGCAACATTCCAGACGCTTTACTAACACTCTCCCCACTTGGAGAGTCAGTCCCTTTAACCTCCTGTTTGGCCCAGTTTGCAATTTCTGCGGAAGATGAACAGGAATAGCGAGAACCAATGAGAGGCTAGCTGGAGGTGTCTGGACGGGCAAATTTAACTCTCATTTCCCACCAGGAAGAGGAATTAACCAAAGGCTAGCGTGCCGGGCCGGAACCAGATTAGGGCCTGAAGCCATCCTGCGGTGTTGCGGCCAGGTCACAAGAAAGCGAGTTGAAGAAAGGAGCTCAGGGGCACTGTAATTCACAAACCTGCAGAGTTATAAATGACAGCTATCGTCCAAAAATAGACTGAAGTAAGGCTGCCAAGAGGACTTGAAAGCGGGGCAGAATTGCAGGAAACCGATTTCAGGAGGTAGACTGGAATTGCATTGAAAGCATAGGAAAAGAGGCAGAACGTCCACAATGATGCACTTGGCCAAAAAGGGCGTATGCGTTTTTTCCTGAATATATTCAGGAAAAAACGCATACGCCCTTTTTGGCCAACCAAGCAAGCTTGCAAAGGAAATCTGCACTACAATGAAGTCTCACTTCCCCCCGGTCAAAAGGGCCATCTGAAAAAAGTGTAAAATCCAGAAAGGCAACAGGCCATTGAGAACTGGGAGCCTTGTTATGCTGATGGGCGGGATGTAAATTGCCAACAGTCACTTGGGAGAAGTGTATGGTGTTTCCTGAAACATCTAAAAAACAAAGCAACAGAGCCTAGGGCACTTCCACTTATGGTCCTATAGCTTAGGGAAATTAAAATCAAAAAGACACAGCCACCCCAAAGTTTGGAACGGCTCTGTTTACAAGAACCTCGTTTACAGTACAAGTTCAACATCGCAGAAAGTGAAAAATGGATAAAGAAGTTGTGGTATTCACTTACAAAGCAATATCACTCAGCAATGAAATCTATGTCATCAGGCCCTTAGCAGCACAATGAGTGGATTCAGGTATGACGATTCTAACTGAAATAAGTCACACAGAAAAAGAAACATCATAAGATATCAGTAATACACGGAATGGAAACTTGGCTACACAGGAACTGAATTACAGAACAGAACAGGGTCTCAAATTTAGAAAAACAACTTATGCTTGCTTAAGGGTAAAGGTGAGTTGGGGTGCTGCATAAAACCAGAGATTGAAATGAGCACAGATAAAGTTCCTTAAGCCAAATATGGAATAGACAAGAGCTACTCCTTGCTCAACGAAATGGACTCAACACCACATATTAAACGCCTAAGAATGTACCTGACTTGTAAGTATCTTAAAACCTATGGATTGCTATGTCTCCGAAAGAGAATCAAGCATGTGTACAGGGGCATAAACGCAGCAGTGATAGGATTGGAGAGGTTCGGTGAGCAAATGAAGACCCTTTGAAGTCATATTGCATGGTACCCATTCCACGGGTTTCAACTACCCAGGTTTAAGGTATTCTTCCTTCAGCTAAAACATGCATGTGGAACCCAAGTATGATCAACCATGTGATCGGGAGACATGTTCAAATATGTCTCAGTTTTCCTCCCCTGGTACTCGGGTGCAACATTCCAGACGCTTTACTAACACTCTCCCCACTTGGAGAGTCAGTCCCTTTAACCTCCTGTTTGGCCCAGTTTGCAATTTCTGCGGAAGATGAACAGGAATAGCGAGAACCAATGAGAGGCTAGCTGGAGGTGTCTGGACGGGCAAATTTAACTCTCATTTCCCACCAGGAAGAGGAATTAACCAAAGGCTAGCGTGCGGGGCCGGAACCAGATTAGGGCCTGAAGCCATCCTGCGGTGTTGCGGCCAGGTCACAAGAAAGCGAGTTGAAGAAAGGAGCTCAGGGGCACTGTAATTCACAAACCTGCAGAGTTATAAATGACAGCTATCGTCCAAAAATAGACTGAAGTAAGGCTGCCAAGAGGACTTGAAAGCGGGGCAGAATTGCAGGAAACCGATTTCAGGAGGTAGACTGGAATTGCATTGAAAGCATAGGAAAAGAGGCAGAACGTCCACAATGATGCACTTGGCCAAAAAGGGCGTATGCGTTTTTTCCTGAATATATTCAGGAAAAAACGCATACGCCCTTTTTGGCCAACCAAGCAAGCTTGCAAAGGAAATCTGCACTACAATGAAGTCTCACTTCCCCCCGGTCAAAAGGGCCATCTGAAAAAAGTGTAAAATCCAGAAAGGCAACAGGCCATTGAGAACTGGGAGCCTTGTTATGCTGATGGGCGGGATGTAAATTGCCAACAGACACTTGGGAGAAGTGTATGGTGTTTCCTGAAACATCTAAAAAACAAAGCAACAGAGCCTAGGGCACTTCCACTTATGGTCCTATAGCTTAGGGAAATTAAAATCAAAAAGACACAGCCACCCCAAAGTTTGGAACGGCTCTGTTTACAAGAACCTCGTTTACAGTACAAGTTCAACATCGCAGAAAGTGAAAAATGGATAAAGAAGTTGTGGTATTCACTTACAAAGCAATATCACTCAGCAATGAAATCTATGTCATCAGGCCCTTAGCAGCACAATGAGTGGATTCAGGTATGATGATTCTAACTGAAATAAGTCACACAGAAAAAGAAACATCATAAGATATCAGTAATACACGGAATGGAAACTTGGCTACACAGGAACTGAATTACAGAACAGAACAGGGTCTCAAATTTAGAAAAACAACTTATGCTTGCTTAAGGGTAAAGGTGAGTTGGGGTGCTGCATAAAACCAGAGATTGAAATGAGCACAGATAAAGTTCCTTAAGCCAAATATGGAATAGACAAGAGCTACTCCTTGCTCAACGAAATGGACTCAACACCACATATTAAACGCCTAAGAATGTACCTGACTTGTAAGTATCTTAAAACCTATGGATTGCTATGTCTCCGAAAGAGAATCAAGCATGTGTACAGGGGCATAAACGCAGCAGTGATAGGATTGGAGAGGTTCGGTGAGCAAATGAAGACCCTTTGAAGTCATATTGCATGGTACCCATTCCACGGGTTTCAACTACCCAGGTTTAAGGTATTCTTCCTTCAGCTAAAACATGCATGTGGAACCTAGAGTATGATCAACCATGTGATCGGGAGACATGTTCAAATATGTCTCAGTTTTCCTCCCCTGGTACTCGGGTGCAACATTCCAGACGCTTTACTAACACTCTCCCCACTTGGAGAGTCAGTCCCTTTAACCTCCTGTTTGGCCCAGTTTGCAATTTCTGCGGAAGATGAACAGGAATAGCGAGAACCAATGAGAGGCTAGCTGGAGGTGTCTGGACGGGCAAATTTAACTCTCATTTCCCACCAGGAAGAGGAATTAACCAAAGACTCAGCGTGCCGGGCCGGAACCAGATTAGGGCCTGAAGCCATCCTGCGGTGTTGCGGCCAGGTCACAAGAAAGCGAGTTGAAGAAAGGAGCTCAGGGGCACTGTAATTCACAAACCTGCAGAGTTATAAATGACAGCTATCGTCCAAAAATAGACTGAAGTAAGGCTGCCAAGAGGACTTGAAAGCGGGGCAGAATTGCAGGAAACCGATTTCAGGAGGTAGACTGGAATTGCATTGAAAGCATAGGAAAAGAGGCAGAACGTCCACAATGATGCACTTGGCCAAAAAGGGCGTATGCGTTTTTTCCTGAATATATTCAGGAAAAAACGCATACGCACTTTTTGGCCAACCAAGCAAGCTTGCAAAGGAAATCTGCACTACAATGAAGTCTCACTTCCCCCCGGTCAAAAGGGCCATCTGAAAAAAGTGTAAAATCCAGAAAGGCAGGACAGGCCATGGAGAACTGGGAGCCTTGTTATGCTGATGGGCGGGATGTAAATTGCCAACAGACACTCGGGAGAAGTGTATGGTGTTTCCTGAAACATCTAAAAAACAAAGCAACAGAGCCTAGGGCACTGCCACTTATGGTCCTATAGCTTAGGGAAATTAAAATCAAAAAGACACAGCCACCCCAAAGTTTGGGACGCCTCTGTTTACAAGAACCTCGTTTACAGTACAAGTTCAACATCGCAGAAAGTGAAAAATGGATAAAGAAGTTGTGGTATTTACTTACAAAGCAATATCACTCAGCAATGAAATCTATGTCATCAGGCCCTTAGCATCACAATGAGTGGATTCAGGTATGATGATTCTAACTGAAATAAGTCACACAGAAAAAGAAACATCATAAGATATCAGTAATACACGGAATGGAAACTTGGCTACACAGGAACTGAATTACAGAACAGAACAGGGTCTCAAATTTAGAAAACCAACTTATGCTTGCTTAAGGGGAAAGGTGAGTTGGGGTGCTGCATAAAACCAGAGATTGAAATGAGCACAGATAAAGTTCCTTAAGCCAAATATGGAATAGACAAGAGCTACTCCTTGCTCAACGAAATGGACTCAACACCGCATATTAAACGCCTAAGAATGTACCTGACTTGTAAGTATCTTAAAACTTATGGATTGCTATGTCTCCGAAAGAGAATCAAGCATGTGTACAGGGGCATAAACGCAGCAGTGATAGGATTGGAGAGGTTTGGTGAGCAAATGAAGACCCTTTGAAGTCATATTGCATGGTACCCATTACACGGGTCTCAACTCTCCAGGTTAAAGGTATTCTTCCTTCAGCTAAAACATGCATGTGGAACCCAAGTATGATCAACCATGTGAACGGGAGACGTGTTCAAATATGTCTCAGTTTTCCTCCCCTGGTACTCGGGTGCAACATTCCAGACGCTTTACTAACACTCTCCCCACTTGGAGAGTCAGCGCCTTTAACCTCCTGTTTGGCCCAGTTTGCAATTTCTGCGGAAGATGAACAGGAATAGCGAGAACCAATGAGAGGCTAGCTGAAGGTGTCTGGACGGGCAAATTTAACTCTCATTTCCCACCAGGAAGAGGAAATAACCAAAGGCTCAGCGTGCCGCGCCGGAACCACATTAGGGCCTGAAGCCATCCTGCGGTGTTGCGGCCAGGTCACAAGAAAGCGAGTTGAAGAAAGGAGCTCAGGGGCACTGTAATTCACAAACCTGCAGAGTTATAAATGACAGCTATCGTCCAAAAATAGACTGAAGTAAGGCTGCCAAGAGGACTTGAAAGCGGGGCAGAATTGCAGGAAACCGATTTCAGGAGGTAGACTGGAATTGCATTGAAAGCATAGGAAAAGAGGCAGAACGTCCACAATGATGCACTTGGCCAAAAAGGGCGTATGCGTTTTTTCCTGAATATATTCAGGAAAAAACGCATACGCCCTTTTTGGCCAACCAAGCAAGCTTGCAAAGGAAATCTGCACTACAATGAAGTCTCACTTCCCCCCGGTCAAAAGGGCCATCTGAAAAAAGTGTAAAATCCAGAAAGGCAGGACAGGCCATGGAGAACTGGGAGCCTTGTTATGCTGATGGGCGGGATGTAAATTGCCAACAACCACTCGGGAGAAGTGTATGGTGTTTCCTGAAACATCTAAAAAACAAAGCAACAGAACCTAGGGCACTTCCACTTATGGTCCTATAGCTTAGGGAAATTAAAATCAAAAAGACACAGCCACCCCAAAGTTTGGAACGGCTCTGTTTACAAGAACCTCGTTTACAGTACAAGTTCAACATCGCAGAAAGTGAAAAATGGATAAAGAAGTTGTGGTATTTACTTACAAAGCAATATCACTCAGCAATGAAATCTGTGTCATCAGGCCCTTAGCAGCACAATGAGTGGATTCAGGTATGATGATTCTAACTGAAATAAGGCACACAGAAAAAGAAACATCATAAGATATCAGTAATACACGGAATGGAAACTTGGCTACACAGGAACTGAATTACAGAACAGAACAGGGTCTCAAATTTAGAAAACCAACTTATTCTTGCTTAAGGGGAAAGGTGAGTTGGGGTGCTGCATAAAACCAGAGATTGAAATGAGCACAGATAAAGTTCCTTAAGCCAAATATGGAATAGACAAGAGCTACTCCTTGCTCAACGAAATGGACTCAACACCCCATATTAAACGCCTAAGAATGTACCTGACTAGTAAGTATCGTAAAACCTATGGATTGCTATGTCTCCGAAAGAGAATCAAGCATGTGTGCAGGGGCATAAACGCAGCAGTTATAGGATTGGAGAGGTTCGGTGAGCAAATGAAGACCCTTTGAAGTCATATTGCATGGTACCCATTCCACGGGTTTCAACTACCCAGGTTTAAGGTATTCTTCCTTCAGCTAAAACATGCATGTGGAACCTAGAGTATGATCAACCATGTGATCGGGAGACGTGTTCAAATATGTCTCAGTTTTCCTCCCCTGGTACTCGGGTGCAACATTCCAGACGCTTTACTAACACTCTCCCCACTTGGAGAGTCAGTCCCTTTAACCTCCTGTTTGGCCCAGTTTGCAATTTCTGCGGAAGATGAACAGGAATAGCGAGAACCAATGAGAGGCTAGCTGGAGGTGTCTGGACGGGCAAATTTAACTCTCATTTCCCACCAGGAAGAGGAATTAACCAAAGGCTCAGCGTGCCGGGCCGGAACCAGATTAGGGCCTGAAGCCATCCTGCGGTGTTGCGGCCAGGTCACAAGAAAGCGAGTTGAAGAAAGGAGCTCAGGGGCACTGTAATTCACAAACCTGCAGAGTTATAAATGACAGCTATCGTCCAAAAATAGACTGAAGAAAGGCTGCCAAGAGGACTTGAAAGCGGGGCAGAATTGCAGGAAACCGATTTCAGGAGGTAGACTGGAATTGCATTGAAAGCATAGGAAAAGAGGCAGAACGTCCACAATGATGCACTTGGCCAAAAAGGGCGTATGCGTTTTTTCCTGAATATATTCAGGAAAAAACGCATACGCCCTTTTTGGCCAACCAAGCAAGCTTGCAAAGGAAATCTGCACTACAATGAAGTCTCACTTCCCCTCGGTCAAAAGGGCCATCTGAAAAAAGTGTAAAATCCAGAAAGGCAACAGGCCATTGAGAACTGGGAGCCTTGTTATGCTGATGGGCGGGATGTAAATTGCCAACAGACACTTGGGAGAAGTGTATGGTGTTTCCTGAAACATCTAAAAAACAAAGCAACAGAGCCTAGGGCACTTCCACTTATGGTCCTATAGCTTAGGGAAATTAAAATCAAAAAGACACAGCCACCCCAAAGTTTGGAACGGCTCTGTTTACAAGAACCTCGTTTACAGTACAAGTTCAACATCGCAGAAAGTGAAAAATGGATAAAGAAGTTGTGGTATTCACTTACAAAGCAATATCACTCAGCAATGAAATCTATGTCATCAGGCCCTTAGCAGCACAATGAGTGGATTCAGGTATGATGATTCTAACTGAAATAAGTCACACAGAAAAAGAAACATCATAAGATATCAGTAATACATGGAATGGAAACTTGGCTGCACAGGAACTGAATTACAGAACAGAACAGGGTCTCAAATTTAGAAAAACAACTTATGCTTGCTTAAGGGTAAAGGTGAGTTGGGGTGCTGCATAAAACCAGAGATTGAAATGAGCACAGATAAAGTTCCTTAAGCCAAATATGGAATAGACAAGAGCTACTCCTTGCTCAACGAAATGGACTCAACACCGCATATTAAACGCCTAAGAATGTACCTGACTTGTAAGTATCTTAAAACCTATGGATTGCTATGTCTCCGAAAGAGAATCAAGCATGTGTACAGGGGCATAAACGCAGCAGTGATAGGATTGGAGAGGTTTGGTGAGCAAATGAAGACCCTTTGAAGTCATATTGCATGGTACCCATTACACGGGTCTCAACTCTCCAGGTTTAAGGTATTCTTCCTTCAGCTAAAACATGCATGTGGAACCCAAGTATGATCAACCATGTGAACGGGAGACGTGTTCAAATATGTCTCAGTTTTCCTCCCCTGGTACTCGGGTGCAACATTCCAGACGCTTTACTAACACTCTCCCCACTTGGAGAGTCAGCGCCTTTAACCTCCTGTTTGGCCCAGTTTGCAATTTCTGCGGAAGATGAACAGGAATAGCGAGAACCAATGAGAGGCTAGCTGAAGGTGTCTGGACGGGCAAATTTAACTCTCATTTCCCAACAGGAAGAGGAAATAACCAAAGGCTCAGCGTGCCGTGCCGGAACCAGATTAGGGCCTGAAGCCATCCTGCGGTGTTGCGGCCAGGTCACAAGAAAGCGAGTTGAAGAAAGGAGCTCAGGGGCACTGTAATTCACAAACCTGCAGAGTTATAAATGACAGCTATCGTCCAAAAATAGACTGAAGTAAGGCTGCCAAGAGGACTTGAAAGCGGGGCAGAATTGCAGGAAACCGATTTCAGGAGGTAGACTGGAATTGCATTGAAAGCATAGGAAAAGAGGCAGAACGTCCACAATGATGCACTTGGCCAAAAAGGGCGTATGCGTTTTTTCCTGAATATATTCAGGAAAAAACGCATACGCCCTTTTTGGCCAACCAAGCAAGCTTGCAAAGGAAATCTGCACTACAATGAAGTCTCACTTCCCCCCGGTCAAAAGGGCCATCTGAAAAAAGTGTAAAATCCAGAAAGGCAGGACAGGCCATGGAGAACTGGGAGCCTTGTTATGCTGATGGGCGGGATGTAAATTGCCAACAACCACTCGGGAGAAGTGTATGGTGTTTCCTGAAACATCTAAAAAACAAAGCAACAGAGCCTAGGGCACTGCCCCTTGTGGTCCTATAGATTAGGGAAATTAAAATCAAAAAGACACAGCCACCCCAAAGTTTGGAACGGCTCTGTTTACAAGAACCTCGTTTACAATACAAGTTCAACATCGCAGAAAGTGAAAAATGGATAAAGAAGTTGTGGTATTTACTTACAAAGCAATATCACTCAGCAATGAAATCTGTGTCATCAGGCCCTTAGCAGCACAATGAGTGGATTCAGGTATGATGATTCTAACTGAAATAAGTCACACAGAAAAAGAAACATCATAAGATATCAGTAATACACGGAATGGAAACTTGGCTACACAGGAACTGAATTACAGAACAGAACAGGGTCTCAAATTTAGAAAACCAACTTATTCTTGCTTAAGGGTAAAGGTGAGTTGGGGTGCTGCATAAAACCAGAGATTGAAATGAGCACAGATAAAGTTCCTTAAGCCAAATATGGAATAGACAAGAGCTACTCCTTGCTCAACGAAATGGACTCAACACCCCATATTAAACGCCTAAGAATGTACCTGACTAGTAAGTATAGTAAAACCTATGGATTGCTATGTCTCCGAAAGAGAATCAAGCATGTGTACAGGGGCATAAACGCAGCAGTGATAGGATTGGAGAGGTTCGGTGAGCAAATGAAGACCCTTTGAAGTCATATTGCATGGTACACATTCCACGGGTTTCAACTACCCAGGTTTAAGGTATTCTTCCTTCAGCTAAAACATGCATGTGGAACCTAGAGTATGATCAACCATGTGATCGGGAGACGTGTTCAAATATGTCTCAGTTTTCCTCCCCTGGTACTCGGGTGCAACATTCCAGACGCTTTACTAACACTCTCCCCACTTGGAGAGTCAGTCCCTTTAACCTCCTGTTTGGCCCAGTTTGCAATTTCTGCGGAAGATGAACAGGAATAGCGAGAACCAATGAGAGGCTAGCTGGAGGTGTCTGGACGGGCAAATTTAACTCTCATTTCCCACCAGGAAGAGGAATTAACCAAAGGCTCAGCGTGCCGCGCCGGAACCAGATTAGGGCCTGAAGCCATCCTGCGGTGTTGCGGCCAGGTCACAAGAAAGCGAGTTGAAGAAAGGAGCTCAGGGGCACTGTAATTCACAAACCTGCAGAGTTATAAATGACAGCTATCGTCCAAAAATAGACTGAAGTAAGGCTGCCAAGAGGAATTGAAAGCGGGGCAGAATTGCAGGAAACCGATTTCAGGAGGTAGACTGGAATTGCATTGAAAGCATAGGAAAAGAGGCAGAACGTCCACAATGATGCACTTGGCCAAAAAGGGCGTATGCGTTTTTTCCTGAATATATTCAGGAAAAAACGCATACGCCCTTTTTGGCCAACCAAGCAAGCTTGCAAAGGAAATCTGCACTACAATGAAGTCTCACTTCCTCCCGGTCAAAAGGGCCATCTGAAAAAAGTGTAAAATCCAGAAAGGCAGCACAGGCCATGGAGAACTGGGAGCCTTGTTATGCTGATGGGCGGGATGTAAATTGCCAACAGACACTCGGGAGAAGTGTATGGTGTTTCCTGAAACATCTAAAAAACAAAGCAACAGAGCCTAGGGCACTGCCACTTATGGTCCTATAGCTTAGGGAAATTAAAATCAAAAAGACACAGCCACCCCAAAGTTTGGGACGCCTCTGTTTACAAGAACCTCGTTTACAGTACAAGTTCAACATCGCAGAAAGTGAAAAATGGATAAAGAAGTTGTGGTATTTACTTACAAAGCAATATCACTCAGCAATGAAATCTATGTCATCAGGCCCTTAGCATCACAATGAGTGGATTCAGGTATGATGATTCTAACTGAAATAAGTCACACAGAAAAAGAAACATCATAAGATATCAGTAATACACGGAATGTAAACTTGGCTACACAGGAACTGAATTACAGAACAGAACAGGGTCTCAAATTTAGAAAAACAACTTATGCTTGCTTAAGGGTAAAGGTGAGTTGGAGTGCTGCATAAAACCAGAGATTGAAATGAGCACAGATAAAGTTCCTTAAGTCAAATATGGAATAGACAAGAGCTACTCCTTGCTCAACGAAATGGACTCAACACCGCATATTAAACGCCTAAGAATGTACCTGACTAGTAAGTATCGTAAAACCTATGGATTGCTATGTCTCCGAAAGAGAATCAAGCATGTGTACAGGGGCATAAATGCAGCAGTGATAGGATTGGAGAGGTTCGGTGAGCAAATGAAGACCCTTTGAAGTCATATTGCATGGTACCCATTACACGGGTCTCAACTCTCCAGGTTTAAGGTATTCTTCCTTCAGCTAAAACATGCATGTGGAACCCAAGTATGATCAACCATGTGAATGGGAGACGTGTTCAAATATGTCTCAGTTTTCCTCCCCTGGTACTCGGGTGCAACATTCCAGACGCTTTACTAACACTCTCCCCACTTGGAGAGTCAGTCCCTTTAACCTCCTGTTTGGCCCAGTTTGCAATTTCTGCGGAAGATGAACAGGAATAGCGAGAACCAATGAGAGGCTAGCTGGAGGTGTCTGGACGGGCAAATTTAACTCTCATTTCCCACCAGGAAGAGGAATTAACCAAAGGCTCAGCGTGCCGTGCCGGAACCAGATTAGGGCCTGAAGCCATCCTGCGGTGTTGCGGCCAGGTCACAAGAAAGCAAGTTGAAGAAAGGAGCTCAGGGGCACTGTAATTCACAAACCTGCAGAGTTATAAATGACAGCTATCGTCCAAAAATAGACTGAAGTAAGGCTGCCAAGAGGACTTGAAAGCGGGGCAGAATTGCAGGAAACCGATTTCAGGAGGTAGACTGGAATTGCATTGAAAGCATAGGAAAAGAGGCAGAACGTCCACAATGATGCACTTGGCCAAAAAGGGCGTATGCGTTTTTTCCTGAATATATTCAGGAAAAAACGCATACGCCCTTTTTGGCCAACCAAGCAAGCTTGCAAAGGAAATCTGCACTACAATGAAGTATCACTTCCCCCCGGTCAAAAGGGCCATCTGAAAAAAGTGTAAAATCCAGAAAGGCAACAGGCCATTGAGAACTGGGAGCCTTGTTATGCTGATGGGCGGGATGTAAATTGCCAACAGACACTTGGGAGAAGTGTATGGTGTTTCCTGAAACATCTAAAAAACAAAGCAACAGAGCCTAGGGCACTTCCACTTATGGTCCTATAGCTTAGGGAAATTAAAATCAAAAAGACACAGCCACCCCAAAGTTTGGAACGGCTCTGTTTACAAGAACCTCGTTTACAGTACAAGTTCAACATCGCAGAAAGTGAAAAATGGATAAAGAAGTTGTGGTATTCACTTACAAAGCAATATCACTCAGCAATGAAATCTATGTCATCAGGCCCTTAGCAGCACAATGAGTGGATTCAGGTATGATGATTCTAACTGAAATAAGTCACACAGAAAAAGAAACATCATAAGATATCAGTAATACACGGAATGGAAACTTGGCTACACAGGAACTGAATTACAGAACAGAACAGGGTCTCAAATTTAGAAAACCAACTTATGCTTGCTTAAGGGTAAAGGTGAGTTGGGGTGCTGCATAAAACCAGAGATTGAAATGAGCACAGATAAAGTTCCTTAAGTCAAATATGAAATAGACAAGAGCTACTCCTTGCTCAACGAAATGGACTCAACACCGCATATTAAACGCCAGGAATGTACCTGACTAGTAAGTATCGTAAAACCTATGGATTGCTATGTCTCCGAAAGAGAATCAAGCATGTGTACAGGGGCATAAACGCAGCAGTGATAGGATTGGAGAGGTTCGGTGAGCAAATGAAGACCCTTTGAAGTCATATTGCATGGTACCCATTACACGGGTCTCAACTCTCCAGGTTTAAGGTATTCTTCCTTCAGCTAAAACATGCATGTGGAACCCAAGTATGATCAACCATGTGAACGGGAGACGTGTTCAAATATGTCTCAGTTTTCCTCCCCTGGTACTCGGGTGCAACATTCCAGACGCTTTACTAACACTCTCCCCACTTGGAGAGTCAGCGCCTTTAACCTCCTGTTTGGCCCAGTTTGCAATTTCTGCGGAAGATGAACAGGAATAGCGAGAACCAATGAGAGGCTAGCTGGAGGTGTCTGGACGGGCAAATTTAACTCTCATTTCCCACCAGGGAGAGGAATTAACCAAAGGCTCAGCGTGCCGGTCCGGAACCAGATTAGGGCCTGAAGCCATCCTGCGGTGTTGCGGCCAGGTCACAAGAAAGTGAGTTGAAGAAAGGAGCTCAGGGGCACTGTAATTCACAAACCTGCAGAGTTATAAATGACAGCTATTGTCCAAAAATAGACTGAAGTAAGGCAGCCAAGAGGACTTGAAAGCGGGGCAGAATTGCAGGAAACCGATTTCAGGAGGTAGACTGGAATTGCATTGAAAGCATAGGAAAAGAGGCAGAACGTCCACAATGATGCACTTGGCCAAAAAGGGCGTATGCGTTTTTTCCTGAATATATTCAGGAAAAAACGCATACGCCCTTTTTGGCCAACCAAGCAAGCTTGCAAAGGAAATCTGCACTACAATGAAGTCTCACTTCCCCCCGGTCAAAAGGGCCATCTGAAAAAAGTGTAAAATCCAGAAAGGCAGGACAGGCCATGGAGAACTGGGAGCCTTGTTATGCTGATGGGCGGGATGTAAATTGCCAACAGACACTCGGGAGAAGTGTATGGTGTTTCCTGAAACATCTAAAAAACAAAGCAACAGAGCCTAGGGCACTGCCACTTATGGTCCTATAGCTTAGGGAAATTAAAATCAAAAAGACACAGCCACCCCAATGTTTGGGACGCCTCTGTTTACAAGAACCTCGTTTACAGTACAAGTTCAACATCGCAGAAAGTGAAAAATGGATAAAGAAGTTGTGGTATTTACTTACAAAGCAATATCACTCAGCAATGAAATCTATGTCATCAGGCCCTTAGCATCACAATGAGTGGATTCAGGTATGATGATTCTAACTGAAATAAGTCACACAGAAAAAGAAACATCATAAGATATCAGTAATACACGGAATGTAAACTTGGCTACACAGGAACTGAATTACAGAACAGAACAGGGTCTCAAATTTAGAAAAACAACTTATGCTTGCTTAAGGGTAAAGGTGAGTTGGGGTGCTGCATAAAACCAGAGATTGAAATGAGCACAGATAAAGTTCCTTAAGTCAAATATGGAATAGACAAGAGCTACTCCTTGCTCAACGAAATGGACTCAACACCGCATATTAAACGCCTAAGAATGTACCTGACTAGTAAGTATCGTAAAACCTATGGATTGCTATGTCTCCAAAAGAGAATCAAGCATGTGTGCAGGGGCATAAACGCAGCAGTGATAGGATTGGAGAGGTTCGGTGAGCAAATGAAGACCCTTTGAAGTCATATTGCATGGTACCCATTACACGGGTCTCAACTCTCCAGGTTTAAGGTATTCTTCCTTCAGCTAAAACATGCATGTGGAACCCAAGTATGATCAACCATGTGAACGGGGGACGTGTTCAAATATGTCTCAGTTTTCCTCCCCTGGTACTCGGGTGCAACATTCCAGACGCTTTACTAACACTCTCCCCACTTGGAGAGTCAGGGCCTTTAACCTCCTGTTTGGCCCAGTTTGCAATTTCTGCGGAAGATGAGCAGGAATAGCGAGAACCAATGAGAGGCTAGCTGGAGGTGTCTGGACGGGCAAATTTAACTCTCATTTCCCACCAGGAAGAGGAATTAACCAAAGGCTCAGCATGCCGGGCCGGAACCAGATTAGGGCCTGAAGCCATCGTGCGGTGTTGCGGACAGGTCACAAGAAAGCGAGTTGAAGAAAGGAGCTCAGGGGCACTGTAATTCACAAACCTGCAGAGTTATAAATGACAGCTATCGTCCAAAAATAGACTGAAGTAAGGCTGCCAAGAGGACTTGAAAGCGGGACAGAATTGCAGGAAACCGATTTCAGGAGGTAGACTGGAATTGCATTGAAAGCATAGGAAAAGAGGCAGAACGTCCACAATGATGCACTTGGCCAAAAAGGGCATATGCGTTTTTTCCTGAATATATTCAGGAAAAAACGCATACGCCCTTTTTGGCCAACCAAGCAAGCTTGCAAAGGAAATCTGCACTACAATGAAGTCTCACTTCCCCCCGGTCAAAAGGGCCATCTGAAAAAAGTGTAAAATCCAGAAAGGCAACAGGCCATGGAGAACTGGGAGCCTTGTTATGCTGATGGGTGGGATGTAAATTGCCAACAGACACTTGGGAGAAGTGTATGGTGTTTCCTGAAACATCTAAAAAACAAAGCAACAGAGCCTAGGGCACTTCCACTTATGGTCCTATAGCTTAGGGAAATTAAAATCAAAAAGACACAGCCACCCCAAAGTTTGGAACGGCTCTGTTTACAAGAACCTCGTTTACAGTACAAGTTCAACATCGCAGAAAGTGAAAAATGGATAAAGAAGTTGTGGTATTCACTTACAAAGCAATATCACTCAGCAATGAAATCTATGTCATCAGGCCCTTAGCATCACAAAGAGTGGATTCAGGTATGATGATTCTAACTGAAATAAGTCACACAGAAAAAGAAACATCATAAGATATCAGTAATACACGGAATGGAAACTTGGCTACACAGGAACTGAATTACAGAACAGAACAGGGTCTCAAATTTAGAAAAACAACTTATGCTTGCTTAAGGGTAAAGGTGAGTTGGGGTGCTGCATAAAACCAGAGATTGAAATGAGCACAGATAAAGTTCCTTAAGCCAAATATGGAATAGACAAGAGCTACTCCTTGCTCAACAAAATGGACTCAACACCGCATATTAAACGCCTAAGAATGTACCTGACTTGTAAGTATCTTAAAACCTATGGATTGCTATGTCTCCGAAAGAGAATCAAGCATGTGTACAGGGGCATAAACGCAGCAGTGATAGGATTGGAGAGGTTCTGTGAGCAAATGAAGACCCTTTGAAGTCATATTGCATGGTACCCATTACACGGGTTTCAACTACCCAGGTTTAAGGTATTCTTCCTTCAGCTAAAACATGCATGTGGAACCTAGAGTATGATCAACCATGTGATCGGGAGACGTGTTCAAATATGTCTCAGTTTTCCTCCCCTGGTACTCGGGTGCAACATTCCAGACGCTTTACTAACACTCTCCCCACTTGGAGAGTCAGTCCCCTTAACCTCCTGTTTGGCCCAGTTTGCAATTTCTGCGGAAGATGAACAGGAATAGCGAGAACCAATGAGAGGCTAGCTGGAGGTGTCTGGACGGGCAAATTTAACTCTCATTTCCCACCAGGAAGAGGAATTAACCAAAGGCTCAGCATGCCGGGCCGGAACCAGATTAGGGCCTGAAGCCAAACTGCGGTGTTGCGGCCAGGTCACAGGAAAGCGAGTTGAAGAAAGGAGCTCAGGGGCACTGTAATTCACAAACCTGCAGAGTTATAAATGACAGCTATCGTCCAAAAATAGACTGAAGTAAGGCTGCCAAGAGGACTTGAAAGCGGGGCAGAATTGCAGGAAACCGATTTCAGGAGGTAGACTGGAATTGCATTGAAAGCATAGGAAAAGAGGCAGAACGTCCACAATGATGCACTTGGCCAAAAAGGGCGTATGCGTTTTTTCCTGAATATATTCAGGAAAAAACGCATACGCCCTTTTTGGCCAACCAAGCAAGCTTGCAAAGGAAATCTGCACTACAATAAAGTCTCACTTCCCCCCGGTCAAAAGGGCCATCTGAAAAAAGTGTAAAATCCAGAAAGGCAGGACAGGCCATGGAGAACTGGGAGCCTTGTTATGCTGATGGGCGGGATGTAAATTGCCAACAGACACTTGGGGGAAGTGTATGGTGTTTCCTGAAACATCTAAAAAACAAAGCAACAGAGCCTAGGGCACTGCCACTTATGGTCCTATAGCTTAGGGAAATTAAAATCAAAAAGACACAGCCACCCCAAAGTTTGGAACGGCTCTGTTTACAAGAACCTCGTTTACAGTACAAGTTCAACATCGCAGAAAGTGAAAAATGGATAAAGAAGTTGTGGTATTCACTTACAAAGCAATATCACTCAGCAATGAAATCTATGTCATCAGGCCCTTAGCAGCACAATGAGTGGATTCAGGTATGATGATTCTAACTGAAATAAGTCACACAGAAAAAGAAACATCATAAGATATCAGTAATACACGGAATGGAAACTTGGCTACACAGGAACTGAATTACAGAACAGAACAGGGTCTCAAATTTAGAAAAACAACTTATGCTTGCTTAAGGGTAAAGGTGAGTTGGGGTGCTGCATAAAACCAGAGATTGAAATGAGCACAGATAAAGTTCCTTAAGCCAAATATGGAATAGACAAGAGCTACTCCTTGCTCAACGAAATGGACTCAACACCGCATATTAAACGCCTAAGAATGTACCTGACTTGTAAGTATCTTAAAACCTATGGATTGCTATGTCTCCGAAAGAGAATCAAGCATGTGTACAGGGGCATAAATGCAGCAGTGATAGGATTGGAGAGGTTCGGTGAGCAAATGAAGACCCTTTGAAGTCATATTGCATGGTACCCATTCCACGGGTTTCAACTACCCAGGTTTAAGGTATTCTTCCTTCAGCTAAAACATGCATGTGGAACCTAGAGTATGATCAACCATGTGATCGGGAGACGTGTTCAAATATGTCTCAGTTTTCCTCCCCTGGTACTCGGGTGCAACATTCCAGACGCTTTACTAACACTCTCCCCACTTGGAGAGTCAGTACCGTTAACCTCCTGTTTGGTCCAGTTTGCAATTTTTGCGGAAGATGAACAGGAATAGCGAGAACCAATGAGAGGCTAGCTGGAGGTGTCTGGACGGGCAAATTTAACTCTCATTTCCCACCAGGAAGAGGAATTAACCAAAGGCTCAGCATGCCGTGCCGGAACCAGATTAGGGCCTGAAGCCATCCTGCGGTGTTGCGGCCAGGTCACAAGAAAGCGAGTTGAAGAAAGGAGCTCAGGGGCACTGTAATTCACAAACCTGCAGAGTTATAAATGACAGCTATCGTCCAAAAATAGACTGAAGTAAGGCTGCCAAGAGGACTTGAAAGCGGGGCAGAATTGCAGGAAACCGATTTCAGGAGGTAGACTGGAATTGCATTGAAAGCATAGGAAAAGAGGCAGAACGTCCACAATGATGCACTTGGCCAAAAAGGGCGTATGCGTTTTTTCCTGAATATATTCAGGAAAAAACGCATACGCCCTTTTTGGCCAACCAAGCAAGCTTGCAAAGGAAATCTGCACTACAATGAAGTCTCACTTCCCCCCGGTCAAAAGGGCCATCTGAAAAAAGTGTAAAATCCAGAAAGGCAACAGGCCATGGAGAACTGGGAGCCTTGTTATGCTGATGGGTGGGATGTAAATTGCCAACAGACACTTGGGAGAAGTGTATGGTGTTTCCTGAAACATCTAAAAAACAAAGCAACAGAACCTAGGGCACTTCCACTTATGGTCCTATAGCTTAGGGAAATTAAAATCAAAAAGACACAGCCACCCCAAAGTTTGGAATGGCTCTGTTTACAAGAAGCTCGTTTACAGTACAAGTTCAACATCGCAGAAAGTGAAAAATGGATAAAGAAGTTGTTGTATTTACTTACAAAGCAATATCACTGAGCAATGAAATCTGTGTCATCAGGCCCTTAGCAGCACAATGAGTGGATTCAGGTATGATGATTCTAACTGAAATAAGTCACACAGAAAAAAAACATCATAAGATATCAGTAATACACGGAATGTAAACTTGGCTACACAGGAACTGAATTACAGAACAGAACAGGGTCTCAAATTTAGAAAACCAACTTATGCTTGCTTAAGGGTAAAGGTGAGTTGGGGTGCTGCATAAAACCAGAGATTGAAATGAGCACAGATAAAGTTCCTTAAGTCAAATATGGAATAGACAAGAGCTACTCCTTGCTCAACGAAATGGACTCAACACCGCATATTAAACGCCTAAGAATGTACCTGACTAGTAAGTATCGTAAAACCTATGGATTGCTATGTCTCCAAAAGAGAATCAAGCATGTGTACAGGGGCATAAACGCAGCAGTGATAGGATTGGAGAGGTTCGGTGAGCAAATGAAGACCCTTTGAAGTCATATTGCATGGTACCCATTACACGGGTCTCAACTCTCCAGGTTTAAGGTATTCTTCCTTCAGCTAAAACATGCATGTGGAACCCAAGTATGATCAACCATGTGAACGGGAGACGTGTTCAAATATGTCTCAGTTTTCCTCCCCTGGTACTCGGGTGCAACATTCCAGACGCTTTACTAACACTCTCCGCACTTGGAGAGTCAGCCCCTTTAACCTCCTGTTTGGCCCAGTTTGCAATTTCTGCGGAAGATGAACAGGAATAGCGAGAACCAATGAGAGACTAGCTGGAGGTGTCTGGACGGGCAAATTTAACTCTCATTTCCCACCAGGAAAAGGAAATAATGAAAGGCTCAGTGTGCCGTGCCGGAACCAGATTAGGGCCTGAAGCCATCCTGCGGTGTTGCGGCCAGGTCACAAGAAAGCAAGTTGAAGAAAGGAGCTCAGGGACACTGTAATTCACAAACCTGCAGAGTTATAAATGACAGCTATCGTCCAAAAATAGACTGAAGTAAGGCTGCCAAGAGGACTTGAAAGCGGGGCAGAATTGCAGGAAACCGATTTCAGGAGGTAGACTGGAATTGCATTGAAAGCATAGGAAAAGAGGCAGAACGTCCACAATGATGCACTTGGCCAAAAAGGGCGTATGCGTTTTTTCCTGAATATATTCAGGAAAAAACGCATACGCCCTTTTTGGCCAACCAAGCAAGCTTGCAAAGGAAATCTGCACTACAATGAAGTCTCACTTCCCCCCGGTCAAAAGGGCCATCTGAAAAAAGTGTAAAATCCAGAAAGGCAGGACAGACCATGGAGAACTGGGAGCCTTGTTATGCTGATGGGCGGGATGTAAATTGCCAACAACCACTCGGGAGAAGTGTATGGTGTTTCCTGAAACATCTAAAAAACAAAGCAACAGAACCTAGGGCACTTCCACTTATGGTCCTATAGCTTAGGAAAATTAAAATCAAAAAGACACAGCCACCCCAAAGTTTGGAACGGCTCTGTTTACAAGAACCTCGTTTACAGTACAAGTTCAACATCGCAGAAAGTGAAAAATGGATAAAGAAGTTGTGGTATTTACTTACAAAGCAATATCACTCAGCAATGAAATCTGTGTCATCAGGACCTTAGCAGCACAATGAGTGGATTCAGGTATGATGATTCTAACTGAAATAAGTCACACAGAAAAAGAAACATCATAAGATATCAGTAATACACGGAACGGAAACTTGGCTACACAGGAACTGAATTACAGAACAGAACAGGGTCTCAAATTTAGAAAACCAACTTATTCTTGCTTAAGGGTAAAGGTGAGTTGGGGTGCTGCATAAAACCAGAGATTGAAATGAGCACAGATAAAGTTCCTTAAGCCAAATATGGAATAGACAAGAGCTACTCCTTGCTCAACGAAATGGACTCAACACCCCATATTAAACGCCTAAGAATGTACCTGACTAGTAAGTATCTTAAAACCTATGGATTGCTATGTCTCCAAAAGAGAATCAAGCATGTGTACAGGGGCATAAACGCAGCAGTGATAGGATTGGAGAGGTTCGGTGAGCAAATGAAGACCCTTTGAAGTCATATTGCATGGTACCCATTCCACGGGTTTCAACTACCCAGGTTTAAGGTATTCTTCCTTCAGCTAAAACATGCATGTGGAACCTAGAGTATGATCAACCATGTGATCGGGAGACGTCTTCAAATATGTCTCAGTTTTCCTCCCTTGGTACTCGGGTGCAACATTCCAGACGCTTTACTAACACTCTCCCCACTTGGAGAGTCAGTCCCTTTAACCTCCTGTTTGGCCCAGTTTGCAATTTCTGCGGAAGATGAACAGGAATAGCGAGAACCAATGAGAGGCTAGCTGGAGGTGTCTGGACGGGCAAATTTAACTCTCATTTCCCACCAGGAAGAGGAATTAACCAAAGGCTCAGCATGCCGGGCCGGAACCAGATTAGGGCCTGAAGCCAAACTGCGGTGTTGCGGCCAGGTCACAAGAAAGCGAGTTGAAGAAAGGAGCTCAGGGGCACTGTAATTCACAAACCTGCAGAGTTATAAATGACAGCTATCGTCCAAAAATAGACTGAAGTAAGGCTGCCAAGAGGACTTGAAAGCAGGGCAGAATTGCAGGAAACCGATTTCAGGAGGTAGACTGGAATTGCATTGAAAGCATAGGAAAAGAGGCAGAACGTCCACAATGATGCACTTGGCCAAAAAGGGCGTATGCGTTTTTTCCTGAATATATTCAGGAAAAAACGCATACGCCCTTTTTGGCCAACCAAGCAAGCTTGCAAAGGAAATCTGCACTACAATGAAGTCTCACTTCCCCCCGGTCAAAAGGGCCATCTGAAAAAAGTGTAAAATCCAGAAAGGCAACAGGCCAGGGAGAACTGGGAGCCTTGTTATGCTGATGGGCGGGATGTAAATTGCCAACAGACACTTGGGAGAAGTGTATGGTGTTCCCTGAAACATCTAAAAAACAAAGCAACAGAGCCTAGGGCAATGCCACTTATGGTCCTATAGCTTAGGGAAATTAAAATCAAAAAGACACAGCCACCCCAAAGTTTGGAACGGCTCTGTTTACAAGAACCTCGTTTACAGTACAAGTTCAACATCGCAGAAAGTGAAAAATGGATAAAGAAGTTGTGGTATTCACTTACAAAGCAATATCACTCAGCAATGAAATCTATGTCATCAGGCCCTTAGCAGCACAATGAGTGGATTCAGGTATGATGATTCTAACTGAAATAAGTCACACAGAAAAAGAAACATCATAAGATATTAGTAATACACGGAATGGAAACTTGGCTACACAGGAACTGAATTACAGAACAGAACAGGGTCTCAAATTTAGAAAACCAACTTATGCTTGCTTAAGGGTAAAGGTGAGTTGGGGTGCTGCATAAAACCAGAGATTGAAATGAGCACAGATAAAGTTCCTTAAGCCAAATATGGAATAGACAAGAGCTACTCCTTGCTCAACGAAATGGACTCAACACCGCATATTAAACGCCTAAGAATGTACCTGACTTGTAAGTATCTTAAAACCTATGGATTGCTATGTCTCCGAAAGAGAATCAAGCATGTGTACAGGGGCATAAACGCAGCAGTGATAGGATTGGAGAGGTTCGGTGAGCAAATGAAGACCCTTTGAAGTCATATTGCATGGTACCCATTCCACGGGTTTCAACTACCCAGGTTTAAGGTATTCTTCCTTCAGCTAAAACATGCATGTGGAACCTAGAGTATGATCAACCATGTGATCGGGAGACGTGTTCAAATATGTCTGTTTTCCTCCCCTGGTACTCGGGTGCAACATTCCAGACGCTTTACTAACACTCTCCCCACTTGGAGAGTCAGTCTCTTTAACCTCCTGTTTGGCCCAGTTTGCAATTTCTGCGGAAGATGAACAGGAATAGCGAGAACCAATGAGAGGCTAGCTGGAGGTGTCTGGACGGGCAAATTTAACTCTCATTTTCCACCAGGAAGAGGAATTAACCAAAGGCTCAGCATGCCGGGCCGGAACCAGATTAGGGCCTGAAGCCATCCTGCGGTGTTGCGGCCAGGTCACAAGAAAGCGAGTTGAAGAAAGGAGCTCAGGGGCACTGTAATTCACAAACCTGCAGAGTTATAAATGACAGCTATCGTCCAAAAATAGACTGAAGTAAGGCTGCCAAGAGGACTTGAAAGCGGGGCAGAATTGCAGGAAACCGATTTCAGGAGGTAGACTGGAATTGCATTGAAAGCATAGGAAAAGAGGCAGAACGTCCACAATGATGCACTTGGCCAGAAAGGGCGTATGCGTTTTTTCCTGAATATATTCAGGAAAAAACGCATACGCCCTTTTTGGCCAACCAAGCAAGCTTGCAAAGAAATCTGCACTACTATGAAGTCTCACTTCCCTCCGGTCAAAAGGGCCATCTGAAAAAAGTGTAAAATCCAGAAAGGCAGGACAGGCCATGGAGAACTGGGAGCCTTGTTATGCTGATGGGCGGGATGTAAATTGCCAACAGACACTTGGGAGAAGTGTATGGTGTTCCCTGAAACATCTAAAAAACAAAGCAACAGAGCCTAGGGCACTGCCACTTATGGTCCTATAGCTTAGGGAAATTAAAATCAAAAAGACACAGCCACCCCAAAGTTTGGAACGGCTCTGTTTACAAGAACCTCGTTTACAGTACAAGTTCAACATCGCAGAAAGTGAAAAATGGATAAAGAAGTTGTGGTATTCACTTACAAAGCAATATCACTCAGCAATGAAATCTATGTCATCAGGCCCTTAGCAGCACAATGAGTGGATTCAGGTATGATGATTCTAACTGAAATAAGTCACACAGAAAAAGAAACATCATAAGATATTAGTAATACACGGAATGGAAACTTGGCTACACAGGAACTGAATTACAGAACAGAACAGGGTCTCAAATTTAGAAAACCAACTTATGCTTGCTTAAGGGTAAAGGTGAGTTGGGGTGCTGCATAAAACCAGAGATTGAAATGAGCACAGATAAAGTTCCTTAAGTCAAATATGGAATAGACAAGAGCTACTCCTTGCTCAACGAAATGGACTCAACACCGCATATTAAACGCCTAAGAATGTACCTGACTTGTAAGTATCTTAAAACCTATGGATTGCTATGTCTCCGAAAGAGAATCAAGCATGTGTACAGGGGCATAAACGCAGCAGTGATAGGATTGGAGAGGTTCGGTGAGCAAATGAAGACCCTTTGAAGTCATATTGCATGGTACCCATTACACGGGTCTCAACTCTCCAGGTTTAAGGTATTCTTCCTTCAGCTAAAACATGCATGTGGAACCTAGAGTATGATAAACCATGTGATCGGGAGACGTGTTCAAATATGTCTGTTTTCCTCCCCTGGTACTCGGGTGCAACATTCCAGACGCTTTACTAACACTCTCCCCACTTGGAGAGTCAGTCTCTTTAACCTCCTGTTTGGCCCAGTTTGCAATTTCTGCGGAAGATGAACAGGAATAGCGAGAACCAATGAGAGGCTAGCTGGAGGTGTCTGGACGGGCAAATTTAACTCTCATTTTCCACCAGGAAGAGGAATTAACCAAAGGCTCAGCATGCCGGGCCGGAACCAGATTAGGGCCTGAAGCCATCCTGCGGTGTTGCGGCCAGGTCACAAGAAAGCGAGTTGAAGAAAGGAGCTCAGGGGCACTGTAATTCACAAACCTGCAGAGTTATAAATGACAGCTATCGTCCAAAAATAGACTGAAGTAAGGCTGCCAAGAGGACTTGAAAGCGGGGCAGAATTGCAGGAAACCGATTTCAGGAGGTAGACTGGAATTGCATTGAAAGCATAGGAAAAGAGGCAGAACGTCCACAATGATGCACTTGGCCAGAAAGGGCGTATGCGTTTTTTCCTGAATATATTCAGGAAAAAACGCATACGCCCTTTTTGGCCAACCAAGCAAGCTTGCAAAGAAATCTGCACTACTATGAAGTCTCACTTCCCTCCGGTCAAAAGGGCCATCTGAAAAAAGTGTAAAATCCAGAAAGGCAGGACAGGCCATGGAGAACTGGGAGCCTTGTTATGCTGATGGGCGGGATGTAAATGGCCAACAGACACTCGGGAGAAGTGTATGGTGTTTCCTGAAACATCTAAAAAACAAAGCAACAGAGCCTAGGGCACTGCCACTTATGGTCCTATAGCTTAGGGAAATTAAAATCAAAAAGACACAGCCACCCCAAAGTTTGGGACGCCTCTGTTTACAAGAACCTCGTTTACAGTACAAGTTCAACATCGCAGAAAGTGAAAAATGGATAAAGAAGTTGTGGTATTTACTTACAAAGCAATATCACTCAGCAATGAAATCTATGTCATCAGGCCCTTAGCATCACAATGAGTGGATTCAGGTATGATGATTCTAACTGAAATAAGTCACACAGAAAAAGAAACATCATAAGATATCAGTAATACACGGAATGCAAACTTGGCTACACAGGAACTGAATTACAGAACAGAACAGGGTCTCAAATTTAGAAAAACAACTTATGCTTGCTTAAGGGTAAAGGTGAGTTGGGGTGCTGCATAAAACCAGAGATTGAAATGAGCACAGATAAAGTTCCTTAAGCCAAATATGGAATAGACAAGAGCTACTCCTTGCTCAACGAAATGGACTCAACACCGCATATTAAACGCCTAAGAATGTACCTGACTTGTAAGTATCTTAAAACCTATGGATTGCTATCTCTTCAAAAGAGAATCAAGCATGTGTACAGGGGCATAAACGCAGCAGTGATAGGATTGGAGAGGTTCGGTGAGCAAATGAAGACCCTTTGAAGTCATATTGCATGGTACCCATTCCACGGGTTTCATCTACCCAGGTTTAAGGTATTCTTCCTTCAGCTAAAACATGCATGTGGAACCAAGAGTATGATCAACCATGTGATCGGGAGACGTGTTCAAATATGTCTCAGTTTTCCTCCCCTGGTACTCGGGTGCAACATTCCAGACGCTTTACTAACACTCTCCCCACTTGGAGAGTCAGTCCCTTTAACCTCCTGTTTGGCCCAGTTTGCAATTTCTGCGGAAGATGAACAGGAATAGCGAGAACCAATGAGAGGCTAGCTGGAGGTGTCTGGACGGGCAAATTTAACTCTCATTTCCCACCAGGAAGAGGAATTAACCAAAGGCTCAGCATGCCGGGCCAGAACCAGATTAGGGCCTGAAGCCATCCTGCGGTGTTGCGGCCAGGTCACAAGAAAGCGAGTTGAAGAAAGGAGCTCAGGGGCACTGTAATTCACAAACCTGCAGAGTTATAAATGACAGCTATCGTCCAAAAATAGACTGAAGTAAGGCTGCCAAGAGGACTTGAAAGCGGGGCAGAATTGCAGGAAACCGATTTCAGGAGGTAGACTGGAATTGCATTGAAAGCATAGGAAAAGAGGCAGAACGTCCACAATGATGCACTTGGCCAAAAAGGGCGTATGCGTTTTTTCCTGAATATATTCAGGAAAAAACACATACGCCCTTTTTGGCCAACCAAGCAAGCTTGCAAAGGAAATCTGCACTACAATGAAGTCTCACTTCCCCTCGGTCAAAAGGGCCATCTGAAAAAAGTGTAAAATCCAGAAAGGCAGGACAGGCCATGGAGAACTGGGAGCCTTGTTATGCTGATGGGCGGGATGTAAATTGCCAACAGACACTTGGGAGAAGTGTATGGTGTTTCCTGAAACATCTAAAAAACAAAGCAACAGAGCCTAGGGCACTTCCACTTATGGTCCTATAGCTTAGGGAAATTAAAATCAAAAAGACACAGCCACCCCAAAGTTTGGGACGCCTCTGTTTACAAGAACCTCGTTTACAGTACAAGTTCAACATCGCAGAAAGTGAAAAATGGATAAAGAAGTTGTGGTATTTACTTACAAAGCAATATCACTCAGCAATGAAATCTATGTCATCAGGCCCTTAGCATCACAATGAGTGGATTCAGGTATGATGATTCTAACTGAAATAAGTCACACAGAAAAAGAAACATCATAAGATATCAGTAATACACGGAATGTAAACTTGGCTACACAGGAACTGAATTACAGAACAGAATAGGGTCTCAAATTTAGAAAACCAACTTATGCTTGCTTAAGGGTAAAGGTGAGTTGGGGTGCTGCATAAAACCAGAGATTGAAATGAGCACAGATAAAGTTCCTTAAGCCAAATATGGAATAGACAAGAGCTACTCCTTGCTCAACGAAATGGACTCAACACCGCATATTAAACGCCTAAGAATGTACCTGACTAGTAAGTATCGTAAAACCTATGGATTGCTATGTCTCCAAAAGAGAATCAAGCATGTGTACAGGGGAATAAACGCAGCAGTGATAGGATTGGAGAGGTTCGGTGAGCAAATGAAGACCCTTTGAAGTCATATTGCATGGTACCCATTACACGGGTCTCAACTCTCAAGGTTTAAGGTATTCTTCCTTCAGCTAAAACATGCATGTGGAACGCAAGTATGATCAACCATGTGAACGGGAGATGTGTTCAAATATGTCTCAGCTTTCCTCCCCTGGTACTCGGGTGCAACATTCCAGACGCTTTACTAACACTCTCCCCACTTGGAGAGTCAGCGCCTTTAACCTCCTGTTTGGCCCAGTTTGCAATTTCTGCGGAAGATGAACAGGAATAGCGAGAACCAATGAGAGGCTAGCTGGAGGTGTCTGGACGGGCAAATTATTCCTGAATATATTCAGGAAAAAACGCATACGCACTTTTTGGCCAATCAAGCAAGCTTGCAAAGGAAATCTGCACTGCAATGAAGTCTCACTTCCCCCCGGTCAAAAGGGCCATCTGAAAAAAGTGTAAAATCCAGAAAGGTAGGACGGGCCATGGAGAACTGGGAGCCTTGTTATGCTGATGGGCGGGATGTAAATTGCCAACAGACACTCGGAAGAAGTGTATGGTGTTTCCTGAAACATCTGAAAAACAAAGCAACAGAGCCTAGGGCACTGCCACTTATGGTCCTATAGCTTAGGGAAATTAAAATCAAAAAGACACAGCCACCCCAAAGTTTGGGATGCCTCTGTTTACAAGAACCTCGTTTACAGTACAAGTTCAACATTGCAGAAAATGAAAAATGGATAAAGAAGTTGTGGTATTTACTTACAAAGCAATATCACTCAGCAATGAAATCTATGTCATCAGGCCCTTAGCATCACAATGAGTGGATTCAGGTATGATGATTCTAACTGAAATAAGTCCCACAGAAAAAGAAACATCATAAGATATCAGTAATACACGGAATGGAAACTTGGCTACACAGGAACTGAATTACAGAACAGAACAGGGTCTCAAATTTAGAAAACCAACTTATGCTTGCTTAAGGGTAAAGGTGAGTTGGGGTGCTGCATAAAACCAGAGATTGAAATGAGCACATATAAAGTTCCTTAAGTCAAATATGGAATAGACAAGAGCTACTCCTTGCTCAACGAAATGGACTCAACACCCCATATTAAACGCCTAAGAATGTACCTGACTAGTAAGTATCGTAAAACCTATGGATTGCTATGTCTCCGAAAGAGAATCAAGCATGTGTACAGGGGCATAAACGCAGCAGTGATAGGATTGGAGAGGTTCGGTGAGCAAATGAAGACCCTTTGAAGTCATATTGCATGGTACCCATTACACGGGTCTCAACTCTCCAGGTTTAAGGTATTCTTCCTTCAGCTAAAACATGCATGTGGAACCCAAGTATGATCAACCATGTGAACGGGAGACGTGTTCAAATATGTCTCAGTTTTCCTCCCCTGGTACTTGGGTGCAACATTCCAGACGCTTTACTAACACTCTCCCCACTTGGAGAGTCAGCGACTTTAACCTCCTGTTTAGCCCAGTTTGCAATTTCTGCGGAAGATGAACAGGAATAGCGAGAACCAATGAGAGGCTAGCTGGAGGTGTCTGGACGGGCAAATTTAACTCTCATTTCCCACCAGGAATAGGAAATAACGAAAGGCTCAGCGTGCCGTGCCGGAACCAGATTAGGGCCTGAAGCCATCCTGCGGTGTTGCGGCCAGGTCACAAGAAAGCGAGTTGAAGAAAGGAGCTCAGGGGCACTGTAATTCACAAACCTGCAGAGTTATAAATGACAGCTATCGTCCAAAAATAGACTGAAGTAAGGCTGCCAAGAGGACTTGAAAGCAGGGCAGAATTGCAGGAAACCGATTTCAGGAGGTAGACTGGAATTGCATTGAAAGCATAGGAAAAGAGGCAGAACGTCCACAATGATGCACTTGGCCAAAAAGGGCGTATGCGTTTTTTCCTGAATATATTCAGGAAAAAACGCATACGCCCTTTTTGGCCAACCAAGCAAGCTTGCAAAGGAAATCTGCACTACAATGAAGTCTCACTTCCCCCCGGTCAAAAGGGCCATCTGAAAAAAGTGTAAAATCCAGAAAGGCAGGACAGGCCATGGAGAACTGGGAGCCTTGTTATGCTGATGGGCGGGATGTAAATTGCCAACAACCACTCGGAAGAAGTGTATGGTGTTTCCTGAAACATCTAAAAAACAAAGCAACAGAACCTAGGGCACTGCCACTTATGGTCCTATAGCTTAGGGAAATTAAAATCAAAAAGACACAGCCACCCCAAAGTTTGGGACGCCTCTGTTTACAAGAACCTCGTTTACAGTACAAGTTCAACATCGCAGAAAGTGAAAAATGGATAAAGAAGTTGTGGTATTTACTTACAAAGCAATATCACTCAGCAATGAAATCTATGTCATCAGGCCCTTAGCATCACAATGAGTGGATTCAGGTATGATGATTCTAACTGAAATAAGTCACACAGAAAAAGAAACATCATAAGATATCAGTAATACACGGAATGTAAACTTGGCTACACAGGAACTGAATTACAGAACAGAACAGGGTCTCAAATTTAGAAAACCAACTTATGCTTGCTTAAGGGTAAAGGTGAGTTGGGGTGCTGCATAAAACCAGAGATTGAAATGAGCACAGATAAAGTTCCTTAAGCCAAATATGGAATAGACAAGAGCTACTCCTTGCTCAACGAAATGGACTCAACACCGCATATTAAACGCCTAAGAATGTACCTGACTAGTAAGTATCGTAAAACCTATGGATTGCTATGTCTCCAAAAGAGAATCAAGCATGTGTACAGGGGAATAAACGCAGCAGTGATAGGATTGGAGAGGTTCGGTGAGCAAATGAAGACCCTTTGAAGTCATATTGCATGGTACCCATTACACGGGTCTCAACTCTCAAGGTTTAAGGTATTCTTCCTTCAGCTAAAACATGCATGTGGAACGCAAGTATGATCAACCATGTGAACGGGAGATGTGTTCAAATATGTCTCAGCTTTCCTCCCCTGGTACTCGGGTGCAACATTCCAGACGCTTTACTAACACTCTCCCCACTTGGAGAGTCAGCGCCTTTAACCTCCTGTTTGGCCCAGTTTGCAATTTCTGCGGAAGATGAACAGGAATAGCGAGAACCAATGAGAGGCTAGCTGGAGGTGTCTGGACGGGCAAATTATTCCTGAATATATTCAGGAAAAAACGCATACGCACTTTTTGGCCAATCAAGCAAGCTTGCAAAGGAAATCTGCACTGCAATGAAGTCTCACTTCCCCCCGGTCAAAAGGGCCATCTGAAAAAAGTGTAAAATCCAGAAAGGTAGGACGGGCCATGGAGAACTGGGAGCCTTGTTATGCTGATGGGCGGGATGTAAATTGCCAACAGACACTCGGAAGAAGTGTATGGTGTTTCCTGAAACATCTGAAAAACAAAGCAACAGAGCCTAGGGCACTGCCACTTATGGTCCTATAGCTTAGGGAAATTAAAATCAAAAAGACACAGCCACCCCAAAGTTTGGGATGCCTCTGTTTACAAGAACCTCGTTTACAGTACAAGTTCAACATTGCAGAAAATGAAAAATGGATAAAGAAGTTGTGGTATTTACTTACAAAGCAATATCACTCAGCAATGAAATCTATGTCATCAGGCCCTTAGCATCACAATGAGTGGATTCAGGTATGATGATTCTAACTGAAATAAGTCCCACAGAAAAAGAAACATCATAAGATATCAGTAATACACGGAATGGAAACTTGGCTACACAGGAACTGAATTACAGAACAGAACAGGGTCTCAAATTTAGAAAACCAACTTATGCTTGCTTAAGGGTAAAGGTGAGTTGGGGTGCTGCATAAAACCAGAGATTGAAATGAGCACAGATAAAGTTCCTTAAGTCAAATATGGAATAGACAAGAGCTACTCCTTGCTCAACGAAATGGACTCAACACCGCATATTAAACGCCTAAGAATGTACCTGACTAGTAAGTATCGTAAAACCTATGGATTGCTATGTCTCCGAAAGAGAATCAAGCATGTGTACAGGGGCATAAACGCAGCAGTGATAGGATTGGAGAGGTTCGGTGAGCAAATGAAGACCCTTTGAAGTCATATTGCATGGTACCCATTACACGGGTCTCAACTCTCCAGGTTTAAGGTATTCTTCCTTCAGCTAAAACATGCATGTGGAACCCAAGTATGATCAACCATGTGAACGGGAGACGTGTTCAAATATGTCTCAGTTTTCCTCCCCTGGTACTTGGGTGCAACATTCCAGACGCTTTACTAACACTCTCCCCACTTGGAGAGTCAGCGACTTTAACCTCCTGTTTAGCCCAGTTTGCAATTTCTGCGGAAGATGAACAGGAATAGCGAGAACCAATGAGAGGCTAGCTGGAGGTGTCTGGACGGGCAAATTTAACTCTCATTTCCCACCAGGAATAGGAAATAACGAAAGGCTCAGCGTGCCGTGCCGGAACCAGATTAGGGCCTGAAGCCATCCTGCGGTGTTGCGGCCAGGTCACAAGAAAGCGAGTTGAAGAAAGGAGCTCAGGGGCACTGTAATTCACAAACCTGCAGAGTTATAAATGACAGCTATCGTCCAAAAATAGACTGAAGTAAGGCTGCCAAGAGGACTTGAAAGCAGGGCAGAATTGCAGGAAACCGATTTCAGGAGGTAGACTGGAATTGCATTGAAAGCATAGGAAAAGAGGCAGAACGTCCACAATGATGCACTTGGCCAAAAAGGGCGTATGCGTTTTTTCCTGAATATATTCAGGAAAAAACGCATACGCCCTTTTTGGCCAACCAAGCAAGCTTGCAAAGGAAATCTGCACTACAATGAAGTCTCACTTCCCCCCGGTCAAAAGGGCCATCTGAAAAAAGTGTAAAATCCAGAAAGGCAGGACAGGCCATGGAGAACTGGGAGCCTTGTTATGCTGATGGGCGGGATGTAAATTGCCAACAACCACTCGGAAGAAGTGTATGGTGTTTCCTGAAACATCTAAAAAACAAAGCAACAGAACCTAGGGCACTGCCACTTATGGTCCTATAGCTTAGGGAAATTAAAATCAAAAAGACACAGCCACCCCAAAGTTTGGGACGCCTCTGTTTACAAGAACCTCGTTTACAGTACAAGTTCAACATCGCAGAAAGTGAAAAATGGATAAAGAAGTTGTGGTATTTACTTACAAAGCAATATCACTCAGCAATGAAATCTATGTCATCAGGCCCTTAGCATCACAATGAGTGGATTCAGGTATGATGATTCTAACTGAAATAAGTCACACAGAAAAAGAAACATCATAAGATATCAGTAATACACGGAATGGAAACTTGGCTACACAGGAACTGAATTACAGAACAGAACAGGGTCTCAAATTTAGAAAAACAACTTATGCTTGCTTAAGGGTAAAGGTGAGTTGGGGTGCTGCATAAAACCAGAGATTGAAATGAGCACAGATAAAGTTCCTTAAGTCAAATATGGAATAGACAAGAGCTACTCCTTGCTCAACGAAATGGACTCAACACCGCATATTAAACGCCTAAGAATGTACCTGACTAGTAAGTATCGTAAAACCTATGGATTGCTATGTCTCCAAAAGAGAATCAAGCATGTGTACAGGGGCATAAACGCAGCAGTGATAGGATTGGAGAGGTTCGGTGAGCAAATGAAGACCCTTTGAAGTCATATTGCATGGTACCCATTACACGGGTCTCAACTCTCCAGGTTTAAGGTATTCTTCCTTCAGCTAAAACATGCATGTGGAACCCAAGTATGATCAACCATGTGAACGGGAGACGTGTTCAAATATGTCTCAGTTTTCCTCCCCTGGTACTCGGGTGCAACATTCCAGACGCTTTACTAACACTCTCCCCACTTGGAGAGTCAGTCCCTTTAACCTCCTGTTTGGCCCAGTTTGCAATTTCTGCGGAAGATGAACAGGAATAGCGAGAACCAATGAGAGACTAGCTGGAGGTGTCTGGACGGGCAAATTTAACTCTCATTTCCCACCAGGAAAAGGAAATAACCAAAGGCTCAGCGTGCCGTGCCGGAACCAGATTAGGGCCTGAAGCCATCCTGCGGTGTTGCGGCCAGGTCACAAGAAAGCAAGTTGAAGAAAGGAGCTCAGGGGCACTGTAATTCACAAACCTGCAGAGTTATAAATGACAGCTATCATCCAAAATAGACTGAAGTAAGGCTGCCAAGAGGACTTGAAAGCGGGGCAGAATTGCAGGAAACCGATTTCAGGAGGTAGACTGGAATTGCATTGAAAGCATAGGAAAAGAGGCAGAACGTCCACAATGATGCACTTGGCCAAAAAGGGCGTATGCGTTTTTTCCTGAATATATTCAGGAAAAAACGCATACGCCCTTTTTGGCCAACCAAGCAAGCTTGCAAAGGAAATCTGCACTACAATGAAGTCTCACTTCCCCCCGGTCAAAAGGGCCATCTGAAAAAAGGGTAAAATCCAGAAAGGCAGGACAGGCCATGGAGAACTGGGAGCCTTGTTATGCTGATGGGCGGGATGTAAATTGCCAACAACCACTCGGGAGAAGTGTATGGTGTTTCCTGAAACATCTAAAAAACAAAGCAACAGAGCCTAGGGCACTGCCACTTCTGGTCCTATAGCTTAGGGAAATTAAAATCAAAAAGACACAGCCACCCCAAAGTTTGGAACGGCTCTGTTTACAAGAACCTCGTTTACAGTACAAGTTCAACATCGCAGAAAGTGAAAAATGGATAAAGAAGTTGTGGTATTTACTTAGAAAGCAATATCACTCAGCAATGAAATCTGTGTCATCAGGCCCTTAGCAGCACAATGAGTGGATTCAGGTATGATGATTCTAACTGAAGTAAGTCACACAGAAAAAGAAACATCATAAGATATCAGTAATACACGGAATGTAAACTTGGCTACACAGGAACTGAATTACAGAACAGAACAGGGTCTCAAATTTAGAAAACCAACTTATTCTTGCTTAAGGGGAAAGGTGAGTTGGGGTGCTGCATAAAACCAGAGATTGCAATGAGCACAGATAAAGTTCCTTAAGCCAAATATGGAATAGACAAGAGCTACTCCTTGCTCAACGAAATGGACTCAACACCCCATATTAAACGCCTAAGAATGTTCCTGACTAGTAAGTATCTTAAAACCTATGGATTGCTATGTCTCCGAAAGAGAATCAAGCATGTGTACAGGGGCATAAACGCAGCAGTGATAGGATTGGAGAGGTTCGGTGAGCAAATGAAGACCCTTTGAAGTCATATTGCATGGTACCCATTCCACGGGTTTCAACTACCCAGGTTTAAGGTATTCTTCCTTCAGCTAAAACATGCATGTGGAACCTAGAGTATGATCAACCATGTGATCAGGAGACGTGTTCAAATATGTCTCAGTTTTCATACCCTGGTACTCGGGTGCAACATTCCAGACGCTTTACTAACACTCTCCCGACTTGGAGAGTCAGTCCCTTTAACCTCCTGTTTGGCCCAGTTTGCAATTTCTGCGGAAGATGAACAGGAATAGCGAGAACCAATGAGAGACTAGCTGGAGGTGTCTGGACGGGCAAATTTAACTCTCATTTCCCACCAGAGAGAGGAATTAACGAAAGGCTCAGCGTGCCGTGCCGGAACCAGATTAGGGCCTGAAGCCATCCTGTGGTGTTGCGGCCAGCACAAAAGAAAGCGAGTTGAAGAAAGGAGCTCAGGGGCACTGTAATTCACAAACCTGCAGAGTTATAAATGACAGCTATCGTCCAAAAATAGACTGAAGTAAGGCTGCCAAGAGGACTTCAAAGCGGGGCAGAATTGCAGGAAACCGATTTCAGGAGGTAGACTGGAATTGCATTGAAAGCATAGGAAAAGAGGCAGAACGTCCACAATGATGCACTTGGCCAAAAAGGGCGTATGCGTTTTTTCCTGAATATATTCAGGAAAAAACGCATACGCCCTTTTTGGCCAACCAAGCAAGCTTGCAAAGGAAATCTGCACTACAATGAAGTCTCACTTCCCCCCGGTCAAAAGGGCCATCTGAAAAAAGTGTAAAATCCAGAAAGGCAGGACAGGCCATGGAGAACTGGGAGCCTTGTTATGCTGATGGGCGGGATGTAAATTGCCATCAGACACTCCGGAGAAGTGTATGGTGTTTCCTGAAACATCTAAAAAACAAAGCAACAGAGCCTAGGGCACTGCCACTTATGGTCCTATAGCTTAGGGAAATTAAAATCAAAAAGACACAGCCACCCCAAAGTTTGGGACGCCTCTGTTTACAAGAACCTCGTTTACAGAACAAGTTCAACATCGCAGAAAGTGAAAAATGGATAAAGAACTTGTGGTATTTACTTACAAAGCAATATCACTCAGCAATGAAATCTGTGTCATCAGGCCCTTAGCAGCACAATGAGTGGATTCAGGTATGATGATTCTAACTGAAGTAAGTCACACAGAAAAAGAAACATCATAAGATATCAGTAATACACGGAATGTAAACTTGGCTACACAGGAACTGAATTACAGAACAGAACAGGGTCTCAAATTTAGAAAAACAACTTATGCTTGCTTAAGGGGAAAGGTGAGTTGGGGTGCTGCATAAAACCAGAGATTGAAATGAGCACAGATAAAGTTCCTTAAGTCAAATATGGAATAGACAAGAGCTACTCCTTGCTCAACGAAATGGACTCAACACCGCATATTAAACGCCTAAGAATGTACCTGACTAGTAAGTATCTTAAAACCTATGGATTGCTATGTCTCCGAAAGAGAATCAAGCATGTGTACAGGGGCATAAACGCAGCAGTGATAGGATTGGAGAGGTTCGGTGAGCAAATGAAGACCCTTTGAAGTCATATTGCATGGTACCCATTACACGGGTCTCAACTCTCCAGGTTTAAGGTATTCTTCCTTCAGCTAAAACATGCATGTGGAACCCAAGTATGATCAACCATGTGAACGGGAGACGTGTTCAAATATGTCTCAGTTTTCCTCCCCTGGTACTCGGGTGCAACATTCCAGACGCTTTACTAACACTCTCCCCACTTGGAGAGTCAGTCCCTTTAACCTCCTGTTTGGCCCAGTTTGCAATTTCTGCGGAAGATGAACAGGAATAGCGAGAACCAATGAGAGACTAGCTGGAGGTGTCTGGACGGGCCAATTTAACTCTCATTTCCCACCAGGAAAAGGAAATAACCAAAGGCTCAGCGTGCCGTGCCGGAACCAGATTAGGGCCTGAAGCCATCCTGCGGTGTTGCGGCCAGGTCACAAGAAAGCGAGTTGAAGAAAGGAGCTCAGGGGCACTGTAATTCACAAACCTGCAGAGTTATAAATGACAGCTATCATCCAAAATAGACTGAAGTAAGGCTGCCAAGAGGACTTGAACGCGGGGCAGAATTGCAGGAAACCGATTTCAGGAGGTAGACTGGAATTGCATTGAAAGCATAGGAAAAGAGGCAGAACGTCCACAATGATGCACTTGGCCAAAAAGGGCGTATGCGTTTTTTCCTGAATATATTCAGGAAAAAACGCATACGCCCTTTTTGGCCAACCAAGCAAGCTTGCAAAGGAAATCTGCACTACAATGAAGTCTCACTTCCCCCCGGTCAAAAGGGCCATCTGAAAAAAGTGTAAAATCCAGAAAGGCAGGACAGGCCATGGAGAACTGGGAGCCTTGTTATGCTGATGGGCGGGATGTAAATTGCCAACAACCACTCGGGAGAAGTGTATGGTGTTTCCTGAAACATCTAAAAAACAAAGCAACAGAGCCTAGGGCACTGCCACTTATGGTCCTATAGCTTAGGGAAATTAAAATCAAAAAGACACAGCCACCCCAAAGTTTGGGACGCCTCTGTTTACAAGAACCTCGTTTACAGTACAAGTTCAACATCGCAGAAAGTGAAAAATGGATAAAGAAGTTGTGGTATTTACTTACAAAGCAATATCACTCAGCAATGAAATCTATGTCATCAGGCCCTTAGCATCACAATGAGTGGATTCAGGTATGATGATTCTAACTGAAATAAGTCACACAGAAAAAGAAACATCATAAGATATCAGTAATACACGGAATGTAAACTTGGCTACACAGGAACTGAATTACAGAACAGAACAGGGTCTCAAATTTAGAAAAACAACTTATGCTTGCTTAAGGGTAAAGGTGAGTTGGGGTGCTGCATAAAACCAGAGATTGAAATGAGCACAGATAAAGTTCCTTAAGTCAAATATGGAATAGACAAGAGCTACTCCTTGCTCAACGAAATGGACTCAACACCGCATATTAAACGCCTAAGAATGTACCTGACTAGTAAGTATCGTAAAACCTATGGATTGCTATGTCTCCAAAAGAGAATCAAGCATGTGTACAGGGGCATAAACGCAGCAGTGATAGGATTGGAGAGGTTCGGTGAGCAAATGAAGACCCTTTGAAGTCATATTGCATGGTACCCATTACACGGGTCTCAACTCTCCAGGTTTAAGGTATTCTTCCTTCAGCTAAAACATGCATGTGGAACCCAAGTATGATCAACCATGTGAACGGGAGACGTGTTCAAATATGTCTCAGTTTTCCTCCCCTGGTACTCGGGTGCAACATTCCAGACGCTTTACTAACACTCTCCCCACTTGGAGAGTCAGCGCCTTTAACCTCCTGTTTGGCCCAGTTTGAAATTTCTGCGGAAGATGAACAGGAATAGCGAGAACCAATGAGAGACTAGCTGGAGGTGTCTGGACGGGCCAATTTAACTCTCATTTCCCACCAGGAAAAGGAATTAACTAAAGGCTCAGCATGCCGTGCCGGAACCAGATTAGGGCCTGAAGCCATCCTGCGGTGTTGCGGCCAGGTCACAAGAAAGCGAGTTGAAGAAAGGAGCTCAGGGGCACTGTAATTCACAAACCTGCAGAGTTATAAATGACAGCTATCATCCAAAATAGACTGAAGTAAGGCTGCCAAGAGGACTTGAAAGCGGGGCAGAATTGCAGGAAACCGATTTCAGGAGGTAGACTGGAATTGCATTGAAAGCATAGGAAAAGAGGCAGAACGTCCACAATGATGCACTTGGCCAAAAAGGGCGTATGCGTTTTTTCCTGAATATATTCAGGAAAAAACGCATACGCCCTTTTTGGCCAACCAAGCAAGCTTGCAAAGGAAATCTGCACTACAATGAAGTCTCACTTCCCCCCGGTCAAAAGGGCCATCTGAAAAAAGTGTAAAATCCAGAAAGGCAGGACAGGCCATGGAGAACTGGGAGCCTTGTTATGCTGATGGGCGGGATGTAAATTGCCAACAACCACTCGGGAGAAGTGTATGGTGTTTCCTGAAACATCTAAAAAACAAAGCAACAGAGCCTAGGGCACTGCCACTTATGGTCCTATAGCTTAGGGAAATTAAAATCAAAAAGACACAGCCACCCCAAAGTTTGGGACGCCTCTGTTTACAAGAACCTCGTTTACAGTACAAGTTCAACATCGCAGAAAGTGAAAAATGGATAAAGAAGTTGTGGTATTTACTTACAAAGCAATATCACTCAGCAATGAAATCTATGTCATCAGGCCCTTAGCATCACAATGAGTGGATTCAGGTATGATGATTCTAACTGAAATAAGTCACACAGAAAAAGAAACATCATAAGATATCAGTAATACACGGAATGTAAACTTGGCTACACAGGAACTGAATTACAGAACAGAACAGGGTCTCAAATTTAGAAAAACAACTTATGCTTGCTTAAGGGTAAAGGTGAGTTGGGGTGCTGCATAAAACCAGAGATTGAAATGAGCACAGATAAAGTTCCTTAAGTCAAATATGGAATAGACAAGAGCTACTCCTTGCTCAACGAAATGGACTCAACACCGCATATTAAACGCCTAAGAATGTACCTGACTAGTAAGTATCGTAAAACCTATGGATTGCTATGTCTCCAAAAGAGAATCAAGCATGTGTACAGGGGCATAAACGCAGCAGTGATAGGATTGGAGAGGTTCGGTGAGCAAATGAAGACCCTTTGAAGTCATATTGCATGGTACCCATTACACGGGTCTCAACTCTCCAGGTTTAAGGTATTCTTCCTTCAGCTAAAACATGCATGTGGAACCCAAGTATGATCAACCATGTGAACGGGAGACGTGTTCAAATATGTCTCAGTTTTCCTCCCCTGGTACTCGGGTGCAACATTCCAGACGCTTTACTAACACTCTCCCCACTTGGAGAGTCAGCGCCTTTAACCTCCTGTTTGGCCCAGTTTGAAATTTCTGCGGAAGATGAACAGGAATAGCGAGAACCAATGAGAGACTAGCTGGAGGTGTCTGAACGGGCAAATTTAACTCTCATTTCCAACCAGGAAGAGGCATTAACCAAAGGCTCAGCATGCCGGGCCGGAACCAGATTAGGGCCTGTAGCCATCCTGCGGTGTTGCGGCCAGGTCACAAGAAAGCGAGTTGAAGAAAGGAGCTCAGGGGCACTGTAATTCACAAACCTGCAGAGTTATAAATGACAGCTATCGTCCAAAAATAGACTGAAGTAAGGCTGCCAAGAGGACTTGAAAACGGGGCAGAATTGCAGGAAACCGATTTCAGGAGGTAGACTGGAATTGCATTGAAAGCATAGGAAAAGAGGCAGAACGTCCACAATGATGCACTTGGCCAAAAAGGGCGTATGCGTTTTTTCCTGAATATATTCAGGAAAAAACGCATACGCCCTTTTTGGCCAACCAAGCAAGCTTGCAAAGGAAATCTGCACTACAATGAAGTCTCACTTCCCCCCGGTCAAAAGGGCCATCTGAAAAAAGTGTAAAATCCAGAAAGGCAGGACAGGCCATGGAGAACTGGGAGCCTTGTTATGCTGATGGGCGGGATGTAAATTGCCAACAGACACTCGGGAGAAGTGTATGGTGTTTCCTGAAACATCTAAAAAACAAAGCAACAGAGCCTAGGGCACTGCCATTTATGGTCCTATAGCTTAGGGAAATTAAAATCAAAAAGACACAGCCACCCCAAAGTTTGGGACGCCTCTGTTTACAAGAACCTCGTTTACAGTACAAGTTCAACATCGCAGAAAGTGAAAAATGGATAAAGAAGTTGTGGTATTTACTTACAAAGCAATATCACTCAGCAATGAAATCTGTGTCATCAGGCCCTTAGCAGCACAATGAGTGGATTCAGGTATGATGATTCTAACTGAAGTAAGTCACACAGAAAAAGAAACATCATAAGATATCAGTAATACACGGAATGTAAACTTGGCTACACAGGAACTGAATTACAAAACAGAACAGTGTCTCAAGTTTGGAAAACCAACTTATGCTTGCTTAAGGGGGAAGGTGAGTTGGGGTGCTGCATAAAACCAGAGATTGAAATGAGCACAGATAAAGTTCCTTAAGCCAAATATGGAATAGACAAGAGCTACTCCTTGCTCAACGAAATGGACTCAACACCCCATATTAAATGCCTAAGAATGTACCTGACTAGTAAGTATCTTAAAACCTATGGATTGCTATGTCTCCAAAAGAGAATCAAGCGTGTGTACAGGGGCATAAACGCAGCAGTGATAGGATTGGAGAGGTTCAGTGAGCAAATGAAGACCCTTTGAAGTCATATTGCATGGTACCCATTACACGGGTTTCAACTCTCCAGGTTTAAGGTATTCTTCCTTCAGCTAAAACATGCATGTGGAACCCAGAGTATGATCAACCGTGTGAACGGGAGACGTGTTCAAATATGTCTCAGTTTTCCTCCCCTGGTACTCGGGTGCAACATTCCAGACGCTTTACTAACACTCTCCCCACTTGGAGAGTCAGCACCTTTAACCTCCTGTTTGGCCCCGTTTGCAATTTCTGCGGAAGATGAACAGGAATAGGGAGAACCAATGAGAGACTAGCTGGAGGTGTCTGGACGGGCAAATTTAACTCTCATTTCCCACCAGAAAGAGGAAATAACCAAAGGCTCAGCATGCCGTGCCAGAACCAGATTAGGGCCTGAAGCCATCCAGCGGTGTTGCAGCCAGGTCACAAGAAAACGAGTTGAAGAAAGGAGCTCAGGGGCACTGTAATTCACAAACCTGCAGAGTTATAAATGACAGCTATCGTCCAAAAATATACTGAAGTAAGGCTGCCAAGAGGACTTGAAAGCGGGGCAGAATTGCAGGAAACCGATTTCAGGAGGTAGACTGGAATTGCATTGAAAGCATAGGAAAAGAGGCAGAACGTCCACAATGATGCACTTGGCCAAAAAGGGCGTATGCGTTTTTTCCTGAATATATTCAGGAAAAAACGCATACGCCCTTTTTGGCCAACCAAGCAAGCTTGCAAAGGAAATCTGCACTACAATGAAGTCTCACTTCCCCCCGGTCAAAAGGGCCATCTGAAAAAAGTGTAAAATCCAGAAAGGCAGGACAGGCCATTGAGTACTGGGAGCCTTGTTATGCTGATGGGCGGGATGTAAATTGCCAACAGACACTCGGGAGAAGTGTATGGTGTTTCCTGAAACATCGAAAAAACAAAGCAACAGAGCCTAGGGCACTTCCACTTATGGTCCTATAGCTTAGGGAAATTAAAATCAAAAAGACACAGCCACCCCAAAGTTTGGGACGCCTCTGTTTACAAGAACCTCGTTTACAGTACAAGTTCAACATCGCAGAAAGTGAAAAATGGATAAAGAACTTGTGGTATTTACTTACAAAGCAATATCACTCAGCAATGAAATCTATGTCATCAGGCCCTTAGCATCACAATGAGTGGATTCAGGTATGATGATTCTAACTGAAATAAGTCACACAGAAAAAGAAACATCATAAGATATCACTAATACACGGAATGGAAACTTGGCTACACAGGAACTGAATTACAGAACAGAACAGGGTCTCAAATTTAGAAAACCAACTTATGCTTGCTTAAGGGTAAAGGTGAGTTGGGGTGCTGCATAAAACCAGAGATTGAAATGAGCACAGATAAAGTTCCTTAAGCCAAATATGGAATAGACAAGAGCTACTCCTTGCTCAACGAAATGGACTCAACACCGCATATTAAACGCCTAAGAATGTATCTGACTAGTAAGTATCTTAAAACCTATGGATTGCTATGTCTCCGAAAGAGAATCAAGCATGTGTACAGGGGCATGAACGCAGCAGTGATAGGATTGGAGAGGTTCGGTGAGCAAATGAAGACCCTTTGAAGTCATATTGCATGGTACCCATTCCACGGGTTTCAAATACACAGGTTTAAGGTATTCTTCCTTCAGCTAAAACATGCATGTGGAACCCAGAGTATGATCATCCGTGTGAACGGGAGACGTGTTCAAATATGTCTCAGTTTTCGTACCCTGGTACTCGGGTGCAACATTCCAGACGCTTTACTAACACTCTCCCGACTTGGAGAGTCAGTGCCTTTAACCTCCTGTTTGGCCCAGTTTGCAATTTCTGCGGAAGATGAACAGGAATAGCGAGAACCAATGAGAGACTAGCTGGAGGTTTCTGGACTGGCAAATTTAACTCTCATTTCCCACCAGGAAGAGGAAATAACCAAAGGCTCAGCGTGCCGTGCCGGAACCAGATTAGGGCCTGAAGCCATCCTGCGGTGTTGCGGCCAGCTCACAAGAAAGCGAGTTGAAGAAAGAGCTCAGAGGCACTTTAATTCACAAACCTGCAGAGTTATAAATGACAGCTATCGTCCAAAAATATACTGAAGTAAGGCTGCCAAGAGGACTTGAAAGCGGGGCAGAATTGCAGGAAACCGATTTCAGGAGGTAGACTGGAATTGCATTGAAAGCATAGGAAAAGAGGCAGAACGTCCACAATGATGCACTTGGCCAAAAAGGGCGTATGCGTTTTTTCCTGAATATATTCAGGAAAAAACGCATACGCCCTTTTTGGCCAACCAAGCAAGCTTGCAAAGGAAATCTGCACTACAATGAAGTCTCACTTCACCCCGGTCAAAAGGGCCATCTGAAAAAAGTGTAAAATCCAGAAAGGCAGGACAGGCCATGGAGAACTGGGAGCCTTGTTATGCTGATGGGTGGGATGTAAATTGCCAACAGACACTCGGGAGAAGTGTATGGTGTTTCCTGAAACATCTAAAAAACAAAGCAACAGAGCCTAGGGCACTGCCACTTATGGTCCTATAGCTTAGGGAAATTAAATTCAAAAAGACACAGCCACCCCAAAGTTTGGGACGCCTCTGTTTACAAGAACCTCGTTTACCGTACAAGTTCAATATCACAGAAAGTGAAAAATGGATAAAGAACTTGTGGTACTTACGTACAATGCAGTATCACTCAGCAATGAAATCTATGTCATCAGGCCCGTAGCAGCATCATGAGTGGATTCAGGTATGATGATTCTAACTGAAATAAGTCACACAGAAAAAGAAACATCATAAGATATCAGTAATACACGGAATGTAAACTTGGCTACACAGGAACTGAATTACAGAACAGAACAGGGTCTCCAATGTAGAAAACCAACTTATGCTTGCTTAAGGGGAAAGGTGAGTTGGGGTGCTGCATAAAACCAGAGATTGAAATGAGCACAGATAAAGTTCCTTAAGCCAAATATGGAATAGACAAGAGCTACTCCTTGCTCAACGAAATGGACTCAACACCGCATATTAAACGCCTAAGAATGTACCTGACTAGTAAGTATCTTAAAACCTATGGATAGCTATGTCTCCGAAAGAGAATCAAGCGTGTGTACAGGGGCATAAACGCAGCAGTGATAGGATTGGAGAGGTTCGGTGAGCAAATGAAGACCCTTTGAAGTCATATTGCATGGTACCCATTCCACGGGTTTCAACTACCCAGGTTTAAGGTATTCTTCCTTCAGCGAAAACATGCATGTGGAACCTAGAGTATGATCAACCATGTGATCGGGAGACGTGTTCAAATATGTCTCAGTTTTCGTACCCTGGTACTCGGGTGCAACATTCCAGACGCTTTACTAACACTCTCCCCACTTGGAGAGTCAGTCCCTTTAACCTCCTGTTTGCCCTAGTTTGCAATTTCTGTGGAAGATGAACAGGAATAGCGAGAACCAATGAGAGACTAGCTGGAGGTGTCTGGATGGGCAAATTTAACTCTCATTTCCCAGCAGGAAGAGGAAATAACAAAAGGCTCAGCGTGCCGTGCCGGAACCAGATTAGGCCCTGAAGAAATCCTGCGGTGTTGCGGCCAGGTCACAAGAAAGCGAGTTGAAGAAAGGAGCTCAGGGGCACTGTAATTCACAAACCTGCAGAGTTATAAATGACAGCTATCGTCCAAAAATACACTGAAGTAAGGCTGCCAAGAGGACTTGAAAGCGGGGCAGAATTGCAGGAAACCGATTTCAGGAGGTAGACTGGAATTGCATTGAAAGCATAGGAAAAGAGGCAGAACGTCCACAATGATGCACTTGGCCAAAAAGGGCGTATGCGTTTTTTCCTGAATATATTCAGGAAAAAACGCATACGCCCTTTTTGGCCAACCAAGCAAACTTGCAAAGGAAATCTGCACTACAATGAAGTCTCACTTCCCCCCGGTCAAAAGGGCCATCTGAAAAAAGTGTAAAATCCAGAAAGGCAGGACAGGCCATGGAGAACTGGGAGCCTTGTTATGCTGATGGGCGGGATGTAGATTGCCAACAGACACTCGGGAGAAGTGTATGGTGTTTCCTGAAACATCTAAAAAACAAAGCAACAGAGCCTAGGGCACTTCCACTTATGGTCCTATAGCTTAGGGAAATTAAAATCAAAAAGACACAGCCACCCCAAAGTTTGGGACGCCTCTGTTTACAAGAACCTCGTTTACCGTACAAGTTCAATATCACAGAAAGTGAAAAATGGATAAAGAACTTGTGGTACTTACATACAATGCAGTATCACTCAGCAATGAAATCTATGTCATCAGGCCCGTAGCAGCATAATGAGTGATTTCAGGTACGATGATTCTAACTGAAATAAGTCACACAGAAAAAGAAACATCATAAGATATCACTAATACACGGATTGTAAACTTGGCTACACAGGAACTGAATTACAGAACAGAACAGGTTCTCAAATTTTGAAAACCAACTTATGCTTGCTTAAGGGTAAAGGTGAGTTGGGGTGCTGCATAAAACCAGTGATTGAAATGAGCACAGATAAAGTTCCTTAAGCCAAATATGGAATAGACAAGAGCTACTCCTTGCTCAACGAAATGGACTCAATACCGCATATTAAACGCCTAAGAATGTACCTGACTATTAAGTATCTTAAAACCTATGGATTGCTATGTCTCCGAAAGAGAATCAATCATGTATACAGGGGCATAAACGCAGCAGTGATAGGATTGGAGAGGTTCGGTGAGCAAATGAAGACCCTTTGAAGTCATATTGCATGGTACCCTTCCACGGATTTCAACTACCCAGGTTTTAGGTATTCTTCCTTCAGCTAAAACATGCATGTGGAACCCAGAGTATGATCAACCATGTGATCGGGAGACGTGTTCAAATATGTCTCAGTTTTCGTACCCTGGTACTCGGGTGCAACATTCCAGACGCTTTACTAACACTCTCCCCACTTGGAGAGTCAGCGCCTTTAACCTCCTGTTTGGCACAGTTTGCAATTTCTGCGGAAGATGAACAGGAATAGCGAGAACCAATGAGAGGCTAGCTGGAGGTGTCTGGACGGGCAAATTTAACTCTCATTTCCCACCAGGAAGAGGAAATAACCAAAGGCTCAGCGTGCCGTACCGGAACCAGATTAGGGCCTGAAGCCATCCTGCGGTGTTGCGGCCAGGTCACAAGAAAGCGAGGTGAAGAAAGGAGCTCAGGGGCACTGTAATTCACAAACCTGCAGAGTTATAAATGACAGCTATCGTCCAAAAATAGACTGAAGTAAGGCTGCCAAGAGGACTTGAAAGCGGGGCAGAATTGCAGGAAACCGATTTCAGGAGGTAGACTGGAATTGCATTGAAAGCATAGGAAAAGAGGCAGAACGTCCACAATGATGCACTTGGCCAAAAAGGGCGTATGCGTTTTTTCCTGAATATATTCAGGAAAAAACGCATACGCCCATTTTGGCCAACCAAGCAAGCTTGCAAAGGAAATCTGCACTACAATGAAGTCTCACTTCCCCCCGGTCAAAAGGGCCATCTGAAAAAAGTGTAAAATCCAGAAAGGCAGGACAGGCCATGGAGAACTGGGAGCCTTGTTATGCTGATGGGCGGGATGTAAATTGCCAACAGACACTCGGGAGAAGTGTATGGTGTTTCCTGAAACATCTAAAAAACAAAGCAACAGAGCCTAGGGCACTGCCACTTATGGTCCTATAGCTTAGGGAAATTAAAATCAAAAAGACACAGCCACCCCAAAGTTTGGGACGCCTCTGTTTACAAGAACCTCGTTTACCGTACAAGTTCAATATCACAGAAAGTGAAAAATGGATAAAGAACCTGTGGTACTTACGTACAATGCAGTATCACTCAGCAATGAAATCTATGTCATCAGGCCCTTAGCAGCATAATGAGTGGATTCAGGTATGATGATTCTAACTGAAATAAGTCACACAGAAAAAGAAACATCATAAGATATCAGTAATACACGGAATGGAAACTTGGCTACACAGGAACTGAATTACAGAACAGAACAGGGTCTCCAATTTAGAAAACCAACTTATGCTTGCTTAAGGGGAAAGGTGAGTTGGGGTGCTGCTTAAATCCAGAGATTGAAATGAGCACAGATAAAGTTCCTTAAGCCAAATATGGAATAGACAAGAGCTACTCCTTGCTCAATGAAATGGACTCAACACCCCATATTAAACGCCTAAGAATGTACCTGACTAGTAAGTATCTTAAAACCTATGGATTGCTATGTCTCCGAAAGAGAATCAAGCATGTGTACAGGGGCATGAACGCAGCAGTGATAGGATTGGAGAGGTTCGGTGAGCAAATGAAGACCCTTTGAAGTCATATTGCATGGTACCCATTACACGGGTCTCAACTCTCCAGGTTTAAGGTATTCTTCCTTCAGCTAAAACATGCATGTGGAACCCCGAGTATGATCAACCGTGTGAACGGGAGACGTGTTCAAATATGTCTCAGTTTTCGTACCCTGGTACTCGGGTGCAACATTCCAGACCCTTTACTAACACTCTCCTGACTTGGAGAGTCAGCGCCTTTAACCTCCTGTTTGGCCCAGTTTGCAATTTCTGCGGAAGATGAACAGGAATAGGGAGAACCAATGAGAGACTAGCTGGAGGTGTCTGGACGGGCAAATTTAACTCTCATTTCCCACCAGGAAGAGGAAATAACCAAAGGCTCAGCGTGCCGTGCCGGAACCAGATTAGGGCCTGAAGCCATCCTGCGGTGTTGCGGCCAGCTCAAAAGAAATCGAGTTGAAGAAAGGTGCTCAGGGTCTCTGTAATTCACAAACCTGCAGAGTTATAAATGACAGCTATCGTCCAAAAATATACTGAAGTAAGGCTGCCAAGAGGACTTGAAAGCGGGGCAGAATTGCAGGATACCGATTTCAGGAGGTAGACTGGAATTGCATTGAAAGCATAGGAAAAGAGGCAGAACGTCCACAATGATGCACTTTGCCAAAAGGGCGTATGCGTTTTTTCCTGAATATATTCAGGAAAAAACGCATACGCCCTTTTTGGCCAACCAAGCAAGCTTGCAAAGGAAATCTGCACTACAATGAAGTCTCACTTCCCCCCGGTCAAAAGGGCCATCTGAAAAAAGTGTAAAACCCAGAAAGGCAGGACAGGCCATGGAGAACTGGGAGCCTTGTTATGCTGATGGGCGGGATGTAAATTGCCAACAGACACTCCGGAGAAGTGTATGGTGTTTCCTGAAACATCTAAAAAACAAAGCAACAGAGCCTAGGGCACTGCCACTTATGGTCCTATAGCTTAGGGAAATTAATATCAAAAAGACACAGCAACCCCAAAATTTGGGATGGGTCTTTTTACAGAAATCTCTTCTACAGCACAAGTTAAATATCCCAGAGAGCAAATAATGGATAAAGAAGTTGTGGTACTTATGTACAACAGAATACCACTCAGCAATGAAATCTATGTCACCAGGCCCGTACCAGCATAATGAGTGGATTGAGGCACAATGATTCTAAGTGAAATAAGTCACACAGAAAAAGAAACATCATAAGGTATCACTAATACACGGAATGTGAACTTGGCTACACATGAACTGAATTACAAAACAGAACAGGGTCTCAAGTTTAGAAAACCAACTTATGCCTGCTTAAGGGGGAAGGTGAGTTGGGGTGCTGCATAAAAGCAGAGTTTGAAATTAGCACAGATACCGTTCCATAAGCCAAATATGTAATAGACAAGAGCTACCCCTTGCTCAACGAAATGGATTCAACAATGAGGTATCACCTCACACCTGGTAGAATAGGCATCATTGAAAATCTACAAACAAAAATGCTGGAAAGGGTGTGGAGAAAAGGAACCCTCTTCCACTATTGTTGGGAATATAAATTGATACAGTCATTATGGAGAACAATATGGAATTTCTTAAGAAACTAACAATAGAATTACCATATGATACAGCAATCCCAGTACTGGACATATACCCAGACAAAACCATAAATCAAAAAGAGTCATTCACCGCAATGTTCATTGCATCACTACAATATCGAGGTAATGGAAGCAACCTAAATGCCCACAGACAGACGAATGCATAAAGCTGTGGTACATATATAAAATGGAATATTACTAAGCCATGAAAAGGAATGAAATTGGGTCATTTGTAGAGACGTCGATGGATCTAGAGACTGTCATACAGAGTGAAGTAAGTCAGAAAGAGAAAAACAAATCTTGTATATTCATGCATATATGTGGAACCTAGAAAAACTGTACAGATTAACCATTTTGCAAGGCATAAATAGAGCAACAGATGTAGACAACAAACGTATGGACAACAAGGGGGGAAAGCTGTTGGGGGGGTGGTGGTGGGAGGAGTTGAGAGACTGGGATTGGCATGTATACATTTATATGTATAAAATAGATAACCAATAAGAACCTGCTGTATAAAAATATAAAATAAAATTCAAAATTAAAAAGAAGTAAAATTTAAAAAATAAAACAGAAAAAACAATTATTCCCTGCACATACATGTATTTATATGAATAAATTATTTCCATGCTTATATCTGTAAATACAAAAAAGAGGAATAAAATCTACCTTGAACCAAAAACGAAAAAGAGAAAAAAAACACAGAACCCACCAGTTACACAGAGGAAAACCGTATCAGGGCACTTGCTCCAGTTGTAAACAATTCTGAAGTTGGTCAGTGGTGGGGAATCGTCTCCCATTCAGCCAGCAGCCCCCACGCAACAAGCGTCCTCATTGCAAAGCTGGGGCACCGTGCCGAGGCATCTGTGAGTAAACGTGAGCTGAGCCCCAGGCCAGTTGCTGCTGAACTATTCCCACCCGTCCCAGGTAAAACACCTGAATATATACAAGGACTTGAAAGCCTAGAGGAAGGGCCATAGAGCCACACGAGTGACAGCATGCCGGCCGACTTGGTGCCTGCAGGCCAGCCAGGATGGTCCTGGCCCTGGGTGCTCTTCTGGAAGATTTCCATTTCCCTGCCTGAGATACCCGTCCTGTCCCTGCCCCCACTGCTTTTTTCCTTCCTCACCTCTGCCCAGGGAGAAATTCCAGCAGCAGGTATGGGTGACACATCCTCTTCTTTAGCAGGTGGCAGCCTGGCAACTGCTGCAGAAAGTCCAGCAGAGCCCCACTCACACTGGGCCACCCACAAAGCCGTGGCCTCTCACTCCCTCCCACCAGCCCAGCCCCGAGACTGCTAACAGGGCAGAGAAAATGGCGTCAGGCACGGCTGCAGGGGCTCTTGCTGCCTGGAGTGGTATTTATATTGATCTCAACCCAGGCACACCTGGGGAGGGCTGGCCGGCACGGTAAGGCTGCCCAGGTCAGCCAATCTTCACCCCTCAGGGGCTCACAGTTGCAGAAAATGGAACTTGCTGAACCGGCCAGGTCCAAGGAACAGGTGTGGGCTCCTGAGAGTCAGGATAGACAAGGGGCTGCAGCTTTGGCTTGTTTTCTAATCATTTTATCTGGCCCATGAGTGGGAGACAACTTCAAGAAAACCCTCTCCTAATGAGAGGAACCCAGGAGTCAGGCAGAGGAGGGGTGGGTGGTGGTTGGAGACAGAGGCCTGGTGCCCCGGGTGCAGTGGAAGTCTCTGGAAGACCAGGTGGAGGGAGGCCTCACGGAGTGATGCCCAGGGTCACAGACCTGTCACAGCTGCTGTTTGTTAGTTCAAGTCCTGCTCTGAGGTGCTCTGTGTCAGCTCTGAGCGACAGGTGAGCTGGGGGTGCTCTGCAATGAGGGCTATGTGCACGGTTCCTGTGTGCCCAGCCCTGCCACGGTACCTGCAAGGGTAGCTCTGTATCCTGGGAGGGGCCTGACCACGAGAGCCCCGTGGGCTGGGGTGGGGGTGGGGTACCTGCCCAGGTGAGCTCCATATTCTGGGATTGGTCTGACCACGAGAGCCCCATGGGCTGCTGGGGACCTGGTAAAGGATGTCAGGACAGTCAGTGAAGCCACCGAGGATATACCTCCAGTTGCTCCTAATTCCTACACCCTGCTGGTCATTCTACCAACCACCAGGACATGGTATTCTGTATTAGTCTTCAATGATGCCTTCTTTTGTATTCCATTAGTCCCAGAGTCACAAGAAATTTTGGCTTGTGAGTGGCAGGACTCCACATACAACTAAAACAATACTTCCGGGCCGTCTGGCCCCAAGGGTGCAAAAATTCCCACACCATCTTTGGGGAAAGCTTAGCTAAAGACCTAAAAGTTCTACCTCTGGAAAAGGAAACCCTCCTTCAATATGCAGACGACATTCTGATCACCAGCCCTACTAAGGAGGCCTCTGAACTACCAAGCCAATAAAGGATAGAAGTTGTCCAAGAAAAAGCTCAAATATCACAGACTGCGGTGACCTGCCTGGGCTTCATTCTCACAGAAGGTCAGAGAAGCCCATCCCAGGAAAGGGAAGAAACCATTTTCAGCCTTACCCCTTTCTAAAACTAGAAGACAGCTTAGGGGTTCCTGGGGAGGCCAGGGTTTGCTGCTTCTGGATCCCTAGCTACAGTCTACTAGCTGGGCCTCTATATGAAACACTGAAAGGAAAAGATGATGATCCTTTTGAATAGAATCCAGAAGTGGCCTTTCAAGAATGGAAAGAGCAGTCAATTCAGACCCTTGCCCTGGAACTCCCTAATTTAGCTAAACCCTTTGACCTTTACATTCCCGGTGAAAGGTGAATCGCCATTGGAGAATTAGTGCAAAAACTGGGACCACTTGAAATGGAACAATGCAAGAATGCCATCCAGGTAGGATAAACTACGGTCACTAAGGGGCTTGGCCCACTGCCACATCTGGCCAAGATACTGGCGGTATCTAAAAACCTGGAAATCAGCAGCCCAAAAGGCCACCTCCCTCCTAAGGGAAAAGGACCCCACGTGGTGATCCTAACCACCAACCATGCCCTGAAGTTGCAGGGTTCGCTCCGTGGGCACACCGACCTCGAGTGAGGAGGCCCTCCAACTCCAACATCCAGAGAGATAACCGGGGGCAACAGGGCACCATGACGACTCATGTGAACATCACTTGACCTGGAGTTTCTCTCATAAAACAACAAGAGTGTGTCCCAAAAGAGTAGACTACTGCTTGCAGGACTTACTGCACCCAGAGGGGAGCTAATAATCTTGGCGGGGGAACAGTATACCACACTGTCACCATAGAAAAGCCTACAGACACCGTGATGATGGTGGCCAATAAGACCGGCTGGACTCCTGTTTACTTCAAAAGGCTGTTGACTCAGTAGCCATCATGGTCCTTGGTCACCACTGACCCTGGACTGTCTGGGAGTTGAGCGGGCAGGGCTCTGACACCTGGTGCTGTTTGTACGTTAATTCAGGGGCCTAATTGAAGAAAGCGCAGACTACTGGTCAGAGCATCTAGGCTGGCAGAGACGGTCAGCCTAAGGTGGCCGAACAAATGTGGGGCGGGGTGAAACCGGCCCCCACAGCGTCTCTGCACATCTCTTTCCTGGACCCTTAAAGGTCATTAGAATCTATAACACTTCCAATGCTGGTGCTCAGGTGGACGAGCAGGGAGGCAGGGGTCCTGGGGACAATCAACGTCACCGGGAGGCTGCTGGGGAGAAGCTCTGACCCTCGCCCCAGGGTATGAGGGCTCCCAACTCAGCACTCAGCAGTTACAGAAGAAGGGTCTGCACCCTCAGCACTCCAAGAATGAGGAACGGGACAAAAGGCAGAGGAGGGGTTTGTCCCCAGCAAAGCCCATTAAAAATCCCTGGGAGATAAAAATAGAATCTGGGCAATAAAGTCAAGTCTAACCTTTTTTATCCTTTGTGCTTTGTCTAATTTCACGTGCTCCTAGGGTCCCGCATGCAGAGGTTCCACACCCGGCACTTCAGACCAGATTTCCTAGTGCAGAATGGCTGGGTCGACACCTCAGCTCCTGGGGCCCAGTGCAGACTCCACGATATAGAGCCTGAGCTACAGCCAACCCGGCCCTCGAGAGCTCCGCCGCCTCCCTCCCTCCCACTGACTCTGACAGGATCTCTACACAGCAGCCCAGCCCACAGCCCACGGGGTAGTGCATGCTCTCACCTCTCCATTCTCTGATCAAAATATAAAGTTTCCTTTGCTTGTGAACCAAACTCAGTCTCGATCTGTTGGCCCCAATGACACTGGGCAGGGGGACACTTGTTGGGGTCCACTCTGGAGGATCAGTAACAGAAATTGAGACTATTGTAACCTCAATGAACAGATGTGTGAGCCAAACTGTAGTTAACATAGAACAGTGTATAAGGCTCGGGTAAAATAAGATGTTTTTAACACTTCCATTTGATATTTCCATCACTTTTTATAAGCAAGTTCAGTGAAAAGGTTTGTCTTATTTGTCAGGTCAATATTAGAGAAACGAAGTGATTTCTTTCCAAGGATGTACAGCTAATAATCTTGGTTAAACCTTCAATCTTGTTTTAAATGCTTTTCCATTGAAAATGATACCTCTCTTTCAGCTCCCCCATTTCTGAGAAGTATAAAATCTTATAATTTATTATTACCAAAGGGGAAAGGTGGGAGGAGGGATAAATTAACAGTTTGGAATGAACACATACACACTGCTATGTATAAAATAGATCATCAACAAGGAACTACTGTATAGCACAGGGAACTACACTCAACATTTTGCAATAACCTATAAGGGGAAATAATCTGAAAAAGAATAGATATTTTTATTGACATCATCTATCAATGACAGTTAAAGTGTAGCCTAAGGGAAGCTGGTGGTGAGTGCTTCTGACCCTGAAGACTTCAGTCATCTAAAGTTTGGACTCTGCCTACTTCCCAAGGCCCTTAATGAACATATGTGTAGCCGTAGCTTAAAAACTTCCCCAGTTTGGGTTTCGGGGAGACACTGATTTTGAAAAAGCCCTGGTGTTCTCCTTACATGAATGGGACTCTTCCTACTGCTAAAACATGTCTGTCACACCCAGAGGATGGTATACCGTCTGATCGGGAAGAGTTTGGAAAAGGCATCTCATCTCCTCATCTCCTGGTGCTCGGGTTCACCCCTCCAGCGTCTTTACTAACAGTCTCCCCACTTGGAGATGTCAGCACTGTCAACATCCTGTTGCGTACAGTTTGGAATTTGTCCAGAGGATGAAGCGGAAGGATGAGGAACAATGAGAGACAAGTCCTAGGTGTTCAGACAGGCACATGTCACTCTAATTTCCAATCAGGAAGACGAATTGACCAAAGGCTAGGGTTGCCCATGGAAACAGTATAGGGCTTGAGGAAATCCTGCTGCTTTGTGGCCAGTTCCCATAAACACGAGTTGAACAATGGAACTCAGGGGCAGTAAAATTCACAAAACTGCAGAGTTGAAAATATCCATCACTGAAAAATGTCTTGAGGAAAGTCAGAGAAAAGGACTTGTAAGCAAGGGAGAATGGCAGGAAAGGGATTTGAGGAGGTAGAAAGGACTCGCCATTAAGCACAAGAAAAGGAGCTGAACATTGCCAACATTGCCAACATTGCAGTTGGCCAAAAAGGGTGTATGCGTTCTTTTCTGTATATATTCAAGAAAAGGGCATACACTTTTTTAGCCAACCAAACAGGTGGGCACTGGAAGTCAATACTACAAAAGATATCACTTCGCATCAGTCAGAAGAGCCATCCTCATAAAGCGTAAACAACAGAAATGCAGGACAGGGCAACGAGAAGAGGGAGCCCTGTGAGACTTATAGTGGAAATGTATATTGCCAATGGCCATTCTGGAGAAGTGTATTGTGTTTACTAAAGCATCTAAAAAATGAGCTACAGAGCATAGGGCACTTGCACTCATGGGCGTATATCTTGGGAAAAACAAAAATCGAGAGGACACAGGCACCCCAATGTTTACCCCCTCTCTGTTTAAAAGATCCTCGACTAGGATATAACTTAAATGTCTCTGGAGGGAAAAAATGGATAGAGGTGTGGTACTTAGGTAGAGTGGAATATTATTCAGCCTGGAAATCAATGAAATATGGCCAGTTGTAACAACTCCGGAGGAGTTACGTATGATCATTCTAAGTGACAGAATTCAAAAAGAAAAAGACACATATCATAAGATATCACTTAAAGGTGGAATCCAAAATGGCTACACATGAAATAAATTACAAAACAAAAACATAGTCAAATATGTAGAAAACACGCATAAGGCTGCTAAACGGGAAAGGTGGGGAGGGGTGAGGCATCATCCAGGAGGTTGAAATTAGCAAAGATACCATTCCAAATACCAAACTGATAATCAACAAGGCCTACACGGTAGCTAAAAGAACTGCACTCAGCACACTCAAGTCACCAGAAAAGAATATATACGACTGGTAAGAATCTGAAAAAGAATTTATTGATGTCTCTCTGTACGCGAATCAAGTGGATGTACAGCAGCAAGAAACAGAGCTTTGAAAATCAGCTGTAACCAATATAGTAATAAATTGAAAAAAATAAACGACAGAGAGACAGAGAAAACCTCTTACAACTTTTCCTCAGGGACGGTGATGCAACATGGATTGAACACATCTAGACCCACAGCAGGATGAGACATAAGGCTGGAAACTGTTTGTGCTAAGAGAAATGTGAGGTTGGGTGAGGAAATGCACACCCTTTAAAGTAATACTACCTGGTACCCATTCAATGGGTCCCAAATCTGCAGGTTCAAGGGATCTTCCTACAGCTAAAACATGCATGGAAAACCCAGAGGACTGTACACCATGTGATCGGGAGATGTGTCTAAAATGCACCTCATTTATCCTCTCCTGGTGCTCCTGTTCACCATTCCAGCCACGCTACTTAGAATCTCCCCACTTGGAGAATCAGCACATTTAAACTTCTGTTTCACACATTTTGCAAATTGTGAGGAGGATGAACGGGAAGAGGGGGAACCAATGAGAGAAGAGTTGTAGGGGTTTGGACGGGCACATATCACTCTAATTTCCCATTAAGAATAAGAATTAAAGAAAGGCTCAGCCTGCCTCGCCGGAGCCAAAATAGGGCCTGAAGCAATCCTGCGGGTTTGAGGCCAGCTCACAAAAGAGCAACTTAAAAAATGGAGCTCAGGGTCACTGCAATTCACAAACCTGCAGAGTTATAAATGAAAACTAACGTCCAAAAATATGTTGAGGTAAGGCAAAGAAGAGGATCTGAATGCAAGACAGAATTGCAAGAAACAGATTTCAAGAGATAGATTGGACTCGTCTTTAACGCACATGAAAAGCGGCAGAATTTCGACAATGATGCAGTTGGCCCAAAAGGGCGTATGCGTTTTTTCCTGATTATATCCAGGAAAAAACGCATACGCACTTTATGGGCAACGAAGCAAGCAAGCAATGCAAATGTGCACAACAAAGAAGTCTCACTTCCCACCGGTCAAAAGGGCCATCCTAAAAAAATTGTAAAAACCAGAAATGCAGGACAGGCCATGGAGAACAGGGAGCCTTTATACGCTGATGGGCAGTGTGTGAACTGCCGAGAGCCACTCTGGAGAAGTGTATGGTGGTTCCTAAATCATCTAAAAAACAGAGCTACAGAGCATAGGACACTTCCAATCATGGGAGTATATCTAGGGAAGTCTAAAAATCAACAAGACACAAGCACACCACAGTTTAGGGCTACTCTGTTTACAAGAACCTCAACTTCAGTACACCTTAAATATCCCAGGAAAGAGAACAATGGATAAAGAAGATGTGGTACTTATGTACAATGGAATATCTCTTCACCATGAAATCAATGTAATAAGGCTAGTAGAAGGATAAAGAGTGGATTTAGGTCCGATAATACTACTTGAAATAAGTCAAACAGAAAAAGAAACATATCATAAGATATCACTTATAGAGGGAGGGTAAATATGGCTGCACAAGAAATGAATTACAGAACAGAACAGTGTCTCACATTTAGAAAACACACTTATGTCAGCTTAAGGGGAAAGGAGAGGTGGGGTGATGCATAAAACCAGAGTTTGAAATTAGCACAGATACCGTTCAATAAACCAAATAGGTATTAGACAAGATCTACACCTTGCTCAATGAACTGGCCTCAACACTCCCTATACACCGAAGAGAAATATATCTGAGGAATAAGAATCTTAAAACCCATGTATTGATATATCTCCATAAGGGAATCAAGTGTGTGCAGAGCGGCACAAACACAGCAGTGAAAAGGAGCTAAACCCCATTATAGAAATAAATTTTAAAAACAAAACGCTGAAACAATGAAAGAGAGAAAAATTCTTACAAAATTCGCTCAGGGGCTGTGATGCAACCTGGATTGACCACATATAAACCCACAGCTGGATAAGACATAAGGCTGGACACTTGGGGCTGACAGGATTGGTGAGCTTTGGTGAGCAACTGCCGAAAGTTTAATGCAATACTTCATGCTACTCAGTCCAAGGGTCCCAACACTCCAGGTTGAAGGGAATCTTCCTACAGCTAAACCATGCTTGGGAAACCCAGCGACTGGTATACCATATGATCGGGAAAGGTTTCTAAAACGCACCTCATTTTTCCTCTCCTGGGGCTCCGGATCGACATTCCAGCCGCTTTACTAACAACATACCCACATGGAGTCAATGCCTTTAAGTTCTGGTATCGCACAGTCTGCAGTTAGTGCAGAGGATGAATGGGAATAGGGGGAACCAGTGAGGATCTAGCTGTAGCGGTTTCAATGGGCACATGTCACACTAATATCACATCAGTAAGAAGAATTAACCAAAGGTACAGCAGGTGCCCCAGAAGAAAAATAGGGCTTCAAGGAATCCTGTGGTTATGGGGCAATACCACAAAAATAAGAGCTAAAAAATGGAGCTAAGGGCCACTGCAATTCAAAAACCTGCAGAGTTATAAAGGCCAACTATTTTTAAAAAATATATTGAGGTAAGGCTATGAAGAGGCATTGAAAGCAAGGCAGAATTGCAGGAAACCGATTTCAGGAGGTAGACTGGAATTGCATTGAAAGCATATGAAGAGAGTCAGAAACTCGACAATGATGCACTTGGCCAAAAAGGACGTATGTGTTTTTTCCTGAATATATTCAGGAAAAAACGCATACGCACTTTTTGGCCAACCAAGCAAGCTTGCAAAGGAAATCTGCACTACAATGAAGTCTCACTTCCACCTGGTCAAAAGGGCCATCTGAAAAAAGTGTAAAATCCATAAAGGCACGACAGGCCATGGAGAACTGGGAGCCTTCTTATGCTGATGGGTGGGATGTAAATTGCCAACAGACACTCTGGAGAAGTGTATGGTGTTTCCTGAAACATCTAAAAAACAAAGCAACAGAGCCTAGGGCACTTCCACTTATGGTCCTATAGCTTAGGGAAATTAAAATCAAAAAGACACAGCCACCCCAAAGTTTGGGACGCCTCTGTTTACAAGAACCTCGTTTACAGTACAAGTTCAATATCGCAGAAAATGAAAAATGGATAAGCTGTGGTATTTACTTACAAAGCAATAACACTCAGCAATGAAATCTATGTCATCAGGCCCTTAGCAGCACAATGAGTGGATTCAGGTATGATGATTCTAACTGAAATAAGTCACACAGAAAAAGAAACATCATAAGATATCACTAATACACGGAATGTAAACTTGGCTACACAGGTACTGAATTACAGAACAGAACAGGGTCTCAAATTTAGAAAACCAACTTATGCTTTCTTAAGGGGAAAGGTGAGTTGGGGTGCTGCATAAAACCAGAGATTGAAATGAGCACAGATAAAGTTCCTTAAGCCAAATATGGAATAGACAAGAGCTACTCCTTGCTCAACGAAATGGACACAAAACCCCATATTAAACGCCTAAGAATGTACCTGACTAGTAAGTATTTTAAAACCTATGGATTGCTATGTCTCCAAAAGAGAATCAAGCATGTGTACAGGGGCATAAACGCAGCAGTGATAGGATTGGAGAGGTTCGGTGAGCAAATGAAGACCCTTTGAAGTCATATTGCATGGTACCCATTCCACGGGTCTCAACTCTCCAGGTTTAAGGTATTCTTCCTTCAGCTAAAACATGCATGTGGAAGCCAGAGTATGATCAACCATGTGAACGGGAAACGTGTTCAAATATGTCTCAGTTTTCCTACCCTGGTACTCGGGTGCAACATTCCAGACGCTTTACTAACACTCTCCCGACTTCGAGAGTCAGTCCCTTTAACATCCTGTTTGGCCCAGTTTGCAATTTCTGCGGAAGATGAACAGGAATAGCGAGAACCAATGAGAGGCTAGCTGCAGGTGTCTGGACGGGCAAATTTAACTCTCATTTCCCACCAGGAAGAGGAATTAACCAAAGGCTCAGCATGCCGGGCCGGAACCAGATTAGGGCCTGAAGCCAACCTGCGGTGTTGCGGCCAGCTCAAAAGAAAGCGAGTTGAAGAAAGGAGCTCAGGGGCACTGTAATTCACAAACATGCAGAGTTATAAATGACAGCTATTGTCCAAAAATAGACTGAAGTAAGGCTGCCAAGAGGACTTGAAAGCGGGGCAGAATTGCAGGAAACCGATTTCAGGAGGTAGACTGGAATTGCATTGAAAGCATAGGAAAAGAGGCAGAACGTCCACAATGATGCACTTGGCCAAAAAGGGCGTTTGCGTTTTTTCCTGAATATATTCAGGAAAAAACGCATACGCCCTTTTTGGCCAACCAAGCAAGCTTGCAAAGGAAATCTGCACTACAATGAAGTCTCACTTCCCCCCGGTCAAAAGGGCCATCTGAAAAAAGTGTAAAATCCAGAAAGGCAGGACAGGCCATGGAGAACTGGGAGCCTTGTTATGCTGATGGGTGGGATGTAAATTGCCAACAGACACTCGGGAGAAGTGTATGGTGTTTCCTGAAACATCTAAAAAACAAAGCAACAGAGCCTAGGGCACTGCCACTTATGGTCCTATAGCTTAGGGAAATTAAATTCAAAAAGACACAGCCACCCCAAAGTTTGGGACGCCTCTGTTTACAAGAACCTCGTTTACCGTACAAGTTCAATATCACAGAAAGTGAAAAATGGATAAAGAACTTGTGGTACTTACGTACAATGCAGTATCACTCAGCAATGAAATCTATGTCATCAGGCCCGTAGCAGCATCATGAGTGGATTCAGGTATGATGATTCTAACTGAAATAAGTCACACAGAAAAAGAAACATCATAAGATATCAGTAATACACGGAATGTAAACTTGGCTACACAGGAACTGAATTACAGAACAGAACAGGGTCTCCAATTTAGAAAACCAACTTATGCTTGCTTAAGGGGAAAGGTGAGTTGGGGTGCTGCATAAAACCAGAGATTGAAATGAGCACAGATAAAGTTCCTTAAGCCAAATATGGAATAGACAAGAGCTACTCCTTGCTCAACGAAATGGACTCAACACCGCATATTAAACGCCTAAGAATGTACCTGACTAGTAAGTATCTTAAAACCTATGGATTGCTATGTCTCCGAAAGAGAATCAAGCGTGTGTACAGGGGCATAAACGCAGCAGTGATAGGATTGGAGAGGTTCGGTGAGCAAATGAAGACCCTTTGAAGTCATATTGCATGGTACCCATTCCACGGGTTTCAACTACCCAGGTTTAAGGTATTCTTCCTTCAGCGAAAACATGCATGTGGAACCTAGAGTATGATCAACCATGTGATCGGGAGACGTGTTCAAATATGTCTCAGTTTTCGTACCCTGCTACTCGGGTGCAACATTCCAGACGCTTTACTAACACTCTCCCCACTTGGAGAGTCAGTCCCTTTAACCTCCTGTTTGCCCTAGTTTGCAATTTCTGTGGAAGATGAACAGGAATAGCGAGAACCAATGAGAGACTAGCTGGAGGTGTCTGGATGGGCAAATTTAACTCTCATTTCCCACCAGGAAGAGGAAATAACCAAAGGCTCAGCGTGCCGTGCCGGAACCAGATTAGGCCCTGAAGACATCCTGCGGTGTTGCGGCCAGGTCACAAGAAAGCGAGTTGAAGAAAGGAGCTCAGGGGCACTGTAATTCACAAACCTGCAGAGTTATAAATGACAGCTATCGTCCAAAAATACACTGAAGTAAGGCTGCCAAGAGGACTTGAAAGCGGGGCAGAATTGCAGGAAACCGATTTCAGGAGGTAGACTGGAATTGCATTGAAAGCATAGGAAAAGAGGCAGAACGTCCACAATGATGCACTTGGCCAAAAAGGGCGTATGCGTTTTTTCCTGAATATATTCAGGAAAAAACGCATATACACTTTTTGGCCAACCAAGCAAACTTGCAAAGGAAATCTGCACTACAATGAAGTCTCACTTCCCCCCGGTCAAAAGGGCCATCTGAAAAAAGTGTAAAATCCAGAAAGGCAGGACAGGCCATGGAGAACTGGGAGCCTTGTTATGCTGATGGGCGGGATGTAAATTGCCAACAGACACTCGGGAGAAGTGTATGGTGTTTCCTGAAACATCTAAAAAACAAAGCAACAGAGCCTAGGGCACTTCCACTTATGGTCCTATAGCTTAGGGAAATTAAAATCAAAAAGACACAGCCACCCCAAAGTTTGGGACGCCTCTGTTTACAAGAACCTCGTTTACCGTACAAGTTCAATATCACAGAAAGTGAAAAATGGATAAAGAACTTGTGGTACTTACATACAATGCAGTATCACTCAGCAATGAAATCTATGTCATCAGGCCCGTAGCAGCATAATGAGTGATTTCAGGTACGATGATTCTAACTGAAATAAGTCACACAGAAAAAGAAACATCATAAGATATCACTAATACACGGATTGTAAACTTGGCTACACAGGAACTGAATTACAGAACAGAACAGGTTCTCAAATTTAGAAAACCAACTTATGCTTGCTTAAGGGTAAAGGTGAGTTGGGGTGCTGCATAAAACCAGTGATTGAAATGAGCACAGATAAAGTTCCTTAAGCCAAATATGGAATAGACAAGAGCTACTCCTTGCTCAACGAAATGGACTCAATACCGCATATTAAACGCCTAAGAATGTACCTGACTATTAAGTATCTTAAAACCTATGGATTGCTATGTCTCCGAAAGAGAATCAATCATGTGTACAGGGGCATAAACGCAGCAGTGATAGGATTGGAGAGGTTCGGTGAGCAAATGAAGACCCTTTGAAGTCATATTGCATGGTACCCTTCCACGGATTTCAACTACCCAGGTTTTAGGTATTCTTCCTTCAGCTAAAACATGCATGTGGAACCCAGAGTATGATCAACCATGTGATCGGGAGACGTGTTCAAATATGTCTCAGTTTTCGTACCCTGGTACTCGGGTGCAACATTCCAGACGCTTTACTAACACTCTCCCCACTTGGAGAGTCAGCGCCTTTAACCTCCTGTTTGGCCCAGTTTGCAATTTCTGCGGAAGATGAACAGGAATAGCAAGAACCAATGAGAGGCTAGCTGGAGGTGTCTGGACGGGCAAATTTAACTCTCATTTTCCACCAGGAAGAGGAATTAACCAAAGGCTCAGCATGCCGGGCCGGAACCAGATTAGGGCCTGAAGCCATCCTGCGGTGTTGCGGCCAGGTCACAAGAAAGCGAGTTGAAGAAAGGAGCTCAGGGGCACTGTAATTCACAAACCTGCAGAGTTATAAATGACAGCTATCGTCCAAAAATAGACTGAAGTAAGGCTGCCGAGAGGACTTGAAAGCGGGGCAGAATTGCAGGAAACCGATTTCAGGAGGTAGACTGGAATTGCATTGAAAGCATAGGAAAAGAGGCAGAACGTCCACAATGATGCACTTGGCCAAAAAGGGCGTATGCGTTTTTTCCTGAATATATTCAGGAAAAAACGCATACGCCCTTTTTGGCCAACCAAGCAAGCTTGCAAAGGAAATCTGCACTACAATGAAGTCTCACTTCCCCCCGGTCAAAAGGGCCATCTGAAAAAAGTGTAAAATCCAGAAAGGCAGGACAGGCCACGGAGAACTGGGAGCCTTGTTATGCTGATGGGCGGGATGTAAATTGCCAACAGACACTCGGGAGAAGTGTATGGTGTTTCCTGAAACATCTAAAAAACAAAGCAACAGAGCCTAGGGCACTTCCACTTATGGTCCTATAGCTTAGGGAAATTAAAATCAAAAAGACACAGCCACCCCAAAGTTTGGGACGCCTCTGTTTACAAGAACCTCGTTTACCGTACAAGTTCAATATCACAGAAAGTGAAAAATGGATAAAGAACCTGTGGTACTTACGTACAATGCAGTATCACTCAGCAATGAAATCTATGTCATCAGGCCCTTAGCAGCATAATGAGTGGATTCAGGTATGATGATTCTAACTGAAGTAAGTCACACAGAAAAAGAAACATCATAAGATATCAGTAATACACGGAATGGAAACTTGGCTACACAGGAACTGAATTACAGAACAGAACAGGGTCTCCAATTTAGAAAACCAACTTATGCTTGCTTAAGGGGAAAGGTGAGTTGGGGTGCTGCTTAAAACCAGAGATTGAAATGAGCACAGATAAAGTTCCTTAAGCCAAATATGGAATAGACAAGAGCTACTCCTTGCTCAATGAAATGGACTCAACACCCCATATTAAACGCCTAAGAATGTACCTGACTAGTAAGTATCTTAAAACCTATGGATTGCTATGTCTCCGAAAGAGAATCAAGCATGTGTACAGGGGCATGAACGCAGCAGTGATAGGATTGGAGAGGTTCGGTGAGCAAATGAAGACCCTTTGAAGTCATATTGCATGGTACCCATTACACGGGTCTCAACTCTCCAGGTTTAAGGTATTCTTCCTTCAGCTAAAACATGCATGTGGAACCCCGAGTATGATCAACCGTGTGAACGGGAGACGTGTTCAAATATGTCTCAGTTTTCCTCCCCTGGTACTCGGGTGCAACATTCCAGACCCTTTACTAACACTCTCCTGACTTGGAGAGTCAGCGCCTTTAACCTCCTGTTTGGCCCAGTTTGCAATTTCTGCGGAAGATGAACAGGAATAGGGAGAACCAATGAGAGACTAGCTGGAGGTGTCTGGACGGGCAAATTTAACTCTCATTTCCCACCAGGAAGAGGAAATAACCAAAGGCTCAGCGTGCCGTGCCGGAACCAGATTAGGGCCTGAAGCCATCCTGCGGTGTTGCGGCCAGCTCAAAAGAAATCGAGTTGAAGAAAGGTGCTCAGGGTCTCTGTAATTCACAAACCTGCAGAGTTATAAATGACAGCTATCGTCCAAAAATATACTGAAGTAAGGCTGCCAAGAGGACTTGAAAGCGGGGCAGAATTGCAGGATACCGATTTCAGGAGGTAGACTGGAATTGCATTGAAAGCATAGGAAAAGAGGCAGAACGTCCACAATGATGCACTTTGCCAAAAGGGCGTATGCGTTTTTTCCTGAATATATTCAGGAAAAAACGCATACGCCCTTTTTGGCCAACCAAGCAAGCTTGCAAAGGAAATCTGCACTACAATGAAGTCTCACTTCCCCCCGGTCAAAAGGGCCATCTGAAAAAAGTGTAAAACCCAGAAAGGCAGGACAGGCCATGGAGAACTGGGAGCCTTGTTATGCTGATGGGCGGGATGTAAATTGCCAACAGACACTCGGGAGATGTGTATGGTGTTTCCTGAAACATCTAAAAAACAAAGCAACAGAGCCTAGGGCACTTCCACTTATGGTCCTATAGCTTAGGGAAATTAATATCAAAAAGACACAGCAACCCCAAAATTTGGGATGGGTCTTTTTACAGAAATCTCTTCTACGGCACAAGTTAAATATCCCAGAGAGCAAATAATGGATAAAGAAGTTGTGGTACTTATGTACAACAGAATACCACTCAGCAATGAAATCTATGTCACCAGGCCCGTACCAGCATAATGAGTGGACTGAGGCACGATGATTCTAAGTGAAATAAGTCACACAGAAAAAGAAACATCATAAGGTATCACTAATACACGGAATGTGAACTTGGCTACACATGAACTGAATTACAAAACAGAACAGGGTCTCAAGTTTAGAAAACCAACTTATGCCTGCTTAAGGGGGAAGGTGAGTTGGGGTGCTGCATAAAAGCAGAGTTTGAAATTAGCACAGATACCGTTCCATAAGCCAAATATGTAATAGACAAGAGCTACCCCTTGCTCAACGAAATGGATTCAACAATGAGGTATCACCTCACACCTGGTAGAATAGGCATCATTGAAAATCTACAAACAAAAATGCTGGAAAGGGTGTGGAGAAAAGGAACCCTCTTCCACTATTGTTGGGAATATAAATTGATACAGTCATTATGGAGAACAATATGGAATTTCTTAAGAAACTAACAATAGAATTACCATATGATACAGCAATCCCAGTACTGGACATATACCCAGACAAAACCATAAATCAAAAAGAGTCATTCACCGCAATGTTCATTGCATCACTACAATATCGAGGTAATGGAAGCAACCTAAATGCCCACAGACAGACGAATGCATAAAGCTGTGGTACATATATAAAATGGAATATTACTAAGCCATGAAAAGGAATGAAATTGGGTCATTTGTAGAGACGTCGATGGATCTAGAGACTGTCATACAGAGTGAAGTAAGTCAGAAAGAGAAAAACAAATCTTGTATATTCATGCATATATGTGGAACCTAGAAAAACTGTACAGATTAACCATTTTGCAAGGCATAAATAGAGCAACAGATGTAGACAACAAACGTATGGACAACAAGGGGGGAAAGCTGTTGGGGGGGTGGTGGTGGGAGGAGTTGAGAGACTGGGATTGGCATGTATACATTTATATGTATAAAATAGATAACCAATAAGAACCTGCTGTATAAAAATATAAAATAAAATTCAAAATTAAAAAGAAGTAAAATTTAAAAAATAAAACAGAAAAAACAATTATTCCCTGCACATACATGTATTTATATGAATAAATTATTTCCATGCTTATATCTGTAAATACAAAAAAGAGGAATAAAATCTACCTTGAACCAAAAACGAAAAAGAGAAAAAAAACACAGAACCCACCAGTTACACAGAGGAAAACCGTATCAGGGCACTTGCTCCAGTTGTAAACAATTCTGAAGTTGGTCAGTGGTGGGGAATCGTCTCCCATTCAGCCAGCAGCCCCCATGCAACAAGCGTCCTCATTGCAAAGCTGGGGCACCGTGCCGAGGCATCTGTGAGTAAACGTGAGCTGAGCCCCAGGCCAGTTGCTGCTGAACTATTCCCACCCGTCCCAGGTAAAACACCTGAATATATACAAGGACTTGAAAGCCTAGAGGAAGGGCCATAGAGCCACACGAGTGACAGCATGCCGGCCGACTTGGTGCCTGCAGGCCAGCCAGGATGGTCCTGGCCCTGGGTGCTCTTCTGGAAGATTTCCATTTCCCTGCCTGAGATACCCGTCCTGTCCCTGCCCCCACTGCTTTTTTCCTTCCTCACCTCTGCCCAGGGAGAAATTCCAGCAGCAGGTATGGGTGACACATCCTCTTCTTTAGCAGGTGGCAGCCTGGCAACTGCTGCAGAAAGTCCAGCAGAGCCCCACTCACACTGGGCCACCCACAAAGCCGTGGCCTCTCACTCCCTCCCACCAGCCCAGCCCCGAGACTGCTGACAGGGCAGAGAAAATGGCGTCAGGCACGGCTGCAGGGGCTCTTGCTGCCTGGAGTGGTATTTATATTGATCTCAACCCAGGCACACCTGGGGAGGGCTGGCCGGCACGGTAAGGCTGCCCAGGTCAGCCAATCATCACCCCTCAGGGGCTCACAGTTGCAGAAAATGGAACTTGCTGAACCGGCCAGGTCCAAGGAACAGGTGTGGGCTCCTGAGAGTCAGGATAGACAAGGGGCTGCAGCTTTGGCTTGTTTTCTAATCATTTTATCTGGCCCATGAGTGGGAGACAACTTCAAGAAAACCCTCTCCTAATGAGAGGAACCCAGGAGTCAGGCAGAGGAGGGGTGGGTGGTGGTTGGAGACAGAGGCCTGGTGCCCCGGGTGCAGTGGAAGTCTCTGGAAGACCAGGTGGAGGGAGGCCTCACGGAGTGATGCCCAGGGTCACAGACCTGTCACAGCTGCTGTTTGTTAGTTCAAGTCCTGCTCTGAGGTGCTCTGTGTCAGCTCTGAGCGACAGGTGAGCTGGGGGTGCTCTGCAATGAGGGCTATGTGCACGGTTCCTGTGTGCCCAGCCCTGCCACGGTACCTGCAAGGGTAGCTCTGTATCCTGGGAGGGGCCTGACCACGAGAGCCCCGTGGGCTGGGGTGGGGGTGGGGTACCTGCCCAGGTGAGCTCCATATTCTGGGATTGGTCTGACCACGAGAGCCCCATGGGCTGCTGGGGACCTGGTAAAGGATGTCAGGACAGTCAGTGAAGCCACCGAGGATATACCTCCAGTTGCTCCTAATTCCTACACCCTGCTGGTCATTCTACCAACCACCAGGACATGGTATTCTGTATTAGTCTTCAATGATGCCTTCTTTTGTATTCCATTAGTCCCAGAGTCACAAGAAATTTTGGCTTGTGAGTGGCAGGACTCCACATACAACTAAAACAATACTTCCGGGCCGTCTGGCCCCAAGGGTGCAAAAATTCCCACACCATCTTTGGGGAAAGCTTAGCTAAAGACCTAAAAGTTCTACCTCTGGAAAAGGAAACCCTCCTTCAATATGCAGACGACATTCTGATCACCAGCCCTACTAAGGAGGCCTCTGAACTACCAAGCCAATAAAGGATAGAAGTTGTCCAAGAAAAAGCTCAAATATCACAGACTGCGGTGACCTGCCTGGGCTTCATTCTCACAGAAGGTCAGAGAAGCCCATCCCAGGAAAGGGAAGAAACCATTTTCAGCCTTACCCCTTTCTAAAACTAGAAGACAGCTTAGGGGTTCCTGGGGAGGCCAGGGTTTGCTGCTTCTGGATCCCTAGCTACAGTCTACTAGCTGGGCCTCTATATGAAACACTGAAAGGAAAAGATGATGATCCTTTTGAATAGAATCCAGAAGTGGCCTTTCAAGAATGGAAAGAGCAGTCAATTCAGACCCTTGCCCTGGAACTCCCTAATTTAGCTAAACCCTTTGACCTTTACATTCCCGGTGAAAGGTGAATCGCCATTGGAGAATTAGTGCAAAAACTGGGACCACTTGAAATGGAACAATGCAAGAATGCCATCCAGGTAGGATAAACTACGGTCACTAAGGGGCTTGGCCCACTGCCACATCTGGCCAAGATACTGGCGGTATCTAAAAACCTGGAAATCAGCAGCCCAAAAGGCCACCTCCCTCCTAAGGGAAAAGGACCCCACGTGGTGATCCTAACCACCAACCATGCCCTGAAGTTGCAGGGTTCGCTCCGTGGGCACACCGACCTCGAGTGAGGAGGCCCTCCAACTCCAACATCCAGAGAGATAACCGGGGGCAACAGGGCACCATGACGACTCGTGTGAACATCACTTGACCTGGAGTTTCTCTCATAAAACAACAAGAGTGTGTCCCAAAAGAGTAGACTACTGCTTGCAGGACTTACTGCACCCAGAGGGGAGCTAATAATCTTGGCGGGGGAACAGTATACCACACTGTCACCATAGAAAAGCCTACAGACACCGTGATGATGGTGGCCAATAAGACCGGCTGGACTCCTGTTTACTTCAAAAGGCTGTTGACTCAGTAGCCATCATGGTCCTTGGTCACCACTGACCCTGGACTGTCTGGGAGTTGAGCGGGCAGGGCTCTGACACCTGGTGCTGTTTGTACGTTAATTCAGGGGCCTAATTGAAGAAAGCGCAGACTACTGGTCAGAGCATCTAGGCTGGCAGAGACGGTCAGCCTAAGGTGGCCGAACAAATGTGGGGCGGGGTGAAACCGGCCCCCACAGCGTCTCTGCACATCTCTTTCCTGGACCCTTAAAGGTCATTAGAATCTATAACACTTCCAATGCTGGTGCTCAGGTGGACGAGCAGGGAGGCAGGGGTCCTGGGGACAATCAACGTCACCGGGAGGCTGCTGGGGAGAAGCTCTGACCCTCGCCCCAGGGTATGAGGGCTCCCAACTCAGCACTCAGCAGTTACAGAAGAAGGGTCTGCACCCTCAGCACTCCAAGAATGAGGAACGGGACAAAAGGCAGAGGAGGGGTTTGTCCCCAGCAAAGCCCATTAAAAATCCCTGGGAGATAAAAATAGAATCTGGGCAATAAAGTCAAGTCTAACCTTTTTTATCCTTTGTGCTTTGTCTAATTTCACGTGCTCCTAGGGTCCCGCATGCAGAGGTTCCACACCCGGCACTTCAGACCAGATTTCCTAGTGCAGAATGGCTGGGTCGACACCTCAGCTCCTGGGGCCCAGTGCAGACTCCACGATATAGAGCCTGAGCTACAGCCAACCCGGCCCTCGAGAGCTCCGCCGCCTCCCTCCCTCCCACTGACTCTGACAGGATCTCTACACAGCAGCCCAGCCCACAGCCCACGGGGTAGTGCATGCTCTCACCTCTCCATTCTCTGATCAAAATATAAAGTTTCCTTTGCTTGTGAACCAAACTCAGTCTCGATCTGTTGGCCCCAATGACACTGGGCAGGGGGACACTTGTTGGGGTCCACTCTGGAGGATCAGTAACAGAAATTGAGACTATTGTAACCTCAATGAACAGATGTGTGAGCCAAACTGTAGTTAACATAGAACAGTGTATAAGGCTCGGGTAAAATAAGATGTTTTTAACACTTCCATTTGATATTTCCATCACTTTTTATAAGCAAGTTCAGTGAAAAGGTTTGTCTTATTTGTCAGGTCAATATTAGAGAAACGAAGTGATTTCTTTCCAAGGATGTACAGCTAATAATCTTGGTTAAACCTTCAATCTTGTTTTAAATGCTTTTCCATTGAAAATGATACCTCTCTTTCAGCTCCCCCATTTCTGAGAAGTATAAAATCTTATAATTTATTATTACCAAAGGGGAAAGGTGGGAGGAGGGATAAATTAACAGTTTGGAATGAACACATACACACTGCTATGTATAAAATAGATCATCAACAAGGAACTACTGTATAGCACAGGGAACTACACTCAACATTTTGCAATAACCTATAAGGGGAAATAATCTGAAAAAGAATAGATATTTTTATTGACATCATCTATCAATGACAGTTAAAGTGTAGCCTAAGGGAAGCTGGTGGTGAGTGCTTCTGACCCTGAAGACTTCAGTCATCTAAAGTTTGGACTCTGCCTACTTCCCAAGGCCCTTAATGAACATATGTGTAGCCGTAGCTTAAAAACTTCCCCAGTTTGGGTTTCGGGGAGACACTGATTTTGAAAAAGCCCTGGTGTTCTCCTTACATGAATGGGACTCTTCCTACTGCTAAAACATGTCTGTCACACCCAGAGGATGGTATACCGTCTGATCGGGAAGAGTTTGGAAAAGGCATCTCATCTCCTCATCTCCTGGTGCTCGGGTTCACCCCTCCAGCGTCTTTACTAACAGTCTCCCCACTTGGAGATGTCAGCACTGTCAACATCCTGTTGCGTACAGTTTGGAATTTGTCCAGAGGATGAAGCGGAAGGATGAGGAACAATGAGAGACAAGTCCTAGGTGTTCAGACAGGCACATGTCACTCTAATTTCCAATCAGGAAGACGAATTGACCAAAGGCTAGGGTTGCCCATGGAAACAGTATAGGGCTTGAGGAAATCCTGCTGCTTTGTGGCCAGTTCCCATAAACACGAGTTGAACAATGGAACTCAGGGGCAGTAAAATTCACAAAACTGCAGAGTTGAAAATATCCATCACTGAAAAATGTCTTGAGGAAAGTCAGAGAAAAGGACTTGTAAGCAAGGGAGAATGGCAGGAAAGGGATTTGAGGAGGTAGAAAGGACTCGCCATTAAGCACAAGAAAAGGAGCTGAACATTGCCAACATTGCCAACATTGCAGTTGGCCAAAAAGGGTGTATGCGTTCTTTTCTGTATATATTCAAGAAAAGGGCATACACTTTTTTAGCCAACCAAACAGGTGGGCACTGGAAGTCAATACTACAAAAGATATCACTTCGCATCAGTCAGAAGAGCCATCCTCATAAAGCGTAAACAACAGAAATGCAGGACAGGGCAACGAGAAGAGGGAGCCCTGTGAGACTTATAGTGGAAATGTATATTGCCAATGGCCATTCTGGAGAAGTGTATTGTGTTTACTAAAGCATCTAAAAAATGAGCTACAGAGCATAGGGCACTTGCACTCATGGGCGTATATCTTGGGAAAAACAAAAATCGAGAGGACACAGGCACCCCAATGTTTACCCCCTCTCTGTTTAAAAGATCCTCGACTAGGATATAACTTAAATGTCTCTGGAGGGAAAAAATGGATAGAGGTGTGGTACTTAGGTAGAGTGGAATATTATTCAGCCTGGAAATCAATGAAATATGGCCAGTTGTAACAACTCCGGAGGAGTTACGTATGATCATTCTAAGTGACAGAATTCAAAAAGAAAAAGACACATATCATAAGATATCACTTAAAGGTGGAATCCAAAATGGCTACACATGAAATAAATTACAAAACAAAAACATAGTCAAATATGTAGAAAACACGCATAAGGCTGCTAAACGGGAAAGGTGGGGAGGGGTGAGGCATCATCCAGGAGGTTGAAATTAGCAAAGATACCATTCCAAATACCAAACTGATAATCAACAAGGCCTACACGGTAGCTAAAAGAACTGCACTCAGCACACTCAAGTCACCAGAAAAGAATATATACGACTGGTAAGAATCTGAAAAAGAATTTATTGATGTCTCTCTGTACGCGAATCAAGTGGATGTACAGCAGCAAGAAACAGAGCTTTGAAAATCAGCTGTAACCAATATAGTAATAAATTGAAAAAAATAAACGACAGAGAGACAGAGAAAACCTCTTACAACTTTTCCTCAGGGACGGTGATGCAACATGGATTGAACACATCTAGACCCACAGCAGGATGAGACATAAGGCTGGAAACTGTTTGTGCTAAGAGAAATGTGAGGTTGGGTGAGGAAATGCACACCCTTTAAAGTAATACTACCTGGTACCCATTCAATGGGTCCCAAATCTGCAGGTTCAAGGGATCTTCCTACAGCTAAAACATGCATGGAAAACCCAGAGGACTGTACACCATGTGATCGGGAGATGTGTCTAAAATGCACCTCATTTATCCTCTCCTGGTGCTCCTGTTCACCATTCCAGCCACGCTACTTAGAATCTCCCCACTTGGAGAATCAGCACATTTAAACTTCTGTTTCACACATTTTGCAAATTGTGAGGAGGATGAACGGGAAGAGGGGGAACCAATGAGAGAAGAGTTGTAGGGGTTTGGACGGGCACATATCACTCTAATTTCCCATTAAGAATAAGAATTAAAGAAAGGCTCAGCCTGCCTCGCCGGAGCCAAAATAGGGCCTGAAGCAATCCTGCGGGTTTGAGGCCAGCTCACAAAAGAGCAACTTAAAAAATGGAGCTCAGGGTCACTGCAATTCACAAACCTGCAGAGTTATAAATGAAAACTAACGTCCAAAAATATGTTGAGGTAAGGCAAAGAAGAGGATCTGAATGCAAGACAGAATTGCAAGAAACAGATTTCAAGAGATAGATTGGACTCGTCTTTAACGCACATGAAAAGCGGCAGAATTTCGACAATGATGCAGTTGGCCCAAAAGGGCGTATGCGTTTTTTCCTGATTATATCCAGGAAAAAACGCATACGCACTTTATGGGCAACGAAGCAAGCAAGCAATGCAAATGTGCACAACAAAGAAGTCTCACTTCCCACCGGTCAAAAGGGCCATCCTAAAAAAATTGTAAAAACCAGAAATGCAGGACAGGCCATGGAGAACAGGGAGCCTTTATACGCTGATGGGCAGTGTGTGAACTGCCGAGAGCCACTCTGGAGAAGTGTATGGTGGTTCCTAAATCATCTAAAAAACAGAGCTACAGAGCATAGGACACTTCCAATCATGGGAGTATATCTAGGGAAGTCTAAAAATCAACAAGACACAAGCACACCACAGTTTAGGGCTACTCTGTTTACAAGAACCTCAACTTCAGTACACCTTAAATATCCCAGGAAAGAGAACAATGGATAAAGAAGATGTGGTACTTATGTACAATGGAATATCTCTTCACCATGAAATCAATGTAATAAGGCTAGTAGAAGGATAAAGAGTGGATTTAGGTCCGATAATACTACTTGAAATAAGTCAAACAGAAAAAGAAACATATCATAAGATATCACTTATAGAGGGAGGGTAAATATGGCTGCACAAGAAATGAATTACAGAACAGAACAGTGTCTCACATTTAGAAAACACACTTATGTCAGCTTAAGGGGAAAGGAGAGGTGGGGTGATGCATAAAACCAGAGTTTGAAATTAGCACAGATACCGTTCAATAAACCAAATAGGTATTAGACAAGATCTACACCTTGCTCAATGAACTGGCCTCAACACTCCCTATACACCGAAGAGAAATATATCTGAGGAATAAGAATCTTAAAACCCATGTATTGATATATCTCCATAAGGGAATCAAGTGTGTGCAGAGCGGCACAAACACAGCAGTGAAAAGGAGCTAAACCCCATTATAGAAATAAATTTTAAAAACAAAACGCTGAAACAATGAAAGAGAGAAAAATTCTTACAAAATTCGCTCAGGGGCTGTGATGCAACCTGGATTGACCACATATAAACCCACAGCTGGATAAGACATAAGGCTGGACACTTGGGGCTGACAGGATTGGTGAGCTTTGGTGAGCAACTGCCGAAAGTTTAATGCAATACTTCATGCTACTCAGTCCAAGGGTCCCAACACTCCAGGTTGAAGGGAATCTTCCTACAGCTAAACCATGCTTGGGAAACCCAGCGACTGGTATACCATATGATCGGGAAAGGTTTCTAAAACGCACCTCATTTTTCCTCTCCTGGGGCTCCGGATCGACATTCCAGCCGCTTTACTAACAACATACCCACATGGAGTCAATGCCTTTAAGTTCTGGTATCGCACAGTCTGCAGTTAGTGCAGAGGATGAATGGGAATAGGGGGAACCAGTGAGGATCTAGCTGTAGCGGTTTCAATGGGCACATGTCACACTAATATCACATCAGTAAGAAGAATTAACCAAAGGTACAGCAGGTGCCCCAGAAGAAAAATAGGGCTTCAAGGAATCCTGTGGTTATGGGGCAATACCACAAAAATAAGAGCTAAAAAATGGAGCTAAGGGCCACTGCAATTCAAAAACCTGCAGAGTTATAAAGGCCAACTATTTTTAAAAAATATATTGAGGTAAGGCTATGAAGAGGCATTGAAAGCAAGGCAGAATTGCAGGAAACCGATTTCAGGAGGTAGACTGGAATTGCATTGAAAGCATATGAAGAGAGTCAGAAACTCGACAATGATGCACTTGGCCAAAAAGGACGTATGTGTTTTTTCCTGAATATATTCAGGAAAAAACGCATACGCACTTTTTGGCCAACCAAGCAAGCTTGCAAAGGAAATCTGCACTACAATGAAGTCTCACTTCCACCTGGTCAAAAGGGCCATCTGAAAAAAGTGTAAAATCCATAAAGGCACGACAGGCCATGGAGAACTGGGAGCCTTCTTATGCTGATGGGTGGGATGTAAATTGCCAACAGACACTCTGGAGAAGTGTATGGTGTTTCCTGAAACATCTAAAAAACAAAGCAACAGAGCCTAGGGCACTTCCACTTATGGTCCTATAGCTTAGGGAAATTAAAATCAAAAAGACACAGCCACCCCAAAGTTTGGGACGGCTCTGTTTACAAGAACCTCGTTTACAGTACAAGTTCAATATCGCAGAAACTGAAAAATGGATAAAGAAGCTGTGGTATTTACTTACAAAGCAATAACACTCAGCAATGAAATCTATGTCATCAGGCCCTTAGCAGCAAAATGAGTGGATTCAGGTATGATGATTCTAACTGAAATAAGTCACACAGAAAAAGAAACATCATAAGATATCACTAATACACGGAATGTAAACTTGGCTACACAGGTACTGAATTACAGAACAGAACAGGGTCTCAAATTTAGAAAACCAACTTATGCTTTCTTAAGGGGAAAGGTGAGTTGGGGTGCTGCATAAAACCAGAGATTGAAATGAGCACAGATAAAGTTCCTTAAGCCAAATATGGAATAGACAAGAGCTACTCCTTGCTCAACGAAATGGACTCAAAACCCCATATTAAACGCCTAAGAATGTACCTGACTAGTAAGTATTTTAAAACCTATGGATTGCTATGTCTCCAAAAGAGAATCAAGCATATGTACAGGGGCATAAACGCAGCAGTGATAGGATTGGAGAGGTTCGGTGAGCAAATGAAGACCCTTTGAAGTCATATTGCATGGTACCCATTCCACGGGTCTCAACTCTCCAGGTTTAAGGTATTCTTCCTTCAGCTAAAACATGCATGTGGAACCCAGAGTATGATCAAACATGTGAACGGGAAACGTGTTCAAATATGTCTCAGTTTTCCTACCCTGGTACTCGGGTGCAACATTCCAGACGCTTTACTAACACTCTCCCGACTTCGAGAGTCAGTCCCTTTAACCTCCTGTTTGGCCCAGTTTGCAATTTCTGCGGAAGATGAACAGGAATAGCGAGAACCAATGAGAGGCTAGCTGCAGGTGTCTGGACGGGCAAATTTAACTCTCATTTCCCACCAGGAAGAGGAATTAACCAAAGGCTCAGCATGCCGGGCCGGAACCAGATTAGGGCCTGAAGCCAACCTGCGGTGTTGCGGCCAGCTCAAAAGAAAGCGAGTTGAAGAAAGGAGCTCAGGGGCACTGTAATTCACAAACATGCAGAGTTATAAATGACAGCTATTGTCCAAAAATAGACTGAAGTAAGTCTGCCAAGAGGACTTGAAAGCGGGGCAGAATTGCAGGAAACCGATTTCAGGAGGTAGACTGGAATTGCATTGAAAGCATAGGAAAAGAGGCAGAACGTCCACAATGATGCACTTGGCCAAAAAGGGCGTTTGCGTTTTTTCCTGAATATATTCAGGAAAAAACGCATACGCCCTTTTTGGTCAACCAAGCAAGCTTGCAAAGGAAATCTGCACTACAATGAAGTCTCACTTCCCCCCGGTCAAAAGGGCCATCTGAAAAAAGTGTAAAATCCAGAAAGGCAGGACAGGCCATGGAGAACTGGGAGCCTTGTTATGCTGATGGGTGGGATGTAAATTGCCAACAGACACTCGGGAGAAGTGTATGGTGTTTCCTGAAACATCTAAAAAACAAAGCAACAGAGCCTAGGGCACTGCCACTTATGGTCCTATAGCTTAGGGAAATTAAATTCAAAAAGACACAGCCACCCCAAAGTTTGGGATGCCTCTGTTTACAAGAACCTCGTTTACCGTACAAGTTCAATATCACAGAAAGTGAAAAATGGATAAAGAACTTGTGGTACTTACGTACAATGCAGTATCACTCAGCAATGAAATCTATGTCATCAGGCCCGTAGCAGCATCATGAGTGGATTCAGGTATGATGATTCTAACTGAAATAAGTCACACAGAAAAAGAAACATCATAAGATATCAGTAATACACGGAATGTAAACTTGGCTACACAGGAACTGAATTACAGAACAGAACAGGGTCTCCAATTTAGAAAACCAACTTATGCTTGCTTAAGGGGAAAGGTGAGTTGGGGTGCTGCATAAAACCAGAGATTGAAATGAGCACAGATAAAGTTCCTTAAGCCAAATATGGAATAGACAAGAGCTACTCCTTGCTCAACGAAATGGACTCAACACCGCATATTAAACGCCTAAGAATGTACCTGACTAGTAAGTATCTTAAAACCTATGGATTGCTATGTCTCCGAAAGAGAATCAAGCGTGTGTACAGGGGCATAAACGCAGCAGTGATAGGATTGGAGAGGTTCGGTGAGCAAATGAAGACCCTTTGAAGTCATATTGCATGGTACCCATTCCACGGGTTTCAACTACCCAGGTTTAAGGTATTCTTCCTTCAGCGAAAACATGCATGTGGAACCTAGAGTATGATCAACCATGTGATCGGGAGACGTGTTCAAATATGTCTCAGTTTTCGTACCCTGGTACTCGGGTGCAACATTCCAGACGCTGTACTAACACTCTCCCCACTTGGAGAGTCAGTCCCTTTAACCTCCTGTTTGCCCTAGTTTGCAATTTCTGTGGAAGATGAACAGGAATAGCGAGAACCAATGAGAGACTAGCTGGAGGTGTCTGGATGGGCAAATTTAACTCTCATTTCCCACCAGGAAGAGGAAATAACCAAAGGCTCAGCGTGCCGTGCCGGAACCAGATTAGGCCCTGAAGACATCCTGCGGTGTTGCGGCCAGGTCACAAGAAAGCGAGTTGAAGAAAGGAGCTCAGGGGCACTGTAATTCACAAACCTGCAGAGTTATAAATGACAGCTATCGTCCAAAAATACACTGAAGTAAGGCTGCCAAGAGGACTTGAAAGCGGGGCAGAATTGCAGGAAACCGATTTCAGGAGGTAGACTGGAATTGCATTGAAAGCATAGGAAAAGAGGCAGAACGTCCACAATGATGCACTTGGCCAAAAAGGGCGTATGCGTTTTTTCCTGAATATATTCAGGAAAAAACGCATATGCCCTTTTTGGCCAACCAAGCAAACTTGCAAAGGAAATCTGCACTACAATGAAGTCTCACTTCCCCCCGGTCAAAAGGGCCATCTGAAAAAAGTGTAAAATCCAGAAAGGCAGGACAGGCCATGGAGAACTGGGAGCCTTGTTATGCTGATGGGCGGGATGTAAATTGCCAACAGACACTCGGGAGAAGTGTATGGTGTTTCCTGAAACATCTAAAAAACAAAGCAACAGAGCCTAGGGCACTTCCACTTATGGTCCTATAGCTTAGGGAAATTAAAATCAAAAAGACACAGCCACCCCAAAGTTTGGGACGCCTCTGTTTACAAGAACCTCGTTTACCGTACAAGTTCAATATCACAGAAAGTGAAAAATGGATAAAGAACTTGTGGTACTTACATACAATGCAGTATCACTCAGCAATGAAATCTATGTCATCAGGCCCGTAGCAGCATAATGAGTGATTTCAGGTACGATGATTCTAACTGAAATAAGTCACACAGAAAAAGAAACATCATAAGATATCACTAATACACGGATTGTAAACTTGGCTACACAGGAACTGAATTACAGAACAGAACAGGTTCTCAAATTTAGAAAACCAACTTATGCTTGCTTAAGGGTAAAGGTGAGTTGGGGTGCTGCATAAAGCCAGTGATTGAAATGAGCACAGATAAAGTTCCTTAAGCCAAATATGGAATAGACAAGAGCTACTCCTTGCTCAACGAAATGGACTCAATACCGCATATTAAACGCCTAAGAATGTACCTGACTATTAAGTATCTTAAAACCTATGGATTGCTATGTCTCCGAAAGAGAATCAAGCATGTGTACAGGGGCATAAACGCAGCAGTGATAGGATTGGAGAGGTTCGGTGAGCAAATGAAGACCCTTTGAAGTCATATTGCATGGTACCCATTCCACGGGTCTCAACTCTCCAGGTTTAAGGTATTCTTCCTTCAGCTAAAACATGCATGTGGAACCCCGAGTATGATCAACCGTGTGAACGGGAGACGTGTTCAAATATGTCTCAGTTTTCCTCCCCTGGTACTCGGGTGCAACATTCCAGACCCTTTACTAACACTCTCCTGACTTGGAGAGTCAGCGCCTTTAACCTCCTGTTTGGCCCAGTTTGCAATTTCTGCGGAAGATGAACAGGAATAGGGAGAACCAATGAGAGACTAGCTGGAGGTGTCTGGACGGGCAAATTTAACTCTCATTTCCCACCAGGAAGAGGAAATAACCAAAGGCTCAGCGTGCCGTGCCGGAACCAGATTAGGGCCTGAAGCCATCCTGCGGTGTTGCGGCCAGCTCAAAAGAAATCGAGTTGAAGAAAGGTGCTCAGGGTCTCTGTAATTCACAAACCTGCAGAGTTATAAATGACAGCTATCGTCCAAAAATATACTGAAGTAAGGCTGCCAAGAGGACTTGAAAGCGGGGCAGAATTGCAGGAAACCGATTTCAGGAGGTAGACTGGAATTGCATTGAAAGCATAGGAAAAGAGGCAGAACGTCCACAATGATGCACTTTGCCAAAAGGGCGTATGCGTTTTTTCCTGAATATATTCAGGAAAAAACGCATACGCCCTTTTTGGCCAACCAAGCAAGCTTGCAAAGGAAATCTGCACTACAATGAAGTCTCACTTCCCCCCGGTCAAAAGGGCCATCTGAAAAAAGTGTAAAACCCAGAAAGGCAGGACAGGCCATGGAGAACTGGGAGCCTTGTTATGCTGATGGGCGGGATGTAAATTGCCAACAGACACTCGGGAGATGTGTATGGTGTTTCCTGAAACATCTAAAAAACAAAGCAACAGAGCCTAGGGCACTTCCACTTATGGTCCTATAGCTTAGGGAAATTAATATCAAAAAGACACAGCAACCCCAAAATTTGGGATGGGTGTTTTTACAGAAATCTCTTCTACGGCACAAGTTAAATATCCCAGAGAGCAAATAATGGATAAAGAAGTTGTGGTACTTATGTACAACAGAATACCACTCAGCAATGAAATCTATGTCACCAGGCCCGTACCAGCATAATGAGTGGATTGAGGCACGATGATTCTAAGTGAAATAAGTCACACAGAAAAAGAAACATCATAAGGTATCACTAATACACGGAATGTGAACTTGGCTACACATGAACTGAATTACAAAACAGAACAGGGTCTCAAGTTTAGAAAACCAACTTATGCCTGCTTAAGGGGGAAGGTGAGTTGGGGTGCTGCATAAAAGCAGAGTTTGAAATTAGCACAGATACCGTTCCATAAGCCAAATATGTAATAGATAAGAGCTACCCCTTGCTCAACGAAATGGATTCAACAATGAGGTATCACCTCACACCTGGTAGAATAGGCATCATTGAAAATCTACAAACAAAAATGCTGGAAAGGGTGTGGAGAAAAGGAACCCTCTTCCACTATTGTTGGGAATATAAATTGATACAGTCATTATGGAGAACAATATGGAATTTCTTAAGAAACTAACAATAGAATTACCATATGATACAGCAATCCCAGTACTGGACATATACCCAGACAAAACCATAAATCAAAAAGAGTCATTCACCGCAATGTTCATTGCATCACTACAATATCGAGGTAATGGAAGCAACCTAAATGCCCACAGACAGACGAATGCATAAAGCTGTGGTACATATATAAAATGGAATATTACTAAGCCATGAAAAGGAATGAAATTGGGTCATTTGTAGAGACGTCGATGGATCTAGAGACTGTCATACAGAGTGAAGTAAGTCAGAAAGAGAAAAACAAATCTTGTATATTCATGCATATATGTGGAACCTAGAAAAACTGTACAGATTAACCATTTTGCAAGGCATAAATAGAGCAACAGATGTAGACAACAAACGTATGGACAACAAGGGGGGAAAGCTGTTGGGGGGGTGGTGGTGGGAGGAGTTGAGAGACTGGGATTGGCATGTATACATTTATATGTATAAAATAGATAACCAATAAGAACCTGCTGTATAAAAATATAAAATAAAATTCAAAATTAAAAAGAAGTAAAATTTAAAAAATAAAACAGAAAAAACAATTATTCCCTGCACATACATGTATTTATATGAATAAATTATTTCCATGCTTATATCTGTAAATACAAAAAAGAGGAATAAAATCTACCTTGAACCAAAAACGAAAAAGAGAAAAAAAACACAGAACCCACCAGTTACACAGAGGAAAACCGTATCAGGGCACTTGCTCCAGTTGTAAACAATTCTGAAGTTGGTCAGTGGTGGGGAATCGTCTCCCATTCAGCCAGCAACCCCCACGCAACAAGCGTCCTCATTGCAAAGCTGGGGCACCGTGCCGAGGCATCTGTGAGTAAACGTGAGCTGAGCCCCAGGCCAGTTGCTGCTGAACTATTCCCACCCGTCCCAGGTAAAACACCTGAATATATACAAGGACTTGAAAGCCTAGAGGAAGGGCCATAGAGCCACACGAGTGACAGCATGCCGGCCGACTTGGTGCCTGCAGGCCAGCCAGGATGGTCCTGGCCCTGGGTGCTCTTCTGGAAGATTTCCATTTCCCTGCCTGAGATACCCGTCCTGTCCCTGCCCCCACTGCTTTTTTCCTTCCTCACCTCTGCCCAGGGAGAAATTCCAGCAGCAGGTATGGGTGACACATCCTCTTCTTTAGCAGGTGGCAGCCTGGCAACTGCTGCAGAAAGTCCAGCAGAGCCCCACTCACACTGGGCCACCCACAAAGCCGTGGCCTCTCACTCCCTCCCACCAGCCCAGCCCCGAGACTGCTGACAGGGCAGAGAAAATGGCGTCAGGCACGGCTGCAGGGGCTCTTGCTGCCTGGAGTGGTATTTATATTGATCTCAACCCAGGCACACCTGGGGAGGGCTGGCCGGCACGGTAAGGCTGCCCAGGTCAGCCAATCATCACCCCTCAGGGGCTCACAGTTGCAGAAAATGGAACTTGCTGAACCGGCCAGGTCCAAGGAACAGGTGTGGGCTCCTGAGAGTCAGGATAGACAAGGGGCTGCAGCTTTGGCTTGTTTTCTAATCATTTTATCTGGCCCATGAGTGGGAGACAACTTCAAGAAAACCCTCTCCTAATGAGAGGAACCCAGGAGTCAGGCAGAGGAGGGGTGGGTGGTGGTTGGAGACAGAGGCCTGGTGCCCCGGGTGCAGTGGAAGTCTCTGGAAGACCAGGTGGAGGGAGGCCTCACGGAGTGATGCCCAGGGTCACAGACCTGTCACAGCTGCTGTTTGTTAGTTCAAGTCCTGCTCTGAGGTGCTCTGTGTCAGCTCTGAGCGACAGGTGAGCTGGGGGTGCTCTGCAATGAGGGCTATGTGCACGGTTCCTGTGTGCCCAGCCCTGCCACGGTACCTGCAAGGGTAGCTCTGTATCCTGGGAGGGGCCTGACCACGAGAGCCCCGTGGGCTGGGGTGGGGGTGGGGTACCTGCCCAGGTGAGCTCCATATTCTGGGATTGGTCTGACCACGAGAGCCCCATGGGCTGCTGGGGACCTGGTAAAGGATGTCAGGACAGTCAGTGAAGCCACCGAGGATATACCTCCAGTTGCTCCTAATTCCTACACCCTGCTGGTCATTCTACCAACCACCAGGACATGGTATTCTGTATTAGTCTTCAATGATGCCTTCTTTTGTATTCCATTAGTCCCAGAGTCACAAGAAATTTTGGCTTGTGAGTGGCAGGACTCCACATACAACTAAAACAATACTTCCGGGCCGTCTGGCCCCAAGGGTGCAAAAATTCCCACACCATCTTTGGGGAAAGCTTAGCTAAAGACCTAAAAGTTCTACCTCTGGAAAAGGAAACCCTCCTTCAATATGCAGACGACATTCTGATCACCAGCCCTACTAAGGAGGCCTCTGAACTACCAAGCCAATAAAGGATAGAAGTTGTCCAAGAAAAAGCTCAAATATCACAGACTGCGGTGACCTGCCTGGGCTTCATTCTCACAGAAGGTCAGAGAAGCCCATCCCAGGAAAGGGAAGAAACCATTTTCAGCCTTACCCCTTTCTAAAACTAGAAGACAGCTTAGGGGTTCCTGGGGAGGCCAGGGTTTGCTGCTTCTGGATCCCTAGCTACAGTCTACTAGCTGGGCCTCTATATGAAACACTGAAAGGAAAAGATGATGATCCTTTTGAATAGAATCCAGAAGTGGCCTTTCAAGAATGGAAAGAGCAGTCAATTCAGACCCTTGCCCTGGAACTCCCTAATTTAGCTAAACCCTTTGACCTTTACATTCCCGGTGAAAGGTGAATCGCCATTGGAGAATTAGTGCAAAAACTGGGACCACTTGAAATGGAACAATGCAAGAATGCCATCCAGGTAGGATAAACTACGGTCACTAAGGGGCTTGGCCCACTGCCACATCTGGCCAAGATACTGGCGGTATCTAAAAACCTGGAAATCAGCAGCCCAAAAGGCCACCTCCCTCCTAAGGGAAAAGGACCCCACGTGGTGATCCTAACCACCAACCATGCCCTGAAGTTGCAGGGTTCGCTCCGTGGGCACACCGACCTCGAGTGAGGAGGCCCTCCAACTCCAACATCCAGAGAGATAACCGGGGGCAACAGGGCACCATGACGACTCGTGTGAACATCACTTGACCTGGAGTTTCTCTCATAAAACAACAAGAGTGTGTCCCAAAAGAGTAGACTACTGCTTGCAGGACTTACTGCACCCAGAGGGGAGCTAATAATCTTGGCGGGGGAACAGTATACCACACTGTCACCATAGAAAAGCCTACAGACACCGTGATGATGGTGGCCAATAAGACCGGCTGGACTCCTGTTTACTTCAAAAGGCTGTTGACTCAGTAGCCATCATGGTCCTTGGTCACCACTGACCCTGGACTGTCTGGGAGTTGAGCGGGCAGGGCTCTGACACCTGGTGCTGTTTGTACGTTAATTCAGGGGCCTAATTGAAGAAAGCGCAGACTACTGGTCAGAGCATCTAGGCTGGCAGAGACGGTCAGCCTAAGGTGGCCGAACAAATGTGGGGCGGGGTGAAACCGGCCCCCACAGCGTCTCTGCACATCTCTTTCCTGGACCCTTAAAGGTCATTAGAATCTATAACACTTCCAATGCTGGTGCTCAGGTGGACGAGCAGGGAGGCAGGGGTCCTGGGGACAATCAACGTCACCGGGAGGCTGCTGGGGAGAAGCTCTGACCCTCGCCCCAGGGTATGAGGGCTCCCAACTCAGCACTCAGCAGTTACAGAAGAAGGGTCTGCACCCTCAGCACTCCAAGAATGAGGAACGGGACAAAAGGCAGAGGAGGGGTTTGTCCCCAGCAAAGCCCATTAAAAATCCCTGGGAGATAAAAATAGAATCTGGGCAATAAAGTCAAGTCTAACCTTTTTTATCCTTTGTGCTTTGTCTAATTTCACGTGCTCCTAGGGTCCCGCATGCAGAGGTTCCACACCCGGCACTTCAGACCAGATTTCCTAGTGCAGAATGGCTGGGTCGACACCTCAGCTCCTGGGGCCCAGTGCAGACTCCACGATATAGAGCCTGAGCTACAGCCAACCCGGCCCTCGAGAGCTCCGCCGCCTCCCTCCCTCCCACTGACTCTGACAGGATCTCTACACAGCAGCCCAGCCCACAGCCCACGGGGTAGTGCATGCTCTCACCTCTCCATTCTCTGATCAAAATATAAAGTTTCCTTTGCTTGTGAACCAAACTCAGTCTCGATCTGTTGGCCCCAATGACACTGGGCAGGGGGACACTTGTTGGGGTCCACTCTGGAGGATCAGTAACAGAAATTGAGACTATTGTAACCTCAATGAACAGATGTGTGAGCCAAACTGTAGTTAACATAGAACAGTGTATAAGGCTCGGGTAAAATAAGATGTTTTTAACACTTCCATTTGATATTTCCATCACTTTTTATAAGCAAGTTCAGTGAAAAGGTTTGTCTTATTTGTCAGGTCAATATTAGAGAAACGAAGTGATTTCTTTCCAAGGATGTACAGCTAATAATCTTGGTTAAACCTTCAATCTTGTTTTAAATGCTTTTCCATTGAAAATGATACCTCTCTTTCAGCTCCCCCATTTCTGAGAAGTATAAAATCTTATAATTTATTATTACCAAAGGGGAAAGGTGGGAGGAGGGATAAATTAACAGTTTGGAATGAACACATACACACTGCTATGTATAAAATAGATCATCAACAAGGAACTACTGTATAGCACAGGGAACTACACTCAACATTTTGCAATAACCTATAAGGGGAAATAATCTGAAAAAGAATAGATATTTTTATTGACATCATCTATCAATGACAGTTAAAGTGTAGCCTAAGGGAAGCTGGTGGTGAGTGCTTCTGACCCTGAAGACTTCAGTCATCTAAAGTTTGGACTCTGCCTACTTCCCAAGGCCCTTAATGAACATATGTGTAGCCGTAGCTTAAAAACTTCCCCAGTTTGGGTTTCGGGGAGACACTGATTTTGAAAAAGCCCTGGTGTTCTCCTTACATGAATGGGACTCTTCCTACTGCTAAAACATGTCTGTCACACCCAGAGGATGGTATACCGTCTGATCGGGAAGAGTTTGGAAAAGGCATCTCATCTCCTCATCTCCTGGTGCTCGGGTTCACCCCTCCAGCGTCTTTACTAACAGTCTCCCCACTTGGAGATGTCAGCACTGTCAACATCCTGTTGCGTACAGTTTGGAATTTGTCCAGAGGATGAAGCGGAAGGATGAGGAACAATGAGAGACAAGTCCTAGGTGTTCAGACAGGCACATGTCACTCTAATTTCCAATCAGGAAGACGAATTGACCAAAGGCTAGGGTTGCCCATGGAAACAGTATAGGGCTTGAGGAAATCCTGCTGCTTTGTGGCCAGTTCCCATAAACACGAGTTGAACAATGGAACTCAGGGGCAGTAAAATTCACAAAACTGCAGAGTTGAAAATATCCATCACTGAAAAATGTCTTGAGGAAAGTCAGAGAAAAGGACTTGTAAGCAAGGGAGAATGGCAGGAAAGGGATTTGAGGAGGTAGAAAGGACTCGCCATTAAGCACAAGAAAAGGAGCTGAACATTGCCAACATTGCCAACATTGCAGTTGGCCAAAAAGGGTGTATGCGTTCTTTTCTGTATATATTCAAGAAAAGGGCATACACTTTTTTAGCCAACCAAACAGGTGGGCACTGGAAGTCAATACTACAAAAGATATCACTTCGCATCAGTCAGAAGAGCCATCCTCATAAAGCGTAAACAACAGAAATGCAGGACAGGGCAACGAGAAGAGGGAGCCCTGTGAGACTTATAGTGGAAATGTATATTGCCAATGGCCATTCTGGAGAAGTGTATTGTGTTTACTAAAGCATCTAAAAAATGAGCTACAGAGCATAGGGCACTTGCACTCATGGGCGTATATCTTGGGAAAAACAAAAATCGAGAGGACACAGGCACCCCAATGTTTACCCCCTCTCTGTTTAAAAGATCCTCGACTAGGATATAACTTAAATGTCTCTGGAGGGAAAAAATGGATAGAGGTGTGGTACTTAGGTAGAGTGGAATATTATTCAGCCTGGAAATCAATGAAATATGGCCAGTTGTAACAACTCCGGAGGAGTTACGTATGATCATTCTAAGTGACAGAATTCAAAAAGAAAAAGACACATATCATAAGATATCACTTAAAGGTGGAATCCAAAATGGCTACACATGAAATAAATTACAAAACAAAAACATAGTCAAATATGTAGAAAACACGCATAAGGCTGCTAAACGGGAAAGGTGGGGAGGGGTGAGGCATCATCCAGGAGGTTGAAATTAGCAAAGATACCATTCCAAATACCAAACTGATAATCAACAAGGCCTACACGGTAGCTAAAAGAACTGCACTCAGCACACTCAAGTCACCAGAAAAGAATATATACGACTGGTAAGAATCTGAAAAAGAATTTATTGATGTCTCTCTGTACGCGAATCAAGTGGATGTACAGCAGCAAGAAACAGAGCTTTGAAAATCAGCTGTAACCAATATAGTAATAAATTGAAAAAAATAAACGACAGAGAGACAGAGAAAACCTCTTACAACTTTTCCTCAGGGACGGTGATGCAACATGGATTGAACACATCTAGACCCACAGCAGGATGAGACATAAGGCTGGAAACTGTTTGTGCTAAGAGAAATGTGAGGTTGGGTGAGGAAATGCACACCCTTTAAAGTAATACTACCTGGTACCCATTCAATGGGTCCCAAATCTGCAGGTTCAAGGGATCTTCCTACAGCTAAAACATGCATGGAAAACCCAGAGGACTGTACACCATGTGATCGGGAGATGTGTCTAAAATGCACCTCATTTATCCTCTCCTGGTGCTCCTGTTCACCATTCCAGCCACGCTACTTAGAATCTCCCCACTTGGAGAATCAGCACATTTAAACTTCTGTTTCACACATTTTGCAAATTGTGAGGAGGATGAACGGGAAGAGGGGGAACCAATGAGAGAAGAGTTGTAGGGGTTTGGACGGGCACATATCACTCTAATTTCCCATTAAGAATAAGAATTAAAGAAAGGCTCAGCCTGCCTCGCCGGAGCCAAAATAGGGCCTGAAGCAATCCTGCGGGTTTGAGGCCAGCTCACAAAAGAGCAACTTAAAAAATGGAGCTCAGGGTCACTGCAATTCACAAACCTGCAGAGTTATAAATGAAAACTAACGTCCAAAAATATGTTGAGGTAAGGCAAAGAAGAGGATCTGAATGCAAGACAGAATTGCAAGAAACAGATTTCAAGAGATAGATTGGACTCGTCTTTAACGCACATGAAAAGCGGCAGAATTTCGACAATGATGCAGTTGGCCCAAAAGGGCGTATGCGTTTTTTCCTGATTATATCCAGGAAAAAACGCATACACACTTTATGGGCAACGAAGCAAGCAAGCAATGCAAATGTGCACAACAAAGAAGTCTCACTTCCCACCGGTCAAAAGGGCCATCCTAAAAAAATTGTAAAAACCAGAAATGCAGGACAGGCCATGGAGAACAGGGAGCCTTTATACGCTGATGGGCAGTGTGTGAACTGCCGAGAGCCACTCTGGAGAAGTGTATGGTGGTTCCTAAATCATCTAAAAAACAGAGCTACAGAGCATAGGACACTTCCAATCATGGGAGTATATCTAGGGAAGTCTAAAAATCAACAAGACACAAGCACACCACAGTTTAGGGCTACTCTGTTTACAAGAACCTCAACTTCAGTACACCTTAAATATCCCAGGAAAGAGAACAATGGATAAAGAAGATGTGGTACTTATGTACAATGGAATATCTCTTCACCATGAAATCAATGTAATAAGGCTAGTAGAAGGATAAAGAGTGGATTTAGGTCCGATAATACTACTTGAAATAAGTCAAACAGAAAAAGAAACATATCATAAGATATCACTTATAGAGGGAGGGTAAATATGGCTGCACAAGAAATGAATTACAGAACAGAACAGTGTCTCACATTTAGAAAACACACTTATGTCAGCTTAAGGGGAAAGGAGAGGTGGGGTGATGCATAAAACCAGAGTTTGAAATTAGCACAGATACCGTTCAATAAACCAAATAGGTATTAGACAAGATCTACACCTTGCTCAATGAACTGGCCTCAACACTCCCTATACACCGAAGAGAAATATATCTGAGGAATAAGAATCTTAAAACCCATGTATTGATATATCTCCATAAGGGAATCAAGTGTGTGCAGAGCGGCACAAACACAGCAGTGAAAAGGAGCTAAACCCCATTATAGAAATAAATTTTAAAAACAAAACGCTGAAACAATGAAAGAGAGAAAAATTCTTACAAAATTCGCTCAGGGGCTGTGATGCAACCTGGATTGACCACATATAAACCCACAGCTGGATAAGACATAAGGCTGGACACTTGGGGCTGACAGGATTGGTGAGCTTTGGTGAGCAACTGCCGAAAGTTTAATGCAATACTTCATGCTACTCAGTCCAAGGGTCCCAACACTCCAGGTTGAAGGGAATCTTCCTACAGCTAAACCATGCTTGGGAAACCCAGCGACTGGTATACCATATGATCGGGAAAGGTTTCTAAAACGCACCTCATTTTTCCTCTCCTGGGGCTCCGGATCGACATTCCAGCCGCTTTACTAACAACATACCCACATGGAGTCAATGCCTTTAAGTTCTGGTATCGCACAGTCTGCAGTTAGTGCAGAGGATGAATGGGAATAGGGGGAACCAGTGAGGATCTAGCTGTAGCGGTTTCAATGGGCACATGTCACACTAATATCACATCAGTAAGAAGAATTAACCAAAGGTACAGCAGGTGCCCCAGAAGAAAAATAGGGCTTCAAGGAATCCTGTGTTTATGGGGCAATACCACAAAAATAAGAGCTAAAAAATGGAGCTAAGGGCCACTGCAATTCAAAAACCTGCAGAGTTATAAAGGCCAACTATTTTTAAAAAATATATTGAGGTAAGGCTATGAAGAGGCATTGAAAGCAAGGCAGAATTGCAGGAAACCGATTTCAGGAGGTAGACTGGAATTGCATTGAAAGCATATGAAGAGAGTCAGAAACTCGACAATGATGCACTTGGCCAAAAAGGACGTATGTGTTTTTTCCTGAATATATTCAGGAAAAAACGCATACGCACTTTTTGGCCAACCAAGCAAGCTTGCAAAGGAAATCTGCACTACAATGAAGTCTCACTTCCACCTGGTCAAAAGGGCCATCTGAAAAAAGTGTAAAATCCATAAAGGCACGACAGGCCATGGAGAACTGGGAGCCTTCTTATGCTGATGGGCGGGATGTAAATTGCCAACAGACACTCTGGAGAAGTGTATGGTGTTTCCTGAAACATCTAAAAAACAAAGCAACAGAGCCTAGGGCACTTCCACTTATGGTCCTATAGCTTAGGGAAATTAAAATCAAAAAGAAACAGCCACCCCAAAGTTTGGGACGGCTCTGTTTACAAGAACCTCGTTTACAGTACAAGTTCAATATCGCAGAAAATGAAAAATGGATAAAGAAGATGTGGTATTTACTTACAAAGCAATAACACTCAGCAATGAAATCTATGTCATCAGGCCCTTAGCAGCACAATGAGGGGATTCAGGTATGATGATTCTAACTGAAATAAGTCACACAGAAAAAGAAACATCATAAGATATCACTAATACACGGAATGTAAACTTGGCTACACAGGAACTGAATTACAGAACAGAACAGGGTCTCAAATTTAGAAAACCAACTTATGCTTTCTTAAGGGGAAAGGTGAGTTGGGGTGCTGCATAAAACCAGAGATTGAAATGAGCACAGATAAAGTTCCTTAAGCCAAATATGGAGTAGACAAGAGCTACTCCTTGCTCAACGAAATGGACTCAACACCGCATATTAAACGCCTAAGAATGTACCTGACTAGTAAGTATCTTAAAACCTATGGATTGCTATGTCTCCGAAAGAGAATCAAGCATGTGTACAGGGGCATAAACGCAGCAGTGATAGGATTGGAGAGGTTCGGTGAGCAAATGAAGACCCTTTGAAGTCATATTGCATGGTACCCATTCCACGGGTTTCAACTACCCAGGTTTAAGGTATTCTTCCTTCAGCTAAAACATGCATGTGGAACCCAGAGTATGATCAACCATGTGATCGGGAGACGTGTTCAAATATGTCTCAGTTTTCGTACCCTGGTACTCGGGTGCAACATTCCAGACGCTTTACTAACAATCTCCCGACTTGGAGAGTCAGTCCCTTTAACCTCCTGTTTGGCCCAGTTTGCAATTTCTGCGGAAGATGAACAGGAATAGCGAGAACCAATGAGAGACTAGCTGGAGGTGTCTGCACGGGCAAATTTAACTCTCATTTCCCACCAGGAAGAGGAATTAACCAAAGGCTCAGCGTGCCGTGCCGGAACCAGATTAGGGCCTGAAGCCATCCTGCGGTGTTGCGGCCAGGTCACAAGAAAGCGAGTTGAAGAAAGGAGCTCAGGGGCACTGTAATTCACAAACCTGCAGAGTTATAAATGACAGCTATCGTCCAAAAATAGACTGAAGAAAGGCTGCCAAGAGGACTTGAAAGTGGGGCAGCATTGCAGGAAACCGATTTCAGGAGGTACACTGGAATTGCATTGAAAGCATAGGAAAAGAGGCAGAACGTCCACAATGATGCACTTGGCCAAAAAGGGCGTATGCGTTTTTTCCTGAATATATTCAGGAAAAAACGCATACGCCCTTTTTGGCCAACCAAGCAAGCTTGCAAAGGAAATCTGCACTACAATGAAGTCTCACTTCCCCCCGGTCAAAAGGGCCATCTGAAAAAAGTGTAAAATCCAGAAAGGCAGGACAGGCCATGGAGAACTGGGAGCCTTGTTATGCTGATCGGCGGGATGTAAATTGCAAACAACCACTCCGGAGAAGTGTATGGTGTTTCCTGAAACATCTAAAAAACAAAGCAACAGAGCCTAGGGCACTTCGACTTATGGTCCTTAGCTTAGGGAATTTAAAATCAAAAAGACACAGCCACCCCAAAGTTTGGAACGGCTCTGTTTACAAGAACCTCGTTTACAGTACAAGTTCAACATCGCAGAAAGTAAAAATGGATAAAGAAGTTGTGGTATTTACTTACAAAGCAATATCACTCAGCAATGAAATCTGTGTCATCAGGCCCTTAGCAGCACAATGAGTGGATTCAGGTATGATGATTCTAACTGAAATAAGTCACACAGAAAAAGAAACATCATAAGATATCAGTAATACACGGAATGTAAACTTGGCTACACAGGAACTGAATTACAGAACAGAACAGGGTCTCAAATTTAGAAAACCAACTTATGCTTGCTTAAGGGTAAAGGTGAGTTGGGGTGCTGCATAAAACCAGAGATTGAAATGAGCACAGATAAAGTTCCTTAAGCCAAATATGGAATAGACAAGAGCTACTCCTTGCTCAACGAAATGGACTCAACACCGCATATTAAACGCCTAAGAATGTACCTGACTAGTAAGTATCTTAAAACCTATGGATTGCTATGTCTTCGAAAGAGAATCAAGCATGTGTACAGGAGCATAAACGCAGCAGTGATAGGATTGGAGAGGTTCGGTGAGCAAATGAAGACCCTTTGAAGTCATATTGCATGGTACCCATCCACGGGTTTCTACTACCCAGGTTTAAGGTATTCTTCCTTCAGCTAAAACATGCATGTGGAACCCAGAGTATGATCAACCATGTGATCGGGAGACGTGTTCAAATATGTCTCAGTTTTCGTACCCTGGTACTCGGGTGCAACATTCCAGACGCTTTACTAACACTCTCCCGACTTGGAGAGTCAGTCCCTTTAACCTCCTGTTTGGCCCAGTTTGCAATTTCTGCGGAAGATGAACAGGAATAGCGAGAACCAATGAGAGACTAGATGGAGGTGTCTGGACGGGCAAATTTAACTCTCATTTCCCACCAGGAAGAGGAATTAACCAAAGGCTCAGCATGCCGTGCCGGAACCAGATTAGGGCCTGAAGCCATCCTGCGGTGTTGCGGCCAGCTCACAAGAAAGCGAGTTGAAGAAAGGAGCTCAGGGGCACTGTAATTCACAAACCTGCAGAGTTATAAATGACAGCTATCGTCCAAAAATAGACTGAAGTAAGGCTGCCAAGAGGACTTGAAAGCGGGGCAGAATTGCAGGAAACCGATTTCAGGAGGTAGACTGGAATTGCATTGAAAGCATAGGAAAAGAGGCAGAACGTCCACAATGATGCACTTGGCCAAAAAGGGCGTATGCGTTTTTTCCTGAATATATTCAGGAAAAAACGCATACGCCCTTTTTGGCCAACCAAGCAAGCTTGCAAAGGAAACCTGCACTACAATGAAGTCTCACTTCCACCTGGTCGAAAGGGCCATCTGAAAAACGTGTAAAATCCATAAAGGCACGACAGGCCATGGAGAACTGGGAGCCTCCTTATGCTGATGGGCGGGATGTAAATTGCCAACAGCCACTCTGGAGAAGTGTATGGTGTTTCCTGAAACATCTAAAAAACAAAGCAACAGAGCCTAGGGCACTTCCACTTATGGTCCTATAGCTTAGGGAAATTAAAATCAAAAAGACACAGCCACCCCAAAGTTTGGGACGCCTCCGTTTACAAGAACCTCGTTTACCGTACAAGTTCAATATCACAGAAAGTGAAAAATGGATAAAGAACTTGATGTACTTACGTACAATGCAGTATCACTCAGCAATGAAATCTATGTCATCAGGCCCTTAGCAGCATAATGAGTGGATTCAGGTATGATGATTCTAACTGAAATAAGTCACACAGAAAAAGAAACATCATAAGATATCACTAATACACGGAATGTAAACTTGGCTACACAGGAACTGCATTCCAAAACAGAATAGGGTCTCAAATTTAGAAAACCAACTTATGCTTGCTTAAGGGGAAAGGTGAGTTGGGGTGCTGCATAAAACCAGAGATTGAAATGAGCACAGATAAAGTTCCTTAAGCCAAATATGGAATAGACAAGAGCTACTCCTTGCTCAACGAAATGGACTCAACACCCCATATTAAACGCCTAAGAATGTACCTGACTAGTAAGTATCTTAAAACCTATGGATTGCTATGTCTCCAAAAGAGAATCAAGCGTGTGTACAGGGGCATAAACGCAGCAGTGATAGGATTGGAGAGGTTCGGTGAGCAAATGAAGACCCATTGAAGTCATATTGCATGGTACCCATTCCACAGGTTTCTACTACCCAGTTTTAAGGTATTCTTCCTTCAGCTAAAACATGCATGTGGAACCCAGAGTATGATCAACCATGTGATCGGGAGACGTGTTCAAATATGTCTCAGTTTTCGTACCCTGGTACTCGGGTGCAACATTCCAGACGCTTTACTAACACTCTCCCGACTTGGAGAGTCAGTGCCTTTAACCTCCTGTTTGGCCCAGTTTGCAATTTCTGCGGAAGATGAACAGGAATAGCGAGAACCAATGAGAGGCTAGCTGGAGGTGTCTGAACGGGCAAATTTAACTCTCATTTCCCACCAGGAAGAGGAAATAACCAAAGGCTCAGCGTGCCGGGCCGGAACCAGATTAGGGCCTGAAGCCATCCTGCGGTGTTGCGGCCAGCTCAAAAGAAAGCGAGTTGAAGAAAGGAGCTCAGGGGCACTGAAATTCACAAACCTGCAGAGTTATAAATGACAGCTATCGTCCAAAAATAGACTGAAGTAAGGCTGCCAAGAGGACTTGAAAGCGGGGCAGAATTGCAGGAAACCGATTTCAGGAGGTAGACTGGAATTGCATTGAAAGCATAGGAAAAGAGGCAGAACGTCCACAATGATGCACTTGGCCAAAAAGGGCGTATGCGTTTTTTCCTGAATATATTCAGGAAAAAACGCATACGCCCTTTTTGGCCAACCAAGCAAGCTTGCAAAGGAAATCTGCACTACAATGAAGTCTCACTTCCCCCCGGTCAAAAGGGCCATCTGAAAAAAGTGTAAAATCCAGAAAGGCAGGACAGGCCATGGAGAACTGGGAGCCTTGTTATGCTGATGGGCGGGATGTAAATTGCCAAAAGACACTCAGGAGAAGTGTATGGTGTTTCCTGAAACATCTAAAAAACAAAGCAACAGAGCCTAGGGCACTTCCACTTATGGTCCTATAGCTTAGGGAAATTAAAATCAAAAACACAGCCACCCCAAAGTTTGGGACGCCTCCGTTTACAAGAACCTCGTTTACCGTACAAGTTCAATATCACAGAAAGTGAAAAATGGATAAAGAACTTGTGGTACTTACGTACAATGCACTATCACTCAGCAATGAAATCTATGTCATCAGGCCCGTAGCAGCATAATGAGTGGATTCAGGTACGATGATTCTAACTGAAATAAGTCACAAAGAAAAAGAAACATCATAAGATATCAGTAATACACGGAATGTAAACTTGGCTACACAGGAACTGCATTCCAAAACAGAACAGGGTCTCAAATTTAGAACCAACTTATGCTTGCTTAAGGGGAAAGGTGAGTTGGGGTGCTGCATAAAACCAGAGATTGAAATGAGCACAGATAAAGTTCCTTAAGCCAAATATGGAATAGACAAGAGCTACTCCTTGCTCAACGAAATGGACTCAACACCGCATATTAAACGCCTAAGAATGTACCTGACTAGTAAGTATCTTAAAACCTATGGATGGCTATGTCTCCGAAAGAGAATCAAGCATGTGTACAGGGGCATAAACGCAGCAGTGATAGGATTGGAGAGGTTCGGTGAGCAAATGAAGACCCTTTGAAGTCATATTGCATGGTACCCATTCCACGGGTTTCAACTACCCAGGTTTAAGGTATTCTTCCTTCAGCTAAAACATGCATGTGGAACCCAGAGTATGATCAACCATGTGATCGGGAGACGTGTTCAAATATGTCTCAGTTTTCGTACCCTGGTACTCGGGTGCAACATTCCAGACGCTTTACTAACAATCTCCCGACTTGGAGAGTCAGTCCCTTTAACCTCCTGTTTGGCCCAGTTTGCAATTTCTGCGGAAGATGAACAGGAATAGCGAGAACCAATGAGAGACTAGCTGGAGGTGTCTGCACGGGCAAATTTAACTCTCATTTCCCACCAGGAAGAGGAATTAACCAAAGGCTCAGCGTGCCGTGCCGGAACCAGATTAGGGCCTGAAGCCATCCTGCGGTGTTGCGGCCAGGTCACAAGAAAGCGAGTTGAAGAAAGGAGCTCAGGGGCACTGTAATTCACAAACCTGCAGAGTTATAAATGACATCTATCGTCCAAAAATAGACTGAAGAAAGGCTGCCAAGAGGACTTGAAAGCGGGGCAGCATTGCAGGAAACCGATTTCAGGAGGTACACTGGAATTGCATTGAAAGCATAGGAAAAGAGGCAGAACGTCCACAATGATGCACTTGGCCAAAAAGGGCGTATGCGTTTTTTCCTGAATATATTCAGGAAAAAACGCATACGCCCTTTTTGGCCAACCAAGCAAGCTTGCAAAGGAAATCTGCACTACAATGAAGTCTCACTTCCCCCCGGTCAAAAGGGCCATCTGAAAAAAGTGTAAAATCCAGAAAGGCAGGACAGGCCATGGAGAACTGGGAGCCTTGTTATGCTGATGGGCGGGATGTAAATTGCAAACAACCACTCCGGAGAAGTGTATGGTGTTTCCTGAAACATCTAAAAAACAAAGCAACAGAGCCTAGGGCACTTCGACTTATGGTCCTTAGCTTAGGGAATTTAAAATCAAAAAGACACAGCCACCCCAAAGTTTGGAACGGCTCTGTTTACAAGAACCTCGTTTACAGTACAAGTTCAACATCGCAGAAAGTAAAAATGGATAAAGAAGTTGTGGTATTTACTTACAAAGCAATATCACTCAGCAATGAAATCTGTGTCATCAGGCCCTTAGCAGCACAATGAGTGGATTCAGGTATGATGATTCTAACTGAAATAAGTCACACAGAAAAAGAAACATCATAAGATATCAGTAATACACGGAATGTAAACTTGGCTACACAGGAACTGAATTACAGAACAGAACAGGGTCTCAAATTTAGAAAACCAACTTATGCTTGCTTAAGGGTAAAGGTGAGTTGGGGTGCTGCATAAAACCAGAGATTGAAATGAGCACAGATAAAGTTCCTTAAGCCAAATATGGAATAGACAAGAGCTACTCCTTGCTCAACGAAATGGACTCAACACCGCATATTAAACGCCTAAGAATGTACCTGACTAGTAAGTATCTTAAAACCTATGGATTGCTATGTCTTCGAAAGAGAATCAAGCATGTGTACAGGAGCATAAACGCAGCAGTGATAGGATTGAAGAGGTTCGGTGAGCAAATGAAGACCCTTTGAAGTCATATTGCATGGTACCCATCCACGGGTTTCTACTACCCAGGTTTAAGGTATTCTTCCTTCAGCTAAAACATGCATGTGGAACCCAGAGTATGATCAACCATGTGATCGGGAGACGTGTTCAAATATGTCTCAGTTTTCGTACCCTGGTACTCGGGTGCAACATTCCAGACGCTTTACTAACACTCTCCCGACTTGGAGAGTCAGTCCCTTTAACCTCCTGTTTGGCCCAGTTTGCAATTTCTGCGGAAGATGAACAGGAATAGCGAGAACCAATGAGAGACTAGATGGAGGTGTCTGGACGGGCAAATTTAACTCTCATTTCCCACCAGGAAGAGGAATTAACCAAAGGCTCAGCATGCCGTGCCGGAACCAGATTAGGGCCTGAAGCCATCCTGCGGTGTTGCGGCCAGCTCACAAGAAAGCGAGTTGAAGAAAGGAGCTCAGGGGCACTGTAATTCACAAACCTGCAGAGTTATAAATGACAGCTATCGTCCAAAAATAGACTGAAGTAAGGCTGCCAAGAGGACTTGAAAGCGGGGCAGAATTGCAGGAAACCGATTTCAGGAGGTAGACTGGAATTGCATTGAAAGCATAGGAAAAGAGGCAGAACGTCCACAATGATGCACTTGGCCAAAAAGGGCGTATGCGTTTTTTCCTGAATATATTCAGGAAAAAACGCATACGCCCTTTTTGGCCAACCAAGCAAGCTTGCAAAGGAAACCTGCACCACAATGAAGTCTCACTTCCACCTGGTCGAAAGGGCCATCTGAAAAACGTGTAAAATCCATAAAGGCACGACAGGCCATGGAGAACTGGGAGCCTTCTTATGCTGATGGGCGGGATGTAAATTGCCAACAGCCACTCTGGAGAAGTGTATGGTGTTTCCTGAAACATCTAAAAAACAAAGCAACAGAGCCTAGGGCACTTCCACTTATGGTCCTATAGCTTAGGGAAATTAAAATCAAAAAGACACAGCCACCCCAAAGTTTGGGACGCCTCCGTTTACAAGAACCTCGTTTACCGTACAAGTTCAATATCACAGAAAGTGAAAAATGGATAAAGAACTTGATGTACTTACGTACAATGCAGTATCACTCAGCAATGAAATCTATGTCATCAGGCCCTTAGCAGCATAATGAGTGGATTCAGGTATGATGATTCTAACTGAAATAAGTCACACAGAAAAAGAAACATCATAAGATATCACTAATACACGGAATGTAAACTTGGCTACACAGGAACTGCATTCCAAAACAGAATAGGGTCTCAAATTTAGAAAACCAACTTATGCTTGCTTAAGGGGAAAGGTGAGTTGGGGTGCTGCATAAAACCAGAGATTGAAATGAGCACAGATAAAGTTCCTTAAGCCAAATATGGAATAGACAAGAGCTACTCCTTGCTCAACGAAATGGACTCAACACCCCATATTAAACGCCTAAGAATGTACCTGACTAGTAAGTATCTTAAAACCTATGGATTGCTATGTCTCCAAAAGAGAATCAAGCGTGTGTACAGGGGCATAAACGCAGCAGTGATAGGATTGGAGAGGTTCGGTGAGCAAATGAAGACCCATTGAAGTCATATTGCATGGTACCCATTCCACAGGTTTCTACTACCCAGTTTTAAGGTATTCTTCCTTCAGCTAAAACATGCATGTGGAACCCAGAGTATGATCAACCATGTGATCGGGAGACGTGTTCAAATATGTCTCAGTTTTCGTACCCTGGTACTCGGGTGCAACATTCCAGACGCTTTACTAACACTCTCCCGACTTGGAGAGTCAGTGCCTTTAACCTCCTGTTTGGCCCAGTTTGCAATTTCTGCGGAAGATGAACAGGAATAGCGAGAACCAATGAGAGGCTAGCTGGAGGTGTCTGAACGGGCAAATTTAACTCTCATTTCCCACCAGGAAGAGGAAATAACCAAAGGCTCAGCGTGCCGGGCCGGAACCAGATTAGGGCCTGAAGCCATCCTGCGGTGTTGCGGCCAGCTCAAAAGAAAGCGAGTTGAAGAAAGGAGCTCAGGGGCACTGAAATTCACAAACCTGCAGAGTTATAAATGACAGCTATCGTCCAAAAATAGACTGAAGTAAGGCTGCCAAGAGGACTTGAAAGCGGGGCAGAATTGCAGGAAACCGATTTCAGGAGGTAGACTGGAATTGCATTGAAAGCATAGGAAAAGAGGCAGAACGTCCACAATGATGCACTTGGCCAAAAAGGGCGTATGCGTTTTTTCCTGAATATATTCAGGAAAAAACGCATACGCCCTTTTTGGCCAACCAAGCAAGCTTGCAAAGGAAATCTGCACTACAATGAAGTCTCACTTCCCCCCGGTCAAAAGGGCCATCTGAAAAAAGTGTAAAATCCAGAAAGGCAGGACAGGCCATGGAGAACTGGGAGCCTTGTTATGCTGATGGGCGGGATGTAAATTGCCAAAAGACACTCAGGAGAAGTGTATGGTGTTTCCTGAAACATCTAAAAAACAAAGCAACAGAGCCTAGGGCACTTCCACTTATGGTCCTATAGCTTAGGGAAATTAAAATCAAAAACACAGCCACCCCAAAGTTTGGGACGCCTCCGTTTACAAGAACCTCGTTTACCGTACAAGTTCAATATCACAGAAAGTGAAAAATGGATAAAGAACTTGTGGTACTTACGTACAATGCACTATCACTCAGCAATGAAATCTATGTCATCAGGCCCGTAGCAGCATAATGAGTGGATTCAGGTACGATGATTCTAACTGAAATAAGTCACACAGAAAAAGAAACATCATAAGATATCAGTAATACACGGAATGTAAACTTGGCTACACAGGAACTGAATTACAGAACAGAACAGGGTCTCAAATTTAGAAAACCAACTTATGCTTGCTTAAGGGTAAAGGAGAGTTGGAGTGCTGCATAAAACCAGAGATTGAAATGAGCACAGATAAAGTTCCTTAAGCCAAATATGGAATAGACAAGAGCTACTCCTTGCTCAACGAAATGGACTCAACACCCCATATTAAACGCCTAAGAATGTACCTGACTAGTAAGTATCTTAAAACCTATGGATTGCTATGTCTCCGAAAGAGAATCAAGCATGTGTACAGGGGCATAAACACAGCAGTGATAGGATTGGAGAGGTTCGGTGAGCAAATGAAGACCCATTGAAGTCATATTGCATGGTACCCATTCCACGGGTTTCTACAGCCCAGTTTTAAGGTATTCTTCCTTCAGCTAAAACATGCATGTGGAACACAGAGTATGATCAACCATGTGATCGGGAGACGTGTTCAAATATGTCTCAGTTTTCGTACCCTGGTACTCGGGTGCAACATTCCAGACGCTTTACTAACACTCTCCCGACTTGGAGAGTCAGTGCCTTTAACCTCCTGTTTGGCCCAGTTTGCAATTTCTGCGGAAGATGAACAGGAATAGCGAGAACCAATGAGAGGCTAGCTGGAGGTGTGTGAACGGGCAAATTTAACTCTCATTTCCCACCAGGAAGAGGAATTAACCAAAGGCTCAGCGTGCCGGGCCGGAACCAGATTAGGGCCTGAAGCCATCCTGCGGTGTTGCGGCCAGCTCAAAAGAAAGCGAGTTGAAGAAAGGAGCTCAGGGGCACTGTAATTCACAAACCTGCAGAGTTATAAATGACAGCTATCGTCCAAAAATAGACTGAAGTAAGGCTGCCAAGAGGACTTGAAAGCGGGGCAGAATTGCAGGAAACCGATTTCAGGAGGTAGACTGGAATTGCATTGAAAGCATAGGAAAAGAGGCAGAACGTCCACAATGATGCACTTGGCCAACAAGGGCGTATGCGATTTTTCCTGAATATATTCAGGAAAAAACGCATACGCCCTTTTTGGTCAACCAAGCAAGCTTGCAAAGGAAATCTGCACTACAATGAAGTCTCACTTCCCCCCGGTCAAAAGGGCCATCTGAAAAAAGTGTAAAATCCAGAAAGGCAGACAGGCCATGGAGAACTGGGAGCCTTGTTATGCTGATGGGCGGGATGTAAATTGCCAACAACCACTCCGGAGAAGTGTATGGTGTTTCCTGAAACATCTAAAAAACAAAGCAACAGAGCCTAGGGCACTTCCACTTATGGTCCTATAGCTTAGGGAAATTAAAATCAAAAAGACACAGCCACCCCAAAGTTTGGGACCCCTCTGTTTACAAGAACCTCGTTTACAGTACAAGTTCAACATCGCAGAAAGTGAAAAATGGATAAAGAAGTTGTGGTATTCACTTACAAAGCAATATCACTCAGCAATGAAATCTATGTCATCAGGCCCTTAGCAGCACAATGAGTGGATTCAGGTATGATGATTCTAACTGAAATAAGTCACACAGAAAAAGAAACATCATAAGATATCAGTAATACACGGAATGTAAACTTGGCTACACAGGAACTGAATTACAGAACAGAACAGGGTCTCAAATTTAGAAAACCAACTTATGCTTGCTTAAGGGGAAAGGTGAGTTGGGTTGCTGCATAAAACCAGAGATTGAAATGAGCACAGATAAAGTTCCTTAAGCCAAATATGGAATAGACAAGAGCTACTCCTTGCTCAACGAAATGGACTCAACACCGCATATTAAACGCCTAAGAATGTACCTGACTAGTAAGTATCTTAAAACCTATGGATTGCTATGTCTCCGAAAGAGAATCAAGCATGTGTACAGGGGCATAAACGCAGCAGTGATAGGATTGGAGAGGTTCGGTGAGCAAATGAAGACCCATTGAAGTCATATTGCATGGTACCCATTCCACGGGTTTCTACTACCCAGTTTTAAGGTATTCTTCCTTCAGCTAAAACATGCATGTGGAACCCAGAGTATGATCAACCATGTGATCGGGAGACGTGTTCAAATATGTCTCAGTTTTCGTACCCTGGTACTCGGGTGCAACATTCCAGACGCTTTACTAACACTCTCCCGACTTGGAGAGTCAGTCCCTTTAACCTCCTGTTTGGCCCAGTTTGCAATTTCTGCGGAAGATGAACAGGAATAGCGAGAACCAATGAGAGGCTAGCTGGAGGTGTCTGGACGGGCAAATTTAACTCTCATTTCCCACCAGGAAGAGGAATTAACCAAAGGCTCAGCGTGCCGTGCCGGAACCAGATTAGGGCCTGAAGCCATCCTGCGGTGTTGCGGCCAGCTCACAAGAAAGCGAGTTGAAGAAAGGAGCTCAGGGGCACTGTAATTCACAAACCTGCAGAGTTATAAATGACAGCTATCGTCCAAAAATAGACTGAAGTAAGGCTGCCAAGAGGACTTGAAAGCGGGGCAGAATTGCAGGAAACCGATTTCAGGAGGTAGACTGGAATTGCATTGAAAGCATAGGAAAAGAGGCAGAACGTCCACAATGATGCACTTGGTCAAAAAGGACGTATGCGTGTTTTCCTGAATATATTCAGGAAAAAACGCATACGCCCTTTTTGGCCAACCAAGCAAGCTTGCAAAGGAAATCTGCACTACAATGAAGTCTCACTTCCACCTGGTCAAAAGGGACATCTGAAAAAAGTGTAAAATCCATAAAGGCACGACAGGCCATGGAGAACTGGGAGCCTTCTTATGCTGATGGGCGGGATGTAAATTGCCAACAGCCACTCTGGAGAAGTGTATGGTGTTTCCTGAAACATCTAAAAAACAAAGCAACAGAGCCTAGGGCACTTCCACTTATGGTCCTATAGCTTAGCGAAATTAAATTCAAAAAGACACAGCCACCCCAAAGTTTGGGACGCCTCCGTTTACAAGAACCTCGTTTACCGTACAATTTCAATATCACAGAAAATGAAAAATGGATAAAGAACTTGAGGTACTTACGTACAATGCAGTATCACTCAGCAATGAAATCTATGTCATCAGGCCCTTAGCAGCATAATGAGTGGATTCAGGTACGATGATTCTAACTGAAATAAGTCACACAGAAAAAGAAACATCATAAGATATCACTAATATACGGAATGTAAACTTGGCTACACAGGAACTGCATTCCAAAACAGAATAGGGTCTCAAATTTAGAAAACCAACTTATGCTTGCTTAAGGGTAAAGGTGAGTTGGGGTGCTGCATAAAACCAGAGATTGAAATGAGCACAGATAAAGTTCCTTAAGCCAAATATGGAATAGACAAGAGCTACTCCTTGCTCAACGAAATGGACTCAACACCCCATATTAAACGCCTAAGAATGTACCTGACTAGTAAGTATCTTAAAACCTATGGATTGCTATGTCTCCAAAAGAGAATCAAGCGTGTGTACAGGGGCATAAACGCAGCAGTGATAGGATTGGAGAGGTTCGGTGAGCAAATGAAGACCCTTTGAAGTCATATTGCATGGTACTCATTCCACGGGTCTCAACTCTCCAGGTTTTAGGTATTTTTCCTTCAGCTAAAACATGCATGTGGAACCCAGAGTATGATCAACCATGTGAACGGGAGACGTGTTCAAATATGTCTCAGTTTTCCTCCCCTGGTACTCGGGTGCAACATTCCAGATGCTTTACTAACACTCTCCCCACTTGGAGAGTCAGTCCCTTTAACCTCCTGTTTGGCCCAGTTTGCAATTTCTGCGGAAGATGAACAGGAATAGCGAGAACCAATGAGAGGCTAGCTGGAGGTGTCTGAACGGGCAAATTTAACTCTCATTTCCCACCAGGAAGAGGAATTAACCAAAGGCTCAGCGTGCCGGGCCAGAACCAGATTAGGGCCTGAAGCCATCCTGCGGTGTTGCGGCCAGGTCACAAGAAAGCGAGTTGAAGACAGGAGATCAGGGGCACTGTAATTCACAAACCTGCAGAGTTATAAATGACAGCTATCGTCCAAAAATAGACTGAAGTAAGGCTGCCAAGAGGACTTGAAAGCGGGGCAGAATTGCAGGAAACCGATTTCAGGAGGTAGACTGGAATTGCATTTCAAGCATAGGAAAAGAGGCAGAACGTCCACAATGATGCACTTGGCCAAAAAGGGCGTATGCGTTTTTTCCTGAATATATTCAGGAAAAAACGCATACGCCCTTTTTGGCCAACCAAGCAAGCTTGCAAAGGAAATCTGCACTACAATGAAGTCTCACTTCCCCCCGGTCAAAAGGACCATCTGAAAAAAGTGTAAAATCCAGAAAGGCAGGACAGGCCATTGAGAACTGGGAGCCTTGTTATGCTGATGGGCGGGATGTAAATTGCCAACAGACACTCGGGAGAAGTGTATGGTGTTTCCTGAAACATCTAAAAAACAAAGCAACAGAGCCTAGGGCACTTCCACTTATGGTCCTATAGCTTAGGGAGATTAAAATCAAAAAGACACAGCCACCCCAAAGTTTGGGACGCCTCTGTTTACAAGAACCTCGTTTACAGTACAAGTTCAACATCGCAGAAAGTGAAAAATGGATAAAGAACTTGTGGTATTTACTTACAAAGCAATATCACTCAGCAATGAAATCTATGTCATCAGGCCCTTAGCAGCACAATGAGTGGATTCAGGTATGATGATTCTAACTGAAATAAGTCACACAGAAAAAGAAACATCATAAGATATCAGTAATACACGGAATGGAAACTTGGCTACACAGGAACTGAATTACAGAACAGAACAGGGTCTCAAATTTAGAAAACCAACTTATGTTTGCTTAAGGGGAAAGGTGAGTTGGGGTGCTGCATAAAACCAGAGATTGAAATGAGCACAGATAAAGTTCCTTAAGCCAAATATGGAATAGACAAGAGCTACTCCTTGCTCAACGAAATGGACTCAACACCGCATATTAAACGCCTAAGAATGTACCTGACTAGTAAGTATCTTAAAACCTATGGATTGCTATGTCTCCGAAAGAGAATCAAGCATGTGTACAGGGGCATAAACGCAGCAGTGATAGGATTGGAGAGGTTCGGTGAGCAAATGAAGACCCTTTGAAGTCATATTGCATGGTACCCATTCCACGGGTTTCAACTACCCAGGTTTTAGGTATTCTTCCTTCAGCTAAAACATGCATGTGGAACCCAGAGTATGATCAACCATGTGATCGGGAGATGTGTTCAAATATGTCTCAGTTTTCGTACCCTGGTACTCGGGTGCAACATTCCAGACACTTTACTAACACTCTCCCGACTTGGAGAGTCAGTCCCTTTAACCTCCTGTTTGGCCCAGTTTGCAATTTCTGCGGAAGATGAACAGGAATAGAGAGAACCAATGAGAGACTAGCTGGAGGTGTCTGGACGGGCAAATTTAACTCTCATTTCCCACCAGGAAGAGGAATTAACCAAAGTCTCAGCGTGCCGTGCCGGAACGAGATTTGGGCCTGAAGCCATCCTGCGGTGTTGCGGCCAGGTCACAAGAAAGCGAGTTGAAGAAAGGAGCTCAGGGGCACTGTAATTCACAAACCTGCAGCGTTATAAATGACAGCTATCGTCCAAAAATAGACTGAAGTAAGGCTGCCAAGAGGACTTGAAAGCGGGGCAGAATTGCAGGATACCGATTTCAGGAGGTAGACTGAAATTGCATTGAAAGCATAGGAAAAGAGGCAGAACGTCCACAATGATGCACTTGGCCAAAAAGGGCGTATGCGTTTTTTCCTGAATATATTCAGGAAAAAACGCATACGCCCTTTTTGGCCAACCAAGCAAACTAGCAAAGGAAATCTGCACTACAATGAAGTCTCACTTCCCCCCGGTCAAAAGGGCCATCTGAAAAAAGTGTAAAATCCAGAAAGGCAGGACAGGCCATGGAGAACTGGGAGCCTTGTTATGCTGATGGGCGGGATGTAAATTGCCAACAGACACTTGGGAGAAGTGTATGGTGTTTCCTGAAACATCTAAAAAACAAAGCAACAGAGCCTAGGTCACTTCCACTTATGGTCCTATAGCTTAGGGAAATTAAAATCAAAAAGACACAGCCACCCCAAAGTTTGGGATGCCTCTGTTTACAAGAACCTCGTTTACAGTACAAGTTCAATATCACAGAAAGTGAAAAATGGATAAAGAACTTGTCGTACTTACGTACAATGCAGTATCACTCAGCAATGAAATCTATGTCATCAGGCCCTTAGCAGCATAATGAGTGGATTCAGGTACGATGATTCTAACTGAAATAAGTCACACAGAAAAAGAAACATCATAAGATATCAGTAATACACGGAATGGAAACTTGGCTACACAGGAACTGAATTACAGAACAGAACAGGGTCTCAAATTTAGAAAACCAACTTATGCTTGCTTAAGGGTAAAGGTGAGTTGGGGTGCTGCATAAAACCAGAGATTGAAATGAGCACAGATAAAGTTCCTTAAGCCAAATATGGAATAGACAAGAGCTACTCCTTGCTCAACGAAATGGACTCAACACCCCATATTAAACGCCTAAGAATGTACCTGACTAGTAAGTATCTTAAAACCTATGGATTGCTATGTCTCCGAAAGAGAATCAAGCATGTGTACAGGGGCATAAACGCAGCAGTGGTAGGATTGGAGAGGTTCGGTGAGCAAATGAAGACCCTTTGAAGTCATATTGCATGGTACCCGTTACACATGTTTCAACTACCCAGGTTTAAGGTATTCTTCCTTCAGCTAAAACATGCATGTGGAACCCAAGTATGATCAACCATGTGAACGGGAGACGTGTTCAAATATGTCTCAGTTTTCCTCCCCTGGTACTCCGGTGCAACATTCCAGACGCTTTACTAACACTCTCCCGACTTGGAGAGTCAGTCCCTTTAACCTCCTGTTTGGCCCAGTTTGCAATTTCTGCGGAGGATGAACAGGAATAGCGAGAACCAATGAGAGGCTAGCTGGAGGTGTCTGGACGGGCAAATTTAACTCTCATTTCCCACCAGGAAGAGGAATTAACCAAAGGCTCAGCGTGCCGGGCCGGAACAAGATTAGGGCCTGAAGCCATCCTGCGGTGTTGCGGCCAGCTCAAAAGAAAGCGAGTTGAAGAAAGGAGCTCAGGGGCACTGTAATTCACAAACCTGCAGAGTTATAAATGACAGCTATCGTCCAAAAATAGACTGAAGTAAGGCTGCCAAGAGGACTTGAAAGCGGGGCAGAATTGCAGGAAACCGATTTCAGGAGGTAGACTGGAATTGCATTGAAAGCATAGGAAAAGAGGCAGAACGTCCACAATGATGCACTTGGCCAAAAAGGGCGTATGCGTTTTTTCCTGAATATATTCAGGAAAAAACGCATACGCCCTTTTTGCCCAACCCAGCAAGCTTGCAATGGAAATCTGCACTACAATGAAGTCTCACTTCCCCCCGGTCAAAAGGGCCATCTGAAAAAAGTGTAAAATCCAGAAAGACAGGACAGGTCATGGAGAACTGGGAGCCTTGTTATGCTGATGGGCGGGATGTAAATTGCCAACAGACACTCAGGAGAAGTGTATGGTGTTTCCTGAAACATCTAAAAAACAAAGCAACAGAGCCTAGGGCACTTCCACTTATGGTCCTATAGCTTAGGGAAATTAAAATCAAAAAGACACAGCCACCCCAAAGTTTGGGACCCCTCTGTTTACAAGAACCTCGTTTACAGTACAAGTTCAACATCGCAGAAAGTGAAAAATGGATAAAGAACTTGTGGTATTTACTTACAAAGCAATATCACTCAGCAATGAAATCTGTGTCATCAGGCCCTTAGCAGCACAATGAGTGGATTCAGGTATGATGATTCTAACTGAAATAAGTCACACAGAAAAAGAAACATCATAAGATATCAGTAATACACGGAATGTAAACTTGGCTACACAGGAACTAAATTACAGAACAGAACAGGGTCTCAAATTTAGAAAACCAACTTATGCTTGCTTAAGGGTAAAGGTGAGTTGGGGTGCTGCATAAAACCAGAGATTGAAATGAGCACAGATAAAGTTCCTTAAGCCAAATATGGAATAGACAAGAGCTACTCCTTGCTCAATGAAATGGACTCAACACCCCATATTAAACGCCTAAGAATGTACCTGACTAGTAAGTATCTTAAAACCTATGGATTGCTATGTCTCCGAAAGAGAATCAAGCATGTGTACAGGGGCATAAACGCAGCAGTGATAGGATTGGAGAGGTTCGGTGAGCAAATGAAGACCCTTTGAAGTCATATTGCATGGTACCCATTCCACGGGTTTCAACTACCCAGGTTTAAGGTATTCTTCCTTCAGCTAAAACATGCATGTGGAACCTAGAGTATGATCAACCATGTGATCGGGAGACGTGTTCAAATATGTCTCAGTTTTTGTACCCTGGTACTCGGGTGCAACATTCCAGACACTTTACTAACACTCTCCCGACTTGGAGAGTCAGTCCCTTTAACCTCCTGTTTGGCCCAGTTTGCAATTTCTGCGGAAGATGAACAGGAATAGCGAGAACCAATGAGAGGCTAGCTGGAGGTGTCTGGACGGGCAAATTTAACTCTCATTTCCCACCAGGAAGAGGAAATAACCAAAGGCTCAGCGTGCCGTGCCGGAACCAGATTAGGGCCTGAAGCCATCCTGCGGTGTTGCGGCCAGGTCACAAGAAAGCGAGTTGAAGAAAGGAGCTCAGGGGCACTGTAATTCACAAACCTGCAGAGTTATATATGACAGCTATCGTCCAAAAATAGACTGAAGGAAGGCTGCCAAGAGGACTTGAAAGCGGGGCAGAATTGCAGGAAACCGATTTCAGGAGGTAGACTGGAATTGCATTGAAAGCATAGGAAAAGAGGCAGAACGTCCACAATGATGCACTTGGCCAAAAAGGGCGTATGCGTTTTTTCCTGAATATATTCAGGAAAAAACGCATACGCCCTTTTTGGCCAACCAAGCAAGCTTGCAAAGGAAATCTGCACTACAATGAAGTCTCACTTCCCCCCGGTCAAAAGGACCATCTGAAAAAAGTGTAAAATCCAGAAAGGCAGGACAGGCCTTGGAGACCTGGGAGCCTTGTTATGCTGATGGGCGGGATGTAAATTGCCAACAACCACTCGGGAGAAGTTTATGGTGTTTCCTGAAACATCTAAAAAACAAAGCAACAGAACCTAGGGCACTTCCACTTATGGTCCTATAGCTTAGGGAAATTAAAATCAAAAAGACACAGCCACCCCAATGTTTGGAACGGCTCTGTTTACAAGAACCTCGTTTACAGTACAAGTTCAACATCGCAGAAAGTGAAAAATGGATAAAGAACTTGTGGTATTTACTTACAAATCAATATCACTCAGCAATGAAATCTGTGTCATCAGGCCCTTAGCAGCACAATGAGTGGATTCAGGTATGATGATTCTAACTGAAATAAGTCACACAGAAAAAGAAACATCATAAGATATCACTAATACACGGAATGGAAACTTGGCTACACAGGAACTGAATTACAGAACAGAACAGGGTCTCAAATTTAGAAAACCAACTTATGCTTGCTTAAGGGTAAAGGTGAGTTGTGGTGCTGCATAAAACCAGAGATTGAAATGAGCACAGATAAACTTCCTTAAGTAAATATGGAATAGACAAGAGCTACTCCTTGCTCAACGAAATGGACTCAACACCGCATATTAAAAGCCTAAGAATGTACCTGACTAGTAAGTATCTTAAAACCTATGGATTGCTATGTCTCCGAAAGAGAATCAAGCATGTGTACAGGGGCATAAACGCAGCAGTGATAGGATTGGAGAGGTTCGGTGAGCAAATGAAGACCCTTTGAAGTCATATTGCATGGTACCCATTACACGGGTCTCAACTCTCCAGGTTTAAGGTATTCTTCCTTCAGCTAAAACATGCATGTGGAACCCAAGTATGATCAACCATGTGAACGGGAGACGTGTTCAAATATGTCTCAGTTTTCCTCCCCTGGTACTCGGGTGCAACATTCCAGACGCTTTAATAACACTCTCCCGAGTTGGAGAGTCAGCGCCTTTAACCTCCTGTTTGGCCCAGTTTGCAATTTCTGCGGAAGATGAACAGGAATAGCGAGAACCAATGAGAGACTAGCTGGAGGTGTCTGGACGGGCAAATTTAACTCTCATTTCCCACCAGGAAGAGGAAATAACCAAAGGCTCAGCGTGCCGTGCCGGAACCAGATTAGGGCCTGAAGCAATCCTGCGGTGTTGCGGCCAGGTCACAAGAAAGCGAGTTGAAGAAAGGAGCTCAGGGGCACTGTAATTCACAAACCTGCAGAGTTATATATGACAGCTATCGTCCAAAAATAGACTGAAGGAAGGCTGCCAAGAGGACTTGAAAGCGGGGCAGAATTGCAGGAAACCGATTTCAGGAGGTAGACTGGAATTGCATTTCAAGCATAGGAAAAGAGGCAGAACGTCCACAATGATGCACTTGGCCAAAAAGGGCGTATGCGTTTTTTCCTGAATATATTCAGGAAAAAACGCATACGCCCTTTTTGGCCAACCAAGCAAGCTTGCAAAGGAAATCTGCACTACAATGAAGTCTCACTTCCCCCCGGTCAAAAGGGCCATCTGAAAAAAGTGTAAAATCCAGAAAGGCAGGACAGGCCATGGAGAACTGGGAGCCTTGTTATGCTGATGGGCGGGATGTAAATTGCCAACAACCACTTGGGAGAAGTGTATGGTGTTTCCTGAAACATCTAAAAAACAAAGCAACAGAACCTAGGGCACTTCCACTTATGGTCCTATAGCCTAGGGAAATTAAAATCAAAAAGACACAGCCACCCCAAAGTTTGGGACGCCTCTGTTTACAAGAACCTCGTTTACAGTACAAGTTCAACATCGCAGAAAGTGAAAAATGGATAAAGAACTTGTGGTATTTACTTACAAAGCAATATCACTCAGCAATGAAATCTGTGTCATCAGGCCCTTAGCAGCACAATGAGTGGATTCAGGTATGATGATTCTAACTGAAATAAGTCACACAGAAAAAGAAACATCATAAGATATCAGTAATACATGGAATGTAAACTTGGCTACACAGGAACTAAATTACAGAACAGAACAGGGTCTCAAATTTAGAAAACCAACTTATTCTTGCTTAAGGGTAAAGGTGAGTTGTGGTGCTGCATAAAACCAGAGATTGAAATGAGCACAGATAAAGTTCCTTAAGCCAAATATGGAATAGACAAGAGCTACTCCTTGCTCAACGAAATGGACTCAACACCGCATATTAAACGCCTAAGAATGTACCTGACTAGTAAGTATCTTAAACCCTATGGATTGCTATGTCTCCAAAAGAGAATCAAGCATGTGTACAGGGGCATAAACGCAGCAGTGATAGGATTGGAGAGGTTCGGTGAGCAAATGAAGACCCTTTGAAGTCATATTGCATGGTACCCATTCCACGGGTCTCAACTCTCCAGGTTTAAGGTATTCTTCCTTCAGCTAAAACATGCATGTGGAACCTAGAGTATGATCAACCATGTGATCGGGAGACGTGTTCAAATATGTCTCAGTTTTCCTCCCCTGGTACTCGGGTGCAACATTCCGGACGCTTTACTAACACTCTCCCGACTTGGAGAGTCAGTCCCTTTAACCTCCTGTTTGGCCCAGTTTGCAATTTCTGCGGAAGATGAACAGGAATAGCGAGAACCAATGAGAGGCTAGCTGGAGGTGTCTGGACGGGCAAATTTAACTCTCATTTTCCACCAGGAAGAGGAATTAACCAAAGGCTCAGCGTGCCCTGCCGGAACCAGATTAGGGCCTGAAGCCATCCTGTGGTGTTGCGGCCAGGTCACAAGAAAGCAAGTTGAAGAAAGGAGCTCAGGGGCACTGTAATTCACAAACCTGCAGAGTTATAAATGACAGCTATCGTCCAAAAATAGACTGAAGTAAGGCTGCCAAGAGGACTTGAAAGCGGGGCAGAATTGCAGGAAACCGATTTCAGGAGGTAGACTGGAATTGCATTGAAAGCATAGGAAAAGAGGCAGAACGTCCACAATGATGCACTTGGCCAAAAAGGGCGTATGTGTTTTTTCCTGAATATATTCAGGAAAAAACGCATATGCACTTTTTGGCCAACCAAGCAAGCTTGCAAAGGAAATCTGCACTACAATGAAGTCTCACTTCCCCCCGGTCAAAAGGGCCATCTTAAAAAAGTGTAAAATCCAGAAAGGCAGGACAGGCCATGGAGACCTGGGAGCCTTGTTATGCTGATGGGCGGGATGTAAATTGCCAACAACCACTCGGGAGAAGTTTATGGTGTTTCCTGAAACATCTAAAAAACAAAGCAACAGAACCTAGGGCACTTCCACTTATGGTCCTATAGCTTAGGGAAATTAAAATCAAAAAGACACAGCCACCCCAATGTTTGGAACGGCTCTGTTTACAAGAACCTCGTTTACAGTACAAGTTCAACATCGCAGAAAGTGAAAAATGGATAAAGAAGTTGTGGTATTTACTTACAAAGCAATATCACTCAGCAATGAAATCTATGTCATCAGGCCCTTAGCAGAACAATGAGTGGATTCAGGTATGATGATTCTAACTGAAATAAGTCACACAGAAAAAGAAACATCATAAGATATCAGTAATACACGGAATGTAAACTTGGCTACACAGGAACTGCATTCCAAAACAGAACAGGGTCTCAAATTTAGAACCAACTTATGCTTGCTTAAGGGGAAAGGTGAGTTGGGGTGCTGCATAAAACCAGAGATTGAAATGAGCACAGATAAAGTTCCTTAAGCCAAATATGGAATAGACAAGAGCTACTCCTTGCTCAACGAAATGGACTCAACACCGCATATTAAACGCCTAAGAATGTACCTGACTAGTAAGTATCTTAAAACCTATGGATTGCTATGTCTCCGAAAGAGAATCAAGCATGTGTACAGGGGCATAAACGCAGCAGTGATAGGATTGGAGAGGTTCGGTGAGCAAATGAAGACCCTTTGAAGTCATATTGCATGGTACCCATTACACGGGTCTTAACTCTCCAGGTTTAAGGTATTCTTCCTTCAGCTAAAACATGCATGTGGAACCTAGAGTATGATCAACCATGTGATCGGGAAACGTGTTCAAATATGTCTCAGTTTTCGTACCCTGGTACTCGGGTGCAACATTCCAGGCGCTTTACTAACACTCTCCCGACTTGGCGAGTCAGCGCCTTTAACCTCCTGTTTGGCCCAGTTTGCAATTTCTGCGGAAGATGAACAGGAATAGCGAGAACCAATGAGAGGCTAGCTGGAGGTGTCTGGACGGGCAAATTTAACTCTCATTTCCCACCAGGAAGAGGAATTAACCAAAGGCTCAGCGTGCTGTGCCGGAACCAGATTAGGGCCTGAAGCCATCCTGCGGTGTTGCGGCCAGCTCAAAAGAAAGGGAGTTGAAGAAAGGAGCTCAGGGGCACTGTAATTCACAAACCTGCAGAGTTATAAATGACAGCTATCGTCCAAAAATAGACTGAAGTAAGGCTGCCAAGAGGACTTGAAAGCGGGGCAGAATTGCAGGAAACAGATTTCAGGAGGTAGACTGGAATTGCATTGAAAGCATAGGAAAAGAGGCAGAACGTCCACAATGATGCACTTGGCCAAAAAGGGCGTATGCGTTTTTTCCTGAATATATTCAGGAAAAAACGCATACGCCCTTTTTGGCCAACCAAGCAAGCTTGCAAAGGAAATCTGCACTACAATGAAGTCTCACTTCCCCCCGGTCAAAAGGGCCATCTGAAAAAAGTGTAAAATCCAGAAAGGCAGGACAGGCCATGGAGAACTGGGAGCCTTGTTATGCTGATGGGCGGGATGTAAATTGCCAACAACCACTCGGGAGAAGTGTATGGTGTTTCCTGAAACATCTAAAAAACAAAGCAACAGAACCTAGGGCACTTCCACTTATGGTCCTATAGCTTAGGGAAATTAAAATCAAAAAGACATAGCCACCCCAAAGTTTGGGACCCCTCTGTTTACAAGAACCTCGTTTACAGTACAAGTTCAACATCGCAGAAAGTGAAAATGGATAAAGAACTTGTGGTATTTACTTACAAAGCAATATCACTCAGCAATGAAATCTGTGTCATCAGGCCCTTAGCAGCACAATGAGTGGATTCAGGTATGATGATTCTAACTGAAATAAGTCACACAGAAAAAGAAACATCATAAGATATCAGTAATACACGGAATGTAAACTTGGCTACAAAGGAACTGAATTACAGAACAGAACAGGGTCTCAAATTTAGAAAACCAACTTATGCTTGCTTAAGGGTAAAGGTGAGTTGGGGTGCTGCATAAAACCAGAGATTGAAATGAGCACAGATAAAGTTCCTTAAGCCAAATATGGAATAGACAAGAGCTACTCCTTGCTCAACGAAATGGACTCAACACCGCATATTAAACGCCTAAGAATGTACCTGACTAGTAAGTATCTTAAAACCTATGGATTGCTATGTCTCCGAAAGAGAATCAAGCATGTGTACAGGGGCATAAACGCAGCAGTGATAGGATTGGAGAGGTTCGGTGAGCAAATGAAGACCCTTTGAAGTCATATTGCATGGTACCCATTACACGGGTCTCAACTCTCCAGGTTTAAGGTATTCTTCCTTCAGCTAAAACATGCATGTGGAACCCAAGTATGATCAACCATGTGAACGGGAGACGTGTTCAAATATGTCTCAGTTTTCCTCCCCTGGTACTCGGGTGCAACATTCCAGACGCTTTCCTGACACTCTCCCGACTTGGAGAGTCAGTCCCTTTAACCTCCTGTTTGGCCCAGTTTGCAATTTCTGCGGAAGATGAACAGGAATAGCGAGAACCAATGAGAGACTAGCTGGAGGTGTCTGAACGGGCAAATTTAACTCTCATTTCCCACCAGTAAGAGGAATTAACCAAAGGCTCAGCATGCCGGGCCGTAACCAGATTAGGGCCTGAAGCCATCCTGCGGTGTTGCGGCCAGGTCACAAGAAAGCGAGTTGAAGAAAGGAGCTCAGGGGCACTGTAATTCACAAACCTGCAGAGTTATAAATGACAGCTATCGTCCAAAAATAGACTGAAGTAAGGCTGCCAAGAGGACTTGAAAGCGGGGCAGAATTGCAGGAAACCGATTTCAGGAGGTAGACTGGAATTGCATTGAAAGCATAGGAAAAGAGGCAGAACGTCCACAATGATGCACTTGGCCAAAAAGGGCGTATGCGTTTTTTCCTGAATATATTCAGGAAAAAACGCATACGCCCTTTTTGGCCAACCAAGCAAGCTTGCAAAGGAAATCTGCACTACAATGAAGTCTCACTTCCCCCCGGTCAAAAGGGCCATCTGAAAAAAGTGTAAAATCCAGAAAGGCAGGACAGGCCATGGAGAACTGGGAGCCTTGTTATGCTGATGGGCGGGATGTAAATTGCCAACAACCACTCGGGAGAAGTGTATGGTGTTTCCTGAAACATCTAAAAAACAAAGCAACAGAACCTAGGGCACTTCCACTTATGGTCCTATAGCTTAGGGAAATTAAAATCAAAAAGACACAGCCACCCCAAAGTTTGGGACCCCTCTGTTTACAAGAACCTCGTTTACAGTACAAGTTCAACATCGCAGAAAGTGAAAAATGGATAAAGAACTTGTGGTATTTACTTACAAAGCAATATCACTCAGCAATGAAATCTGTGTCATCAGGCCCTTAGCAGCACAATGAGTGGATTCAGGTATGATGATTCTAACTGAAATAAGTCACACAGAAAAAGAAACATCATAAGATATCAGTAATACACGGAATGTAAACTTGGCTACACAGGAACTGAATTACAGAACAGAACAGGGTCTCAAATTTAGAAAACCAACTTATGCTTGCTTAAGGGTAAAGGTGAGTTGGGGTGCTGCATAAAACCAGAGATTGAAATGAGCACAGATAAAGTTCCTTAAGCCAAATATGGAATAGACAAGAGCTACTCCTTGCTCAACGAAATGGACTCAACACCGCATATTAAACGCCTAAGAATGTACCTGACTAGTAAGTATCTTAAAACCTATGGATTGCTATGTCTCCGAAAGAGAATCAAGCATGTGTACAGGGGCATAAACGCAGCAGTGATAGGATTGGAGAGGTTCGGTGAGCAAATGAAGACCCTTTGAAGTCATATTGCATGGTACCCATTACACGGGTCTCAACTCTCCAGGTTTAAGGTATTCTTCCTTCAGCTAAAACATGCATGTGGAACCCAAGTATGATCAACCATGTGAACGGGAGACGTGTTCAAATATGTCTCAGTTTTCCTCCCCTGGTACTCGGGTGCAACATTCCAGACGCTTTACTAACACTCTCCCGACTTGGAGAGTCAGCGCCTTTAACCTCCTGTTTGGCCCAGTTTGCAATTTCTGCGGAAGATGAACAGGAATAGCGAGAACCAATGAGAGACTAGCTGGAGGTGTCTGGACGGGCAAATTTAACTCTCATTTCCCACCAGGAAGAGGAAATAACCAAAGGCTCAGCGTGCCGTGCCGGAACCAGATTAGGGCCTGAAGCCATCCTGCGGTGTTGCGGCCAGGTCACAAGAAAGCGAGTTGAAGAAAGGAGCTCAGGGGCACTGTAATTCACAAACCTGCAGAGTTATAAATGACAGCTATCGTCCAAAAATAGACTGAAGGAAGGCTGCCAAGAGGACTTGAAAGCGGGGCAGAATTGCAGGAAACCGATTTCAGGAGGTAGACTGGAATTGCATTTCAAGCATAGGAAAAGAGGCAGAACGTCCACAATGATGCACTTGGCCAAAAAGGGCGTATGCGTTTTTTCCTGAATATATTCAGGAAAAAACGCATACGCCCTTTTTGGCCAACTAAGCAAGCTTGCAAAGGAAATCTGCACTACAATGAAGTCTCACTTCCCCCCGGTCAAAAGGGCCATCTGAAAAAAGTAAAAATCCAGAAAGGCAGGACAGGCCATGGAGAACTGGGAGCCTTGTTATGCTGATGGGCGGGATGTAAATTGCCAACAGCCACTTGGGAGAAGTGTATGGTGTTTCCTGAAACATCTAAAAAACAAAGCAACAGAACCTAGGGCACTTCCACTTATGGTCCTATAGCTTAGGGAAATTAAAATCAAAAAGACACAGCCACCCCAATGTTTGGAACGGCTCTGTTTACAAGAACCTCGTTTACAGTACAAGTTCAACATCGCAGAAAGTGAAAAATGGATAAAGAAGTTGTGGTATTTACTTACAAAGCAATATCACTCAGCAATGAAATCTGTGTCATCAGGCCCTTAGCAGCACAATGAGTGGATTCAGGTATGATGATTCTAACTGAAATAAGTCACACAGAAAAAGAAACATCATAAGATATCACTAATACACGGAATGGAAACTTGGCTACACAGGAACTGAATTACAGAAAAGAACAGGGTCTCAAATTTAGAAAACCAACTTATTCTTGCTTAAGGGTAAAGGTGAGTTGGGGTGCTGCATAAAACCAGAGATTAAAATGAGCACAGATAAAGTTCCTTAAGCCAAATATGGAATAGACAAGAGCTACTCCTTGCTCAATGAAATGGACTTAACACCCCATATTAAACGCCTAAGAATGTACCTGACTAGTAAGTATCTTAAAACCTATGGATTGCTATGTCTCCGAAAGAGAATCAAGCATGTGTACAGGGGCATAAACGCAGCAGTGATAGGATTGGAGAGGTTCGGTGAGCAAATGAAGACCCTTTGAAGTCATATTGCATGGTACCCATTCCACGGGTTTCAACTACCCAGGTTTAAGGTATTCTTCCTTCAGCTAAAACATGCATGTGGAACCTAGAGTATGATCAACCATGTGATCGGGAGACGAGTTTAAATATATCTCAGTTTTCGTACCCTGGTACTCGGGTGCAACATTCCAGACGCTTTACTAACACTCTCCCGACTTGGAGAGTCAGTCCCTTTAACCTGCTGTTTGGCCCAGTTTGCAATTTCTGCGGAAGATGAACAGGAATAGCGAGAACCAATGAGAGGCTAGCTGGAGGTGTCTGGACGGGCAAATTTAACTCTCATTTTCCACCAGGAAGAGGAATTAACCAAAGGCTCAGCGTGCCCTGCCGGAACCAGATTAGGGCCTGAAGCCATCCTGTGGTGTTGCGGCCAGGTCACAAGAAAGCAAGTTGAAGAAAGGAGCTCAGGGGCACTGTAATTCACAAATTGCAGAGTTATAAATGACAGCTATCGTCCAAAAATAGACTGAAGGAAGGCTGCCAAGAGGACTTGAAAGCGGGGCAGAATTGCAGGAAACCGATTTCAGGAGGTAGACTGGAATTGCATTGAAAGCATAGGAAAAGAGGCAGAACGTCCACAATGATGCACTTGGCCAAAAAGGGCGTATGTGTTTTTTCCTGAATATATTCAGGAAAAAACGCATATGCACTTTTTGGCCAACCAAGCAAGCTTGCAAAGGAAATCTGCACTACAATGAAGTCTCACTTCCCGCCGGTCAAAAGGGCCATCTGAAAAAAGTGTAAAATCCAGAAAGGCAGGACAGGCCATGGAGACCTGGGAGCCTTGTTATGCTGATGGGCGGGATGTAAATTGCCAACAACCACTCGGGAGAAGTTTATGGTGTTTCCTGAAACATCTAAAAAACAAAGCAACAGAACCTAGGGCACTTCCACTTATGGTCCTATAGCTTAGGGAAATTAAAATCAAAAAGACACAGCCACCCCAATGTTTGGAACGGCTCTGTTTACAAGAACCTCGTTTACAGTACAAGTTCAACATCGCAGAAAGTGAAAAATGGATAAAGAACTTGTGGTATTTACTTACAAATCAATATCACTCAGCAATGAAATCTGTGTCATCAGGCCCTTAGCAGCACAATGAGTGGATTCAGGTACGATGATTCTAACTGAAATAAGTCACACAGAAAAAGAAACATCATAAGATATCACTAATACACGGAATGGAAACTTGGCTACACAGGAACTGAATTACAGAACAGAACAGGGTCTCAAATTTAGAAAACCAACTTATGCTTGCTTAAGGGTAAAGGTGAGTTGTGGTGCTGCATAAAACCAGAGATTGAAATGAGCACAGATAAACTTCCTTAAGTAAATATGGAATAGACAAGAGCTACTCCTTGCTCAACGAAATGGACTCAACACCGCATATTAAACGCCTAAGAATGTACCTGACTAGTAAGTATCTTAAAACCTATGGATTGCTATGTCTCCGAAAGAGAATCAAGCATGTGTACAGGGGCATAAACGCAGCAGTGATAGGATTGGAGAGGTTCGGTGAGCAAATGAAGACCCTTTGAAGTCATATTGCATGGTACCCATTCCACGGGTCTCAACTCTCCAGGTTTAAGGTATTCTTCCTTCAGCTAAAACATGCATGTGGAACCCAAGTATGATCAACCATGTGAACGGGAGACGTGTTCAAATATGTCTCAGTTTTCCTCCCCTGGTACTCGGGTGCAACATTCCAGACGCTTTAATAACACTCTCCCGAGTTGGAGAGTCAGCGCCTTTAACCTCCTGTTTGGCCCAGTTTTCAATTTCTGCGGAAGATGAACAGGAATAGCGAGAACCAATGAGAGACTAGCTGGAGGTGTCTGGACGGGCAAATTTAACTCTCATTTCCCACCAGGAAGAGGAAATAACCAAAGGCTCAGCGTGCCGTGCCGGAACCAGATTAGGGCCTGAAGCCATCCTGCGGTGTTGCGGCCAGGTCACAAGAAAGCGAGTTGAAGAAAGGAGCTCAGGGGCACTGTAATTCACAAACCTGCAGAGTTATATATGACAGCTATCGTCCAAAAATAGACTGAAGGAAGGCTGCCAAGAGGACTTGAAAGCGGGGCAGAATTGCAGGAAACCGATTTCAGGAGCTAGACTGGAATTGCATTGAAAGCATAGGAAAAGAGGCAGAACGTCCACAATGATGCACTTGGCCAAAAAGGGCGTATGCGTTTTTTCCTGAATATATTCAGGAAAAAACGCATACGCCCTTTTTGGCCAACCAAGCAAGCTTGCAAAGGAAATCTGCACTACAATGAAGTCTCACTTCCCCCCGGTCAAAAGGGCCATCTGAAAAAAGTGTAAAATCCAGAAAGGCAGGACAGGCCATGGAGAACTGGGAGCCTTGTTATGCTGATGGGCGGGATGTAAATTGCCAACAACCACTCGGGAGAAGTGTATGGTGTTTCCTGAAACATCTAAAAAACAAAGCAACAGAACCTAGGGCACTTCCACTTATGGTCCTATAGCTTAGGGAAATTAAAATCAAAAAGACACAGCCACCCCAAAGTTTGGAACGGCTCTGTTTACAAGAACCTCGTTTACAGTACAAGTTCAACATCGCAGAAAGTGAAAAATGGATAAAGAACTTGTGGTATTTACTTACAAAGCAATATCACTCAGCAATGAAATCTGTGTCATCAGGCCCTTAGCAGCACAATGAGTGGATTCAGGTATGATGATTCTAACTGAAATAAGTCACACAGAAAAAGAAACATCATAAGATATCAGTAATACATGGAATGTAAACTTGGCTACACAGGAACTGAATTACAGAACAGAACAGGGTCTCAAATTTAGAAAACCAACTTATTCTTGCTTAAGGGTAAAGGTGAGTTGTGGTGCTGCATAAAACCAGAGATTGAAATGAGCACAGATAAAGTTCCTTAAGCCAAATATGGAATAGACAAGAGCTACTCCTTGCTCAACGAAATGGACTCAACACCGCATATTAAACGCCTAAGAATGTACCTGACTAGTAAGTATCTTAAAACCTATGGATTGCTATGTCTCCGAAAGAGAATCAAGCATGTGTACAGGGGCATAAACGCAGCAGTGATAGGATTGGAGAGGTTCGGTGAGCAAATGAAGACCCTTTGAAGTCATATTGCATGGTACCCATTACACGGGTCTCAACTCTCCAGGTTTAAGGTATTCTTCCTTCAGCTTAAACATGCATGTGGAACCCAAGTATGATCAACCATGTGAACGGGAGACGTGTTCAAATATGTCTCAGTTTTCCTCCCCTGGTACTCGGGTGCAACATTCCAGACGCTTTACTAACACTCTCCCGACTTGGAGAGTCAGCGCCTTTAACCTCCTGTTTGGCCCAGTTTGCAATTTCTGCGGAAGATGAACAGGAATAGCGAGAACCAATGAGAGACTAGCTGGAGGTGTCTGGACGGGCAAATTTAACTCTCATTTCCCACCAGGAAGAGGAAATAACCAAAGGCTCAGCGTGCCGTGCCGGAACCAGATTAGGGCCTGAAGCCATCCTGCGGTGTTGCGGCCAGGTCACAAGAAAGCGAGTTGAAGAAAGGAGCTCAGGGGCACTGTAATTCACAAACCTGCAGAGTTATATATGACAGCTATCGTCCAAAAATAGACTGAAGGAAGGCTGCCAAGAGGACTTGAAAGCGGGGCAGAATTGCAGGAAACCGATTTCAGGAGGTAGACTGGAATTGCATTTCAAGCATAGGAAAAGAGGCAGAACGTCCACAATGATGCACTTGGCCAAAAAGGGCGTATGCGTTTTTTCCTGAATATATTCAGGAAAAAACGCATACGCCCTTTTTGGCCAACCAAGCAAGCTTGCAAAGGAAATCTGCACTACAATGAAGTCTCACTTCCCCCCGGTCAAAAGGGCCATCTGAAAAAAGTGTAAAATCCAGAAAGGCAGGACAGGCCATGGAGAAATGGGAGCCTTGTTATGCTGATGGGCGGGATGTAAATTGCCAACAGCCACTTGGGAGAAGTGTATGGTGTTTCCTGAAACATCTAAAAAACAAAGCAACAGAACCTAGGGCACTTCCACTTATGGTCCTATAGCTTAGGGAAATTAAAATCAAAAAGACACAGCCACCCCAATGTTTGGAACGGCTCTGTTTACAAGAAGCTCGTTTACAGTACAAGTTCAACATCGCAGAAAGTGAAAAATGGATAAAGAAGTTGTGGTATTTACTTACAAAGCAATATCACTCAGCAATGAAATCTGTGTCATCAGGCCCTTAGCAGCACAATGAGTGGATTCAGGTATGATGATTCTAACTGAAATAAGTCACACAGAAAAAGAAACATCATAAGATATCACTAATACACGGAATGGAAACTTGGCTACACAGGAACTGAATTACAGAACAGAACAGGGTCTCAAATTTAGAAAACCAACTTATTCTTGCTTAAGGGTAAAGGTGAGTTGGGGTGCTGCATAAAACCAGAGATTGAAATGAGCACAGATAAAGTTCCTTAAGCCAAATATGGAATAGACAAGAGCTACTCCTTGCTCAATGAAATGGACTTAACACCCCATATTAAACGCCTAAGAATGTACCTGACTAGTAAGTATCTTAAAACCTATGGATTGCTATGTCTCCGAAAGAGAATCAAGCATGTGTACAGGGGCATAAACGCAGCAGTGATAGGATTGGAGAGGTTCGGTGAGCAAATGAAGACCCTTTGAAGTCATATTGCATGGTACCCATTCCACGGGTTTCAACTACCCAGGTTTAAGGTAATCTTCCTATAGCTAAAACATGCATGTGGAACCTAGAGTATGATCAACCATGTGATCGGGAGACGTGTTTAAATATGTCTCAGTTTTCGTACCCTGGTACTCGGGTGCAACATTCCAGACGCTTTACTAACACTCTCCCGACTTGGAGAGTCAGTCCCTTTAACCTGCTGTTTGGCCCAGTTTGCAATTTCTGCGGAAGATGAACAGGAATAGCGAGAACCAATGAGAGGCTAGCTGGAGGTGTCTGGACGGGCAAATTTAACTCTCATTTTCCACCAGGAAGAGGAATTAACCAAAGGCTCAGCGTGCCCTGCCGGAACCAGATTAGGGCCTGAAGCCATCCTGTGGTGTTGCGGCCAGGTCACAAGAAAGCAAGTTGAAGAAAGGAGCTCAGGGGCACTGTAATTCACAAATTGCAGAGTTATAAATGATAGCTATCGTCCAAAAATAGACTGAAGTAAGGCTGCCAAGAGGACTTGAAAGCGGGGCAGAATTGCAGGAAACCGATTTCAGGAGGTAGACTGGAATTGCATTGAAAGCATAGGAAAAGAGGCAGAACGTCCACAATGATGCACTTGGCCAAAAAGGGCGTATGTGTTTTTTCCTGAATATATTCAGGAAAAAACGCATATGCACTTTTTGGCCAACCAAGCAAGCTTGCAAAGGAAATCTGCACTACAATGAAGTCTCACTTCCCCCCGGTCAAAAGGGCCATCTGAAAAAAGTGTAAAATCCAGAAAGGCAGGACAGGCCATGGAGACCTGGGAGCCTTGTTATGCTGATGGGCGGGATGTAAATTGCCAACAACCACTCGGGAGAAGTTTATGGTGTTTCCTGAAACATCTAAAAAACAAAGCAACAGAACCTAGGGCACTTCCACTTATGGTCCTATAGCTTAGGGAAATTAAAATCAAAAAGACACAGCCACCCCAATGTTTGGAACGGCTCTGTTTACAAGAACGTCGTTTACAGTACAAGTTCAACATCGCAGAAAGTGAAAAATGGATAAAGAACTTGTGGTATTTACTTACAAATCAATATCACTCAGCAATGAAATCTGTGTCATCAGGCCCTTAGCAGCACAATGAGTGGATTCAGGTACGATGATTCTAACTGAAATAAGTCACACAGAAAAAGAAACATCATAAGATATCAGTAATACACGGAATGGAAACTTGGCTACACAGGAACTGAATTACAGAACAGAACAGGGTCTCAAATTTAGAAAACCAACTTATGCTTGCTTAAGGGGAAAGGTGAGTTGGGTTGCTGCATAAAACCAGAGATTGAAATGAGCACAGATAAAGTTCCTTAAGCCAAATATGGAATAGACAAGAGCTACTCCTTGCTCAACGAAATGGACTCAACACCCCATATTAAACGCCTAAGAATGTACCTGACTAGTAAGTATCTTAAAACCTATGGATTGCTATGTCTCCGAAAGAGAATCAAGCATGTGTACAGGGGCATAAACGCAGCAGTGATAGGATTGGAGAGGTTCGGTGAGCAAATGAAGACCCTTTGAAGTCATATTGCATGGTACCCATTCCACGGGTTTCAACTACCCAAGTTTAAGGTATTCTTCCTTCAGCTAAAACATGCATGTGGAACCTAGAGTATGATCAACCATGTGATCGGGAGACGTGTTCAAATATATCTCAGTTTTCCTCCACTGGTACTCGGGTGCAACATTCCAGACGCTTTACTAACACTCTCCCCACTTGGAGAGTCAGCGCCTTTAACCTCCTGTTTGGCCCAGTTTGCAATTTCTGCGGAAGATGAACAGGAATAGCGAGAACCAATGAGAGGCTAGCTGGAGGTGTCTGGACGGGCAAATTTAACTCTCATTTCCCACCAGGAAGAGGAAATAACCAAAGGCTCAGCGTGCCGTACCGGAACCAGATTAGGGCCTGAAGCCATCCTGCGGTGTTGCGGCCAGCTCAAAAGAAAGCGAGTTGAAGAAAGGAGCTCAGGGGCACTGTAATTCACAAACCTGCAGAGTTATAAATGACAGCTATCGTCCAAAAATAGACTGAAGTAAGGCTGCCAAGAGGACTTGAAAGCGGGGCAGAATTGCAGGAAACCGATTTCAGGAGGTAGACTGGAATTGCATTGAAAGCATAGGAAAAGAGGCAGAACGTCCACAATGATGCACTTGGCCAAAAAGGGCGTATGCGTTTTTTCCTGAATATATTCAGGAAAAAACGCATACGCCCTTTTTGGCCAACCAAGCAAGCTTGCAAAGGAAATCTGCACTACAATGAAGTCTCACTTCCCCCCGGTCAAAAGGGCCATCTGAAAAAAGTGTAAAATCCAGAAAGGCAGGACAGGCCATGGAGAACTGGGAGCCTTGTTATGCTGAAGGGCGAGATGTAAATTGCCAACAGACACTCGGGAGAAGTGTATGGTGTTTCCTGAAACATCTAAAAAACAAAGCAACAGAGCCTAGGGCACTGCCACTTATGGTCCTATAGCTTAGGGAAATTAAAATCAAAAAGACACAGCCACCCCAAAGTTTGGGACGCCTGTGTTTACAAGAACCTCGTTTACAGTACAAGTTCAACATCGCAGAAAGTGAAAAATGGATAAAGAACTTGTGGTATTTACTTACAAAGCAATATCACTCAGCAATGAAATCTATGTCATCAGGCCCTTAGCATCACAATGAGTGGATTCAGGTATGATGATTCTAACTGAAATAAGTCACACAGAAAAAGAAACATCATAAGATATCAGTAATACACGGAATGTAAACTTGGCTACACAGGAACTGAATTACAGAACAGAACATGGTCTCAAATTTAGAAAAACAACTTATGCTTGCTTAAGGGTAAAGGTGAGTTGGGGTGCTGCATAAAACCAGAGATTGAAATGAGCACAGATAAAGTTCCTTAAGTCAAATATGGAATAGACAAGAGCTACTCCTTGCTCAACGAAATGGACTCAACACCGCATATTAAACGCCTAAGAATGTACCTGACTAGTAAGTATCGGAAAACCTATGGATTGCTATGTCTCCGAAAGAGAATCAAGCATGTGTATAGGGGCATAAACGCAGCAGTGATAGGATTGGAGAGGTTCGGTGAGCAAATGAAGACCCTTTGAAGTCATATTGCATGGTACCCATTACACGGGTCTCAACTCTCCAGGTTTAAGGTATTCTTCCTTCAGCTAAAACATGCATGTGGAACCCAAGTATGATCAACCATGTGAACGGGAGACGTGTTCAAATATGTCTCAGTTTTCCTCCCCTGGTACTCGGGTGCAACATTCCAGACGCTTTACTAACACTCTCCCGACTTGGAGAGTCAGCGCCTTTAACCTCCTGTTTGGCCCAGTTTGCAATTTCTGCGGAAGATGAACAGGAATAGCGAGAACCAATGAGAGGCTAGCTGGAGGTGTCTGGACGGGCAAATTTAACTCTCATTTCCCACCAGGAAGAGGAAATAACCAAAGGCTCAGCGTGCCATACCGGAACCAGATTAGGGCCTGAAGCCATCCTGCGGTGTTGCGGCCAGCTCAAAGAAAGCGAGTTGAAGAAAGGAGCTCAGGGGCACTGTAATTCACAAACCTGCAGAGTTATAAATGACAGCTATCGTCCAAAAATAGACTGAAGTAAGGCTGCCAAGAGGACTTGAAAGCGGGGCAGAATTGCAGGAAACCGATTTCAGGAGGTAGACTGGAATTGCATTGAAAGCATAGGAAAAGAGGCAGAACGTCCACAATGATGCACTTGGCCAAAAAGGGCGTATGCGTTTTTTCCTGAATATATTCAGGAAAAAACGCATACGCCCTTTTTGGCCAACCAAGCAAGCTTGCAAAGGAAATCTGCACTACAATGAAGTCTCACTTCCCCCCGGTCAAAAGGGCCATCTGAAAAAAGTGTAAAATCCAGAAAGGCAGGACAGGCCATGGAGAACTGGGAGCCTTGTTATGCTGATGGGCGGGATGTAAATTGCCAACAACCACTCGGGAGAAGTTTATGGTGTTTCCTGAAACATCTAAAAAACAAAGCAACAGAACCTAGGGCACTTCCACTTATGGTCCTATAGCTTAGGGAAATTAAAATAAAAAAGACACAGCCACCCCAAAGTTTGGAACGGCTCTGTTTACAAGAACGTCGTTTACAGTACAAGTTCAACATTGCAGAAAGTGAAAAATGGATAAAGAACTTGTGGTATTTACTTACAAAGCAATATCACTGAGCAATGAAATCTGTGTCATCAGACCCTTAGCAGCACAATGAGTGGATTCAGGTATGATGATTCTAACTGAAATAAGTCACACAGAAAAAGAAACATCATAAGATATCAGTAATACACGGAATGTAAACTTGGCTACACAGGAACTGAATTACAGAACAGAACAGGGTCTCAAATTTAGAAAACCAACTTATGCTTGCTTAAGGGTAAAGGTGAGTTGTGGTGCTGCATAAAACCAGAGATTGAAATGAGCACAGATAAAGTTCCTTAAGTCAAATATGGAATAGACAAGAGCTACTCCTTGCTCAACGAATTGGACTCAACACCGCATATTAAACGCCTAAGAATGTACCTGACTAGTAAGTATCGTAAAACCTATGGATTGCTATGTCTCTGAAAGAGAATCAAGCATGTGTACAGGGGCATAAACGCAGCAGTGATAGGATTGGAGAGGTTCGGTGAGCAAATGAAGACCCTTTGAAGTCATATTGCATGGTACCCATTACACGGGTCTCAACTCTCCAGGTTTAAGGTATTCTTCCTTCAGCTAAAACATGCATGTGGAACCTAGAGTATGATCAACCATGTGAACGGGAGACGTGTTCAAATATGTCTCAGTTTTCCTCCCCTGGTACTCGGGTGCAACATTCCAGACGCTTTACTAACACTCTCCCCACTTGGAGAGTCAGCGCCTTTAACCTCCTGTTTGGCCCAGTTTGCAATTTCTGCGGAAGATGAACAGGAATAGCGAGAACCAATGAGAGGCTAGCTGGAGGTGTCTGGACGGGCAAATTTAACTCTCATTTCCCACCAGGAAGAGGAAATAACCAAAGGCTCAGCGTGCCGTACCGGAACCAGATTAGGGCCTGAAGCCATCCTGGGGTGTTGAGGCCAGCCCAAAAGAAAGCGAGTTGAAGAAAGGAGCTCAGGGGCACTGTAATTCACAAACCTGCAGAGTTATAAATGACAGCTATCGTCCAAAAATAGACTGAAGTAAGGCTGCCAAGAGGACTTGAAAGCGGGGCTGAATTGCAGGAATCCGATTTCAGGAGGTAGACTGGAATTGCATTGAAAGCATAGGAAAAGAGGCAGAACGTCCACAATGATGCACTTGGCCAAAAAGGGCGTATGCGTTTTTTCCTGAATATATTCAGGAAAAAACGCATACGCCCTTTTTGGCCAACCAAGCAAGCTTGCAAAGGAAATCTGCACTACAATGAAGTCTCACTTCCCCCCGGTCAAAAGGGCCATCTGAAAAAAGTGTAAAATCCAGAAAGGCAGGACAGGCCATTGAGAACTGGGAGCCTTGTTATGCTGATGGGCGGGATGTAAATTGCAAACAGACACTTGGAAGAAGTGTATGGTGTTTCCTGAAACATCTAAAAAACAAAGCAACAGAACCTAGGGCACTTCCACTTATGGTCCTATAGCTTAGGGAGATTAAAATCAAAAAGACACAGCCACCCCAAAGTTTGGGACGCCTCTGTTTACAAGAACCTCGTTTACAGTACAAGTTCAACATCGCAGAAAGTGAAAAATGGATAAAGAAGTTGTGGTATTCACTTACAAAGCAATATCACTCAGCAATGAAAACTATGTCATCAGGCCCTTAGCAGCACAATGAGTGGATTCAGGTATGATGATTCTAACTGAAGTAAGTCACACAGAAAAAGAAACATCATAAGATATCAGTAATACACGGAATGGAAACTTGGCTACACAGGAACTGAATTACAGAACAAAACAGGGTCTCAAATTTAGAAAGACAACTTATGCTTGCTTAAGGGTAAAGGTGAGTTGGGGTGCTGCATAAAACCAGAGATTGAAATGAGCACAGATAAAGTTCCTTAAGCCAAATATGGAATAGACAAGAGCTACTCCTTGCTCAACGAAATGGACTCAACACCGCATATTAAACGCCTAAGAATGTACCTGACTTGTAAGTATCTTAAAACCTATGGATTGCTATGTCTCCGAAAGAGAATCAAGCATGTGTACAGGGGCATAAACGCTGCAGTGATAGGAATGGAGAGGTTCGGTGAGCAAATGAAGACCCTTTGAAGTCATATTGCATGGTACCCATTCCACGGCTTTCAACTACCCAGGTTTAAGGTATTCTTCCTTCAGCTAAAACAGGCATGTGGAACCTAGAGTATGATCAACCATGTTATCGGGAGACGTGTTCAAATATGTCTCAGTTTTCCTCCCCTGGTACTCGGGTGCAACATTCCAGACGCTTTACTAACACTCTCCCCACTTGGAGAGTCAGTCCCTTTAACCTCCTGTTTTGCCCAGTTTGCAATTTCTGCGGAAGATGAACAGGAACAGCGAGAACCAATGAGAGGCTAGCTGGAGGTGTCTGGACGGGCAAATTTAACTCTCATTTCCCACCAGGAAGAGGAATTAACCAAAGGCTCAGCATGCCGGGCCGGAACCAGATTAGGGTCTGAAGCCATCCTCCGGTGTTGCGGCCAGGTCACAAGAAAGCGAGTTGAAGAAAGGAGCTCAGGGGCACTGTAATTCACAAACCTGCAGAGTTATAAATGACAGCTATCGTCCAAAAATACACTGAAGTAAGGCTGCCAAGAGGACTTGAAAGCGGGGCAGAATTGCAGGAAACCGATTTCAGGAGGTAGACTGGAATTGCATTGAAAGCATAGGAAAAGAGGCAGAACGTCCACAATGATGCACTTGGCCAAAAAGGGCATATGCGTTTTTTCCTGAATATATTCAGGAAAAAACGCATACGCCCTTTTTGGCCAACCAAGCAAGCTTGCAAAGGAAATCTGCACTACAATGAAGTCTCACTTCCCCCCGGTCAAAAGGGCCATCTGAAAAAAGTGTAAAATCCAGAAAGGCAGGACAGGCCATGGAGAACTGGGAGCCTTGTTATGCTGATGGGCGGGATGTAAATTGCCAACAGACACTCGGGAGAAGTGTATGGTGTTTCCTGAAACATCTAAAAAACAAAGCGACAGAGCCTAGGGCACTTCCACTTATGGTCCTATAGCTTAGGGAGATTAAAATCAAAAAGACACAGCCACCCCAAAGTTTGGGACGCCTCTGTTTACAAGAACCTCGTTTACAGTACAAGTTCAACATCGCAGAAAGTGAAAAATGGATAAAGAAGTTGTGGTATTCACTTACAAAGCAATATCACTGAGCAATGAAAACTATGTCATCAGGCCCTTAGCAGCACAATGAGTGGATTCAGGTATGATGATTCTAACTGAAGTAAGTCACACAGAAAAAGAAACATCATAAGATATCAGTAATACACGGAATGGAAACTTGGCTACACAGGAACTGAATTACAGAACAGAACAGGGTCTCAAATTTAGAAAGACAACTTATGCTTGCTTAAGGGTAAAGGTGAGTTGGGGTGCTGCATAAAACCAGAGATTGAAATGAGCACAGATAAAGTTCCTTAAGCCAAATATGGAATAGACAAGAGCTACTCCTTGCTCAACGAAATGGACTCAACACCGCATATTAAACGCCTAAGAATGTACCTGACTTGTAAGTATCTTAAAACCTATGGATTGCTATGTCTCCGAAAGAGAATCAAGCATGTGTACAGGGGCATAAACGCTGCAGTGATAGGAATGGAGAGGTTCGGTGAGCAAATGAAGACCCTTTGAAGTCATATTGCATGGTACCCATTCCACGGCTTTCAACTACCCAGGTTTAAGGTATTCTTCCTTCAGCTAAAACAGGCATGTGGAACCTAGAGTATGATCAACCATGTTATCGGGAGACGTGTTCAAATATGTCTCAGTTTTCCTCCCCTGGTACTCGGGTGCAACATTCCAGACGCTTTACTAACACTCTCCCCACTTGGAGAGTCAGTCCCTTTAACCTCCTGTTTTGCCCAGTTTGCAATTTCTGCGGAAGATGAACAGGAACAGCGAGAACCAATGAGAGGCTAGCTGGAGGTGTCTGGACGGGCAAATTTAACTCTCATTTCCCACCAGGAAGAGGAATTAACCAAAGGCTCAGCATGCCGGGCCGGAACCAGATTAGGGTCTGAAGCCATCCTCCGGTGTTGCGGCCAGGTCACAAGAAAGCGAGTTGAAGAAAGGAGCTCAGGGGCACTGTAATTCACAAACCTGCAGAGTTATAAATGACAGCTATCGTCCAAAAATAGACTGAAGGAAGGCTGCCAAGAGGACTTGAAAGCGGGGCAGAATTGCAGGAAACCGATTTCAGGAGGTAGACTGGAATTGCATTGAAAGCATAGGAAAAGAGGCAGAACGTCCACAATGATGCACTTGGCCAAAAAGGGCATATGCGTTTTTTCCTGAATATATTCAGGAAAAAACGCATACGCCCTTTTTGGCCAACCAAGCAAGCTTGCAAAGGAAATCTGCACTACAATGAAGTCTCACTTCCCCCCGGTCAAAAGGGCCATCTGAAAAAAGTGTAAAATCCAGAAAGGCAGGACAGGCCATGGAGAACTGGGAGCCTTGTTATGCTGATGGGCGGGATGTAAATTGCCAACAGACACTCGGGAGAAGTGTATGGTGTTTCCTGAAACATCTAAAAAACAAAGCGACAGAGCCTAGGGCACTGCCACTTATGGTCCTATAGCTTAGGGAAATTAAAATCAAAAAGACACAGCCACCCCAAAGTTTGGGACGCCTCTGTTTACAAGAACCTCGTTTACAGTACAAGTTCAACATCGCAGAAAGTGAAAAATGGATAAAGAACTTGTGGTACTTACGTACAATGCAGTATCACTCAGCAATGAAATCTGTGTCATCAGGCCCGTAGCAGCATAATGAGTAGATTCAGGTACGATGATTCTAACTGAAATAAGTCACACAGAAAAAGAAACATCATAAGATATCACTAATACACGGAATGTAAACTTGGCTACACAGGAACTGAATTCCAAAACAGAACAGGTTCTCAAATTTAGAAAACCAACTTATGCTTGCTTAAGGGGAAAGGTGAGTTGGGTTGCTGCATAAAACCAGAGATTGAAATGAGCACAGATAAAGTTCCTTAAGCCAAATATGGAATAGACAAGAGCTACTCCTTGCTCAACGAAATGGACTCAACACCGCATATTAAACGCCTAAGAATGTACCTGACTAGTAAGTATCTTAAAACCTATGGATTGCTATGTCTCCGAAAGAGAATCAAGCATGTGTACAGGGGCATAAACGCAGCAGTGATAGGATTGGAGAGGTTCGGTGAGCAAATGAAGACCCTTTGAAGTCATATTGCATGGTACCCATTCCACGGGTTTCAACTACCCAGGTTTAAGGTATTCTTCCTTCAGCTAAAACATGCATGTGGAACATAGAGTATGATCAACCATGTGATCGGGAGACGTGTTCAAATATGTCTCAGTTTTCGTACCCTGGTACTCGGGTGCAACATTCCAGACGCTTTACTAACACTCTCCCGACTTGGAGAGTCAGTCCCTTTAACCTCCTGTTTGGCCCAGTTTGCAATTTCTGCGGAAGATGAACAGGAATAGCGAGAACCAATGAGAGGCTGGCTGGAGGTGTCTGGACGGGCAAATTTAACTCTCATTTCCCACCAGGAAGAGGAATTAACCAAAGGCTCAGCGTGCCGTGCCGGAACCAGATTAGGGCCTGAAGCCATCCTGCGGTGTTGCGGCCAGCTCAAAAGAAAGCGAGTTGAAGAAAGGAGCTCAGGGGCACTGTAATTCACAAACCTGCAGAGTTATAAATGACAGCTATCGTCCAAAAATAGACTGAAGTAAGGCTGCCAAGAGGACTTGAAAGCGGGGCAGAATTGCAGGAAACCGATTTCAGGAGGTAGACTGGAATTGCATTGAAAGCATAGGAAAAGAGGCAGAACGTCCACAATGATGCACTTGGCCAAAAAGGGCGTATGCATGTTTTCCTGAATATATTCAGGAAAAAACGCATACGCCCTTTTTGGCCAACCAAGCAAGCTTGCAAAGGAAATCTGCACTACAATGAAGTCTCACTTCCCCCCGGTCAAAAGGGCCATCTGAAAAAAGTGTAAAATCCAGAAAGGCAGGACAGGCCATGGAGAACTGGGAGCCTTGTTATGCTGATGGGCGGGATGTAAATTGCCAACAGACACTCGGGAGAAGTGTATGGTGTTTCCTGAAACATCTAAAAAACAAAGCAACAGAGCCTAGGGCACTGCCACTTATGGTCCTATAGCTTAGGGAAATTAAAATCAAAAAGACACAGCCACCCCAAAGTTTGGGACGCCTCTGTTTACAAGAACCTCGTTTACAGTACAAGTTCAACATCGCAGAAAGTGAAAAATGGATAAAGAAGTTGTGGTATTTACTTACAAAGCAATATCACTCAGCAATGAAATCTATGTCATCAGGCCCTTAGCATCACAATGAGTGGATTCAGGTATGATGATTCTAACTGAAATAAGTCACACAGAAAAAGAAACATCATAAGATATCAGTAATACACGGAATGGAAACTTGGCTACACAGGAACTGAATTACAGAACAGAACAGGGTCTCAAATTTAGAAAACCAACTTATGCTTGCTTAAGGGTAAAGGTGAGTTGGGGTGCTGCATAAAACCAGAGATTGAAATGAGCACAGATAAAGTTCCTTAAGTCAAATATGGAATAGACAAGAGCTACTCCTTGCTCAACGAAATGGACTCAACACCGCATATTAAACGCCTAAGAATGTACCTGACTAGTAAGTATCGTAAAACCTATGGATTGCTATGTCTCTGAAAGAGAATCAAGCATGTGTACAGGGGCATAAACGCAGCAGTGATAGGATTGGAGAGGTTCGGTGAGCAAATGAAGACCCTTTGAAGTCATATTGCATGGTACCCATTACACGGGTCTCAACTCTCCAGGTTTAAGGTATTCTTCCTTCAGCTAAAACATGCATGTGGAACCTAGAGTATGATCAACCATGTGAACGGGAGACGTGTTCAAATATGTCTCAGTTTTCCTCCCCTGGTACTCGGGTGCAACATTCCAGACGCTTTACTAACACTCTCCCCACTTGGAGAGTCAGCGCCTTTAACCTCCTGTTTGGCCCAGTTTGCAATTTCTGCGGAAGATGAACAGGAATAGCGAGAACCAATGAGAGGCTAGCTGGAGGTGTCTGGACGGGCAAATTTAACTCTCATTTCCCACCAGGAAGAGGAAATAACCAAAGGCTCAGCGTGCCGTACCGGAACCAGATTAGGGCCTGAAGCCATCCTGGGGTGTTGAGGCCAGCCCAAAAGAAAGCGAGTTGAAGAAAGGAGCTCAGGGGCACTGTAATTCACAAACCTGCAGAGTTATAAATGACAGCTATCGTCCAAAAATAGACTGAAGTAAGGCTGCCAAGAGGACTTGAAAGCGGGGCTGAATTGCAGGAATCCGATTTCAGGAGGTAGACTGGAATTGCATTGAAAGCATAGGAAAAGAGGCAGAACGTCCACAATGATGCACTTGGCCAAAAAGGGCGTATGCGTTTTTTCCTGAATATATTCAGGAAAAAACGCATACGCCCTTTTTGGCCAACCAAGCAAGCTTGCAAAGGAAATCTGCACTACAATGAAGTCTCACTTCCCCCCGGTCAAAAGGGCCATCTGAAAAAAGTGTAAAATCCAGAAAGGCAGGACAGGCCATTGAGAACTGGGAGCCTTGTTATGCTGATGGGCGGGATGTAAATTGCAAACAGACACTTGGAAGAAGTGTATGGTGTTTCCTGAAACATCTAAAAAACAAAGCAACAGAACCTAGGGCACTTCCACTTATGGTCCTATAGCTTAGGGAGATTAAAATCAAAAAGACACAGCCACCCCAAAGTTTGGGACGCCTCTGTTTACAAGAACCTCGTTTACAGTACAAGTTCAACATCGCAGAAAGTGAAAAATGGATAAAGAAGTTGTGGTATTCACTTACAAAGCAATATCACTCAGCAATGAAAACTATGTCATCAGGCCCTTAGCAGCACAATGAGTGGATTCAGGTATGATGATTCTAACTGAAGTAAGTCACACAGAAAAAGAAACATCATAAGATATCAGTAATACACGGAATGGAAACTTGGCTACACAGGAACTGAATTACAGAACAGAACAGGGTCTCAAATTTAGAAAGACAACTTATGCTTGCTTAAGGGTAAAGGTGAGTTGGGGTGCTGCATAAAACCAGAGATTGAAATGAGCACAGATAAAGTTCCTTAAGCCAAATATGGAATAGACAAGAGCTACTCCTTGCTCAACGAAATGGACTCAACACCGCATATTAAACGCCTAAGAATGTACCTGACTTGTAAGTATCTTAAAACCTATGGATTGCTATGTCTCCGAAAGAGAATCAAGCATGTGTACAGGGGCATAAACGCTGCAGTGATAGGAATGGAGAGGTTCGGTGAGCAAATGAAGACCCTTTGAAGTCATATTGCATGGTACCCATTCCACGGCTTTCAACTACCCAGGTTTAAGGTATTCTTCCTTCAGCTAAAACAGGCATGTGGAACCTAGAGTATGATCAACCATGTTATCGGGAGACGTGTTCAAATATGTCTCAGTTTTCCTCCCCTGGTACTCGGGTGCAACATTCCAGACGCTTTACTAACACTCTCCCCACTTGGAGAGTCAGTCCCTTTAACCTCCTGTTTTGCCCAGTTTGCAATTTCTGCGGAAGATGAACAGGAACAGCGAGAACCAATGAGAGGCTAGCTGGAGGTGTCTGGACGGGCAAATTTAACTCTCATTTCCCACCAGGAAGAGGAATTAACCAAAGGCTCAGCATGCCGGGCCGGAACCAGATTAGGGTCTGAAGCCATCCTCCGGTGTTGCGGCCAGGTCACAAGAAAGCGAGTTGAAGAAAGGAGCTCAGGGGCACTGTAATTCACAAACCTGCAGAGTTATAAATGACAGCTATCGTCCAAAAATACACTGAAGTAAGGCTGCCAAGAGGACTTGAAAGCGGGGCAGAATTGCAGGAAACCGATTTCAGGAGGTAGACTGGAATTGCATTGAAAGCATAGGAAAAGAGGCAGAACGTCCACAATGATGCACTTGGCCAAAAAGGGCGTATGCGTTTTTTCCTGAATATATTCAGGAAAAAACGCATACGCCCTTTTTGGCCAACCAAGCAAGCTTGCAAAGGAAATCTGCACTACAATGAAGTCTCACTTCCCCCCGGTCAAAAGGGCCATCTGAAAAAAGTGTAAAATCCAGAAAGGCAGGACAGGCCATGGAGAACTGGGAGCCTTGTTATGCTGATGGGCGGGATGTAAATTGCCAACAGACACTCGGGAGAAGTGTATGGTGTTTCCTGAAACATCTAAAAAACAAAGCGACAGAGCCTAGGGCACTGCCACTTATGGTCCTATAGCTTAGGGAAATTAAAATCAAAAAGACACAGCCACCCCAAAGTTTGGGACGCCTCTGTTTACAAGAACCTCGTTTACAGTACAAGTTCAACATCGCAGAAAGTGAAAAATGGATAAAGAAGTTGTGGTATTTACTTACAAAGCAATATCACTCAGCAATGAAATCTATGTCATCAGGCCCTTAGCATCACAATGAGTGGATTCAGGTATGATGATTCTAACTGAAATAAGTCACACAGAAAAAGAAACATCATAAGATATCAGTAATACACGGAATGTAAACTTGGCTACACAGGAACTGAATTACAGAACAGAACAGGGTCTCAAATTTAGAAAACCAACTTATGCTTGCTTAAGGGTAAAGGTGAGTTGGGGTGCTGCATAAAACCAGAGATTGAAATGAGCACAGATAAAGTTCCTTAAGTCAAATATGGAATAGACAAGAGCTACTCCTTGCTCAACGAAATGGACTCAACACCGCATATTAAACGCCTAAGAATGTACCTGACTAGTAAGTATCGGAAAACCTATGGATTGCTATGTCTCCGAAAGAGAATCAAGCATGTGTACAGGGGCATAAACGCAGCAGTGATAGGATTGGAGAGGTTCGGTGAGCAAATGAAGACCCTTTGAAGTCATATTGCATGGTACCCATTCCACGGGTTTCAACTACCCAGGTTTAAGGTATTCTTCCTTCAGCTAAAACATGCATGTGGAACCCAAGTATGATCAACCATGTGATCGGGAGACGTGTTCAAATATGTCTCAGTTTTCCTCCCCTGGTACTCGGGTGCAACATTCCAGACGCTTTACTAACACTCTCCCGACCTGGAGAGTCAGCGCCTTTAACCTCCTGTTTGGCCCAGTTTGCAATTTCTGCGGAAGATGAACAGGAATAGCGAGAACCAATGAGAGACTAGCTGGAGGTGTCTGGACGGGCAAATTTAACTCTCATTTCCCACCAGGAAGAGGAATTAACCAAAGGCTCAGCGTGCCGTGCCGGAACCAGATTAGGGCCTGAAGCCATGCTGTGGTGTTGCGGCCAGGTCACAAGAAAGCGAGTTGAAGAAAGGAGCTCAGGGGCACTGTAATTCACAAACCTGCAGAGTTATAAATGACAGCTATCGTCCAAAAATAGACTGAAGTAAGGCTGCCAAGAGGACTTGAAAGCGGGGCAGAATTGCAGGAAACCGATTTCAGGAGGTAGACTGGAATTGCATTGAAAGCATAGGAAAAGAGGCAGAACGTCCACAATGATGCACTTGGCCAAAAAGGGCGTATGCGTTTTTTCCTGAATATATTCAGGAAAAAACGCATACGCCCTTTTTGGCCAACCAAGCAAGCTTGCAAAGGAAATCTGCACTACAATGAAGTCTCACTTCCCCCCGGTCAAAAGGGCCATCTGAAAAAAGTGTAAAATCCGGAAAGGCAACAGGCCATTGAGAACTGGGAGCCTTGTTATGCTGATGGGCGGGATGTAAATTGCCAACAGACACTTGGGAGAAGTGTATGGTGTTTCCTGAAACATCTAAAAAACAAAGCAACAGAACCTAGGGCACTTCCACTTATGGTCCTATAGCTTAGGGAAATTAAAATCAAAAAGACACAGCCACCCCAAAGTTTGGAATGGCTCTGTTTACAAGAACCTCGTTTACAGTACAAGTTCAACATCGCAGAAAGTGAAAAATGGATAAAGAACTTGTGGTACTTACGTACAATGCAGTATCACTCAGCAATGAAATCTATGTCATCAGGCCCGTAGCAGCATAATGAGTAGATTCAGGTACGATGATTCTAACTGAAATAAGTCACACAGAAAAAGAAACATCATAAGATATCACTAATACACGGAATGTAAACTTGGCTACACAGGAACTGAATTCCAAAACAGAACAGGTTCTCAAATTTAGAAAACCAACTTATGCTTGCTTAAGGGGAAAGGTGAGTTGGGTTGCTGCATAAAACCAGAGATTGAAATGAGCACAGATAAAGTTCCTTAAGCCAAATATGGAATAGACAAGAGCTACTCCTTGCTCAACGAAATGGACTCAACACCGCATATTAAACGCCTAAGAATGTACCTGACTAGTAAGTATCTTAAAACCTATGGATTGCTATGTCTCCGAAAGAGAATCAAGCATGTGTACAGGGGCATAAACGCAGCAGTGATAGGATTGGAGAGGTTCGGTGAGCAAATGAAGACCCTTTGAAGTCATATTGCATGGTACCCATTCCACGGGTTTCAACTACCCAGGTTTAAGGTATTCTTCCTTCAGCTAAAACATGCATGTGGAACCTAGAGTATGATCAACCATGTGATCGGGAGACGTGTTCAAATATGTCTCAGTTTTCGTACCCTGGTACTCGGGTGCAACATTCCAGACGCTTTACTAACACTCTCACGACTTGGAGAGTCAGTCCCTTTAACCTCCTGTTTGGCCCAGTTTGCAATTTCTGCGGAAGATGAACAGGAATAGCGAGAACCAATGAGAGGCTAGCTGGAGGTGTCTGGACGGGCAAATTTAACTCTCATTTCCCACCAGGAAGAGGAATTAACCAAAGGCTCAGCGTGCCGTGCCGGAACCAGATTAGGGCCTGAAGCCATCCTGCGGTGTTGCGGCCAGCTCAAAAGAAAGCGAGTTGAAGAAAGGAGCTCAGGGGCACTGTAATTCACAAACCTGCAGAGTTATAAATGACAGCTATCGTCCAAAAATAGACTGAAGTAAGGCTGCCAAGAGGACTTGAAAGCGGGGCAGAATTGCAGGAAACCGATTTCAGGAGGTAGACTGGAATTGCATTGAAAGCATAGGAAAAGAGGCAGAACGTCCACAATGATGCACTTGGCCAAAAAGGGCGTATGCATGTTTTCCTGAATATATTCAGGAAAAAACGCATACGCCCTTTTTGGCCAACCAAGCAAGCTTGCAAAGGAAATCTGCACTACAATGAAGTCTCACTTCCCCCCGGTCAAAAGGGCCATCTGAAAAAAGTGTAAAATCCAGAAAGGCAGGACAGGCCATGGAGAACTGGGAGCCTTGTTATGCTGATGGGCGGGATGTAAATTGCCAACAGACACTCGGGAGAAGTGTATGGTGTTTCCTGAAACATCTAAAAAACAAAGCAACAGAGCCTAGGGCACTGCCACTTATGGTCCTATAGCTTAGGGAAATTAAAATCAAAAAGACACAGCCACCCCAAAGTTTGGGACGCCTCTGTTTACAAGAACCTCGTTTACAGTACAAGTTCAACATCGCAGAAAGTGAAAAATGGATAAAGAAGTTGTGGTATTTACTTACAAAGCAATATCACTCAGCAATGAAATCTATGTCATCAGGCCCTTAGCATCACAATGAGTGGATTCAGGTATGATGATTCTAACTGAAATAAGTCACACAGAAAAAGAAACATCATAAGATATCAGTAATACACGGAATGTAAACTTGGCTACACAGGAACTGAATTACAGAACAGAACATGGTCTCAAATTTAGAAAAACAACTTATGCTTGCTTAAGGGTAAAGGTGAGTTGGGGTGCTGCATAAAACCAGAGATTGAAATGAGCACAGATAAAGTTCCTTAAGTCAAATATGGAATAGACAAGAGCTACTCCTTGCTCAACGAAATGGACTCAACACCGCATATTAAACGCCTAAGAATGTACCTGACTAGTAAGTATCGGAAAACCTATGGATTGCTATGTCTCCGAAAGAGAATCAAGCATGTGTATAGGGGCATAAACGCAGCAGTGATAGGATTGGAGAGGTTCGGTGAGCAAATGAAGACCCTTTGAAGTCATATTGCATGGTACCCATTACACGGGTCTCAACTCTCCAGGTTTAAGGTATTCTTCCTTCAGCTAAAACATGCATGTGGAACCCAAGTATGATCAACCATGTGAACGGGAGACGTGTTCAAATATGTCTCAGTTTTCCTCCCCTGGTACTCGGGTGCAACATTCCAGACGCTTTACTAACACTCTCCCCACTTGGAGAGTCAGCGCCTTTAACCTCCTGTTTGGCCCAGTTTGCAATTTCTGCGGAAGATGAACAGGAATAGCGAGAACCAATGAGAGGCTAGCTGGAGGTGTCTGGACGGGCAAATTTAACTCTCATTTCCCACCAGGAAGAGGAAATAACCAAAGGCTCAGCGTGCCGTACCGGAACCAGATTAGGGCCTGAAGCCATCCTGCGGTGTTGCGGCCAGCTCAAAGAAAGCGAGTTGAAGAAAGGAGCTCAGGGGCACTGTAATTCACAAACCTGCAGAGTTATAAATGACAGCTATCGTCCAAAAATAGACTGAAGTAAGGCTGCCAAGAGGACTTGAAAGCGGGGCAGAATTGCAGGAAACCGATTTCAGGAGGTAGACTGGAATTGCATTGAAAGCATAGGAAAAGAGGCAGAACGTCCACAATGATGCACTTGGCCAAAAAGGGCGTATGCGTTTTTTCCTGAATATATTCAGGAAAAAACGCATACGCCCTTTTTGGCCAACCAAGCAAGCTTGCAAAGGAAATCTGCACTACAATGAAGTCTCACTTCCCCCCGGTCAAAAGGGCCATCTGAAAAAAGTGTAAAATCCAGAAAGGCAGGACAGGCCATGGAGAACTGGGAGCCTTGTTATGCTGATGGGCGGGATGTAAATTGCCAACAACCACTCGGGAGAAGTTTATGGTGTTTCCTGAAACATCTAAAAAACAAAGCAACAGAACCTAGGGCACTTCCACTTATGGTCCTATAGCTTAGGGAAATTAAAATCAAAAAGACACAGCCACCGCAAAGTTTGGAACGGCTCTGTTTACAAGAACGTCGTTTACAGTACAAGTTCAACATTGCAGAAAGTGAAAAATGGATAAAGAACTTGTGGTATTTACTTACAAAGCAATATCACTCAGCAATGAAATCTGTGTCATCAGGCCCTTAGCAGCACAATGAGTGGATTCAGGTATGATGATTCTAACTGAAATAAGTCACACAGAAAAAGAAACATCATAAGATATCAGTAATACACGGAATGTAAACTTGGCTACACAGGAACTGAATTACAGAACAGAACAGGGTCTCAAATTTAGAAAACCAACTTATGCTTGCTTAAGGGTAAAGGTGAGTTGGGGTGCTGCATAAAACCAGAGATTGAAATGAGCACAGATAAAGTTCCTTAAGTCAAATATGGAATAGACAAGAGCTACTCCTTGCTCAACGAAATGGACTCAACACCGCATATTAAACGCCTAACAATGTACCTGACTAGTAAGTATCGTAAAACCTATGGATTGCTATGTCTCTGAAAGAGAATCAAGCATGTGTACAGGGGCATAAACGCAGCAGTGATAGGATTGGAGAGGTTCGGTGAGCAAATGAAGACCCTTTGAAGTCATATTGCATGGTACCCATTACACGGGTCTCAACTCTCCAGGTTTAAGGTATTCTTCCTTCAGCTAAAACATGCATGTGGAACCTAGAGTATGATCAACCATGTGAACGGGAGACGTGTTCAAATATGTCTCAGTTTTCCTCCCCTGGTACTCGGGTGCAACATTCCAGACGCTTTACTAACACTCTCCCCACTTGGAGAGTCAGCGCCTTTAACCTCCTGTTTGGCCCAGTTTGCAATTTCTGCGGAAGATGAACAGGAATAGCGAGAACCAATGAGAGGCTAGCTGGAGGTGTCTGGACGGGCAAATTTAACTCTCATTTCCCACCAGGAAGAGGAAATAACCAAAGGCTCAGCGTGCCGTACCGGAACCAGATTAGGGCCTGAAGCCATCCTGGGGTGTTGCGGCCAGCCCAAAAGAAAGCGAGTTGAAGAAAGGAGCTCAGGGGCACTGTAATTCACAAACCTGCAGAGTTATAAATGACAGCTATCGTCCAAAAATAGACTGAAGAAAGGCTGCCAAGAGGACTTGAAAGCGGGGCAGCATTGCAGGAATCCGATTTCAGGAGGTAGACTGGAATTGCATTGAAAGCATAGGAAAAGAGGCAGAACGTCCACAATGATGCACTTGGCCAAAAAGGGCGTATGCGTTTTTTCCTGAATATATTCAGGAAAAAACGCATACGCCCTTTTTGGCCAACCAAGCAAGCTTGCAAAGGAAATCTGCACTACAATGAAGTCTCACTTCCCCCCGGTCAAAAGGGCCATCTGAAAAAAGTGTAAAATCCAGAAAGGCAGGACAGGCCATGGAGAACTGGGAGCCTTGTTATGCTGATGGGCGGGATGTAAATTGCAAACAGACACTTGGAAGAAGTGTATGGTGTTTCCTGAAACATCTAAAAAACAAAGCAACAGAACCTAGGGCACTTCCACTTATGGTCCTATAGCTTAGGGAGATTAAAATCAAAAAGACACAGCCACCCCAAAGTTTGGGACGCCTCTGTTTACAAGAACCTCGTTTACAGTACAAGTTCAACATCGCAGAAAGTGAAAAATGGATAAAGAAGTTGTGGTATTCACTTACAAAGCAATATCACTCAGCAATGAAAACTATGTCATCAGGCCCTTAGCAGCACAATGAGTGGATTCAGGTATGATGATTCTAACTGAAGTAAGTCACACAGAAAAAGAAACATCATAAGATATCAGTAATACACGGAATGGAAACTTGGCTACACAGGAACTGAATTACAGAACAGAACAGGGTCTCAAATTTAGAAAGACAACTTATGCTTGCTTAAGGGTAAATGTGAGTTGGGGTGCTGCATAAAACCAGAGATTGAAATGAGCACAGATAAAGTTCCTTAAGCCAAATATGGAATAGACAAGAGCTACTCCTTGCTCAACGAAATGGACTCAACACCGCATATTAAACGCCTAAGAATGTACCTGACTTGTAAGTATCTTAAAACCTATGGATTGCTATGTCTCCGAAAGAGAATCAAGCATGTGTACAGGGGCATAAACGCTGCAGTGATAGGAATGGAGAGGTTCGGTGAGCAAATGAAGACCCTTTGAAGTCATATTGCATGGTACCCATTCCACGGCTTTCAACTACCCAGGTTTAAGGTATTCTTCCTTCAGCTAAAACAGGCATGTGGAACCTAGAGTATGATCAACCATGTGATCGGGAGACGTGTTCAAATATGTCTCAGTTTTCCTCCCCTGGTACTCGGGTGCAACATTCCAGACGCTTTACTAACACTCTCCCCACTTGGAGAGTCAGTCCCTTTAACCTCCTGTTTTGCCCAGTTTGCAATTTCTGCGGAAGATGAACAGGAACAGCGAGAACCAATGAGAGGCTAGCTGGAGGTGTCTGGACGGGCAAATTTAACTCTCATTTCCCACCAGGAAGAGGAATTAACCAAAGGCTCAGCATGCCGGGCCGGAACCAGATTAGGGTCTGAAGCCATCCTGCGGTGTTGCGGCCAGGTCACAAGAAAGCGAGTTGAAGAAAGGAGCTCAGGGGCACTGTAATTCACAAACCTGCAGAGTTATAAATGACAGCTATCGTCCAAAAATACACTGAAGTAAGGCTGCCAAGAGGACTTGAAAGCGGGGCAGAATTGCAGGAAACCGATTTCAGGAGGTAGACTGGAATTGCATTGAAAGCATAGGAAAAGAGGCAGAACGTCCACAATGATGCACTTGGCCAAAAAGGGCATATGCGTTTTTTCCTGAATATATTCAGGAAAAAACGCATACGCCCTTTTTGGCCAACCAAGCAAGCTTGCAAAGGAAATCTGCACTACAATGAAGTCTCACTTCCCCCCGGTCAAAAGGGCCATCTGAAAAAAGTGTAAAATCCAGAAAGGCAGGACAGGCCATGGAGAACTGGGAGCCTTGTTATGCTGATGGGCGGGATGTAAATTGCCAACAGACACTCGGGAGAAGTGTATGGTGTTTCCTGAAACATCTAAAAAACAAAGCGACAGAGCCTAGGGCACTGCCACTTATGGTCCTATAGCTTAGGGAAATTAAAATCAAAAAGACACAGCCACCCCAAAGTTTGGAACGGCTCTGTTTACAAGAACCTCGTTTACAGTACAAGTTCAACATCGCAGAAAGTGAAAAATGGATAAAGAAGTTGTGGTATTTACTTACAAAGCAATATCACTCAGCAATGAAATCTATGTCATCAGGCCCTTAGCATCACAATGAGTGGATTCAGGTATGATGATTCTAACTGAAATAAGTCACACAGAAAAAGAAACATCATAAGATATCAGTAATACACGGAATGTAAACTTGGCTACACAGGAACTGAATTACAGAACAGAACAGGGTCTCAAATTTAGAAAACCAACTTATGCTTGCTTAAGTGTAAAGGTGAGTTGGGGTGCTGCATAAAACCAGAGATTGAAATGAGCACAGATAAAGTTCCTTAAGTCAAATATGGAATAGACAAGAGCTACTCCTTGCTCAACGAAATGGACTCAACACCGCATATTAAACGCCTAAGAATGTACCTGACTAGTAAGTATCGGAAAACCTATGGATTGCTATGTCTCCGAAAGAGAATCAAGCATGTGTACAGGGGCATAAACGCAGCAGTGATAGGATTGGAGAGGTTCGGTGAGCAAATGAAGACCCTTTGAAGTCATATTGCATGGTACCCATTCCACGGGTTTCAACTACCCAGGTTTAAGGTATTCTTCCTTCAGCTAAAACATGCATGTGGAACCCAAGTATGATCAACCATGTGATCGGGAGACGTGTTCAAATATGTCTCAGTTTTCCTCCCCTGGTACTCGGGTGCAACATTCCAGACGCTTTACTAACACTCTCCCGACCTGGAGAGTCAGCGCCTTTAACCTCCTGTTTGGCCCAGTTTGCAATTTCTGCGGAAGATGAACAGGAATAGCGAGAACCAATGAGAGACTAGCTGGAGGTGTCTGGACGGGCAAATTTAACTCTCATTTCCCACCAGGAAGAGGAATTAACCAAAGGCTCAGCGTGCCGTGCCGGAACCAGATTAGGGCCTGAAGCCATGCTGCGGTGTTGCGGCCAGGTCACAAGAAAGCGAGTTGAAGAAAGGAGCTCAGGGGCACTGTAATTCACAAACCTGCAGAGTTATAAATGACAGCTATCGTCCAAAAATAGACTGAAGTAAGGCTGCCAAGAGGACTTGAAAGCGGGGCAGAATTGCAGGAAACCGATTTCAGGAGGTAGACTGGAATTGCATTGAAAGCATAGGAAAAGAGGCAGAACGTCCACAATGATGCACTTGGCCAAAAAGGGCGTATGCGTTTTTTCCTGAATATATTCAGGAAAAAACGCATACGCCCTTTTTGGCCAACCAAGCAAGCTTGCAAATGAAATCTGCACTACAATGAAGTCTCACTTCCCCCCGGTCAAAAGGGCCATCTGAAAAAAGTGTAAAATCCAGAAAGGCAACAGGCCATTGAGAACTGGGAGCCTTGTTATGCTGATGGGCGGGATGTAAATTGCCAAGAGACACTTGGGAGAAGTGTATGGTGTTTCCTGAAACATCTAAAAAACAAAGCAACAGAACCTAGGGCACTTCCACTTATGGTCCTATAGCTTAGGGAAATTAAAATCAAAAAGACACAGCCACCCCAAAGTTTGGAATGGCTCTGTTTACAAGAACCTCGTTTACAGTACAAGTTCAACATCGCAGAAAGTGAAAAATGGATAAAGAACTTGTGGTACTTACGTACAATGCAGTATCACTCAGCAATGAAATCTATGTCATCAGGCCCGTAGCAGCATAATGAGTAGATTCAGGTACGATGATTCTAACTGAAATAAGTCACACAGAAAAAGAAACATCATAAGATATCACTAATACACGGAATGTAAACTTGGCTACACAGGAACTGAATTCCAAAACAGAACAGGTTCTCAAATTTAGAAAACCAACTTATGCTTGCTTAAGGGGAAAGGTGAGTTGGGTTGCTGCATAAAACCAGAGATTGAAATGAGCACAGATAAAGTTCCTTAAGCCAAATATGGAATAGACAATAGCTACTCCTTGCTCAACGAAATGGACTCAACACCGCATATTAAACGCCTAAGAATGTACCTGACTAGTAAGTATCTTAAAACCTATGGATTGCTATGTCTCCGAAAGAGAATCAAGCATGTGTACAGGGGCATAAACGCAGCAGTGATAGGATTGGAGAGGTTCGGTGAGCAAATGAAGACCCTTTGAAGTCATATTGCATGGTACCCATTCCACGGGTTTCAACTACCCAGGTTTAAGGTATTCTTCCTTCAGCTAAAACATGCATGTGGAACCTAGAGTATGATCAACCATGTGATCGGGAGACGTGTTCAAATATGTCTCAGTTTTCGTACCCTGGTACTCGGGTGCAACATTCCAGATGCTTTACTAACACTCTCCCGACTTGGAGAGTCAGTCCCTTTAACCTCCTGTTTGGCCCAGTTTGCAATTTCTGCGGAAGATGAACAGGAATAGCGAGAACCAATGAGAGGCTAGCTGGAGGTGTCTGGACGGGCAAATTTAACTCTCATTTCCCACCAGGAAGAGGAATTAACCAAAGGCTCAGCGTGCCGTGCCGGAACCAGATTAGGGCCTGAAGCCATCCTGCGGTGTTGCGGCCAGCTCAAAAGAAAGCGAGTTGAAGAAAGGAGCTCAGGGGCACTGTAATTCACAAACCTGCAGAGTTATAAATGACAGCTATCGTCCAAAAATAGACTGAAGTAAGGCTGCCAAGAGGACTTGAAAGCGGGGCAGAATTGCAGGAAACCGATTTCAGGAGGTAGACTGGAATTGCATTGAAAGCATAGGAAAAGAGGCAGAACGTCCACAATGATGCAGTTGGCCAAAAAGGGCGTATGCATGTTTTCCTGAATATATTCAGGAAAAAACGCATACGCCCTTTTTGGCCAACCAAGCAAGCTTGCAAAGGAAATCTGCACTACAATGAAGTCTCACTTCCCCCCGGTCAAAAGGGCCATCTGAAAAAAGTGTAAAATCCAGAAAGGCAGGACAGGCCATGGAGAACTGGGAGCCTTGTTATGCTGATGGGCGGGATGTAAATTGCCAACAGAAACTCGGGAGAAGTGTATGGTGTTTCCTGAAACATCTAAAAAACAAAGCAACAGAGCCTAGGGCACTGCCACTTATGGTCCTATAGCTTAGGGAAATTAAAATCAAAAAGACACAGCCACCCCAAAGTTTGGGACGCCTCTGTTTACAAGAACCTCGTTTACAGTACAAGTTCAACATCGCAGAAAGTGAAAAATGGATAAAGAAGTTGTGGTATTTACTTACAAAGCAATATCACTCAGCAATGAAATCTGTGTCATCAGGCCCTTAGCAGCACAATGAGTGGATTCAGGTATGATGATTCTAACTGAAATAAGTCACACAGAAAAAGAAACATCATAAGATATCAGTAATACACGGAATGGAAACTTGGCTACACAGGAACTGAATTACAGAACAGAACAGGGTCTCAAATTTAGAAAACCAACTTATGCTTGCTTAAGGGGAAAGGTGAGTTGGGGTGCTGCATAAAACCAGAGATTGAAATGAGCACAGATAAAGTTCCTTAAGTCAAATATGGAATAGACAAGAGCTACTCCTTGCTCAACGAAATGGACTCAACACCCCATATTAAACGCCTAAGAATGTTCCTGACTAGTAAGTATCTTAAAACCTATGGATTGCTATGTCTCCGAAAGAGAATCAAGTATGTGTACAGGGGCATAAACGCAGCAGTGATAGGATTGGAGAGGTTCGGTGAGCAAATGAAGACCCTTTGAAGTCATATTGCATGGTACCCATTCCACGGGTTTCAACTACCCAGGTTTAAGGTATTCTTCCTTCAGCTAAAACATGCATGTGGAACCTAGAGTATGATCAACCATGTGATCGGGAGACGTGTTCAAATATGTCTCAGTTTTCGTACCCTGGTACTCGGGTGCAACATTCCAGACGCTTTACTAACACTCTCCCGACTTGGAGAGTCAGTCCCTTTAACCTCCTGTTTGGCCCAGTTTGCAATTTCTGCGGAAGATGAACAGGAATAGCGAGAACCAATGAGAGGCTAGCTGGAGGTGTCTGGACGGGCAAATTTAACTCTCATTTCCCACCAGGAAAATGAAATAACCAAAGGCTCAGCGTGCCGTGCCGGAACCAGATTAGGGCCTGAAGCCATCCTGCGGTGTTGCGGCCAGCACAAAAGAAAGCGAGTTGAAGAAAGGAGCTCAGGGGCACTGTAATTCACAAACCTGCAGAGTTATAAATGACAGCTATCGTCCAAAAATAGACTGAAGTAAGGCTGCCAAGAGGACTTCAAAGCGGGGCAGAATTGCAGGAAACCGATTTCAGGAGGTAGACTGGAATTGCATTGAAAGCATAGGAAAAGAGGCAGAACGTCCACAATGATGCACTTGGCCAAAAAGGGCGTATGCGTTTTTTCCTGAATATATTCAGGAAAAAACGCATACGCCCTTTTTGGCCAACCAAGCAAGCTTGCAAAGGAAATCTGCACTACAATGAAGTCTCACTTCCCCCCGGTCAAAAGGGCCATCTGAAAAAAGTGTAAAATCCAGAAAGGCAGGACAGGCCATGGAGAACTGGGAGCCTTGTTATGCTGATGGGCGGGATGTAAATTGCCAACAGACACTCGGGAGAAGTGTATGGTGTTTCCTGAAACATCTAAAAAACAAAGCAACAGAGCCTAGGGCACTGCCACTTATGGTCCTATAGCTTAGGGAAATTAAAATCAAAAAGACACAGCCACCCCAAAGTTTGGGACGCCTCTGTTTACAAGAACCTCGTTTACAGTACAAGTTCAACATCGCAGAAAGTGAAAAATGGATAAAGAAGTTGTGGTATTTACTTACAAAGCAATATCACTCAGCAATGAAATCTGTGTCATCAGGCCCTTAGCAGCACAATGAGTGGATTCAGGTATGATGATTCTAACTGAAGTAAGTCACACAGAAAAAGAAACATCATAAGATATCAGTAATACACGGAATGTAAACTTGGCTACAAAGGAACTGAATTACAGAACAGAACAGGGTCTCAAATTTAGAAAAACAACTTATGCTTGCTTAAGGGGAAAGGTGAGTTGGGGTGCTGCATAAAACCAGAGATTGAAATGAGCACAGATAAAGTTCCTTAAGTCAAATATGGAATAGACAAGAGCTACTCCTTGCTCAACGAAATGGACTCAACACCGCATATTAAACGCCTAAGAATGTACCTGACTAGTAAGTATCTTAAAACCTATGGATTGCTATGTCTCCGAAAGAGAATCAAGCATGTGTACAGGGGCATAAACGCAGCAGTGATAGGATTGGAGAGGTTCGGTGAGCAAATGAAGACCCTTTGAAGTCATATTGCATGGTACCCATTCCACGGGTCTCAACTCTCCAGGTTTAAGGTATTCTTCCTTCAGCTAAAACATGCATGTGGAACCCAAGTATGATCAACCATGTGAACGGGAGACGTGTTCAAATATGTCTCAGTTTTCCTCCCCTGGTACTCGGGTGCAACATTCCAGACGCTTTACTAACACTCTCCCCACTTGGAGAGTCAGCGCCTTTAACCTCCTGTTTGGCCCAGTTTGCAATTTCTGTGGAAGATGAACAGGAATAGCGAGAACCAATGAGAGGCTAGCTGGAGGTGTCTGGACGGGCAAATTTAACTCTCATTTCCCACCAGGAAGAGGAAATAACCAAAGGCTCAGCGTGCCGTACCGGAACCAGATTAGGGCCTGAAGCCATCCTGGGGTGTTGCGGCCAGCCCAAAAGAAAGCGAGTTGAAGAAAGGAGCTCAGGGGCACTGTAATTCACAAACCTGCAGAGTTATAAATGACAGCTATCGTCCAAAAATAGACTGAAGTAAGGCTGCCAAGAGGACTTGAAAGCGGGGCAGAATTGCAGGAATCCGATTTCAGGAGGTAGACTGGAATTGCATTGAAAGCATAGGAAAAGAGGCAGAACGTCCACAATGATGCACTTGGCCAAAAAGGGCGTATGCGTTTTTTCCTGAATATATTCAGGAAAAAACGCATACGCCCTTTTTGGCCAACCAAGCAAGCTTGCAAAGGAAATCTGCACTACAATGAAGTCTCACTTCCCCCCGGTCAAAAGGGCCATCTGAAAAAAGTGTAAAATCCAGAAAGGCAGGACAGGCCATTGAGAACTGGGAGCCTTGTTATGCTGATGGGCGGGATGTAAATTGCAAACAGACACTTGGAAGAAGTGTATGGTGTTTCCTGAAACATCTAAAAAACAAAGCAACAGAACCTAGGGCACTTCCACTTATGGTCCTATAGCTTAGGGAGATTAAAATCAAAAAGACACAGCCACCCCAAAGTTTGGGACGCCTCTGTTTACAAGAACCTCGTTTACAGTACAAGTTCAACATCGCAGAAAGTGAAAAATGGATAAAGAAGTTGTGGTATTCACTTACAAAGCAATATCACTCAGCAATGAAAACTATGTCATCAGGCCCTTAGCAGCACAATGAGTGGATTCAGGTATGATGATTCTAACTGAAGTAAGTCACACAGAAAAAGAAACATCATAAGATATCAGTAATACACGGAATGGAAACTTGGCTACACAGGAACTGAATTACAGAACAGAACAGGGTCTAAAATTTAGAAAGACAACTTATGCTTGCTTAAGGGTAAAGGTGAGTTGGGGTGCTGCATAAAACCAGAGCTTGAAATGAGCACAGATAAAGTTCCTTAAGCCAAATATGGAATAGACAAGAGCTACTCCTTGCTCAACGAAATGGACTCAACACCGCATATTAAACGCCTAAGAATGTACCTGACTTGTAAGTATCTTAAAACCTATGGATTGCTATGTCTCCGAAAGAGAATCAAGCATGTGTACAGGGGCATAAACGCTGCAGTGATAGGAATGGAGAGGTTCGGTGAGCAAATGAAGACCCTTTGAAGTCATATTGCATGGTACCCATTCCACGGCTTTCAACTACCCAGGTTTAAGGTATTCTTCCTTCAGCTAAAACAGGCATGTGGAACCTAGAGTATGATCAACCATGTGATCGGGAGACGTGTTCAAATATGTCTCAGTTTTCCTCCCCTGGTACTCGGGTGCAACATTCCAGACGCTTTACTAACACTCTCCCCACTTGGAGAGTCAGTCCCTTTAACCTCCTGTTTTGCCCAGTTTGCAATTTCTGCGGAAGATGAACAGGAACAGCGAGAACCAATGAGAGGCTAGCTGGAGGTGTCTGGACGGGCAAATTTAACTCTCATTTCCCACCAGGAAGAGGAATTAACCAAAGGCTCAGCATGCCGGGCCGGAACCAGATTAGGGTCTGAAGCCATCCTCCGGTGTTGCGGCCAGGTCACAAGAAAGCGAGTTGAAGAAAGGAGCTCAGGGGCACTGTAATTCACAAACCTGCAGAGTTATAAATGACAGCTATCGTCCAAAAATACACTGAAGTAAGGCTGCCAAGAGGACTTGAAAGCGGGGCAGAATTGCAGGAAACCGATTTCAGGAGGTAGACTGGAATTGCATTGAAAGCATAGGAAAAGAGGCAGAACGTCCACAATGATGCACTTGGCCAAAAAGGGCATATGCGTTTTTTCCTGAATATATTCAGGAAAAAACGCATACGCCCTTTTTGGCCAACCAAGCAAGCTTGCAAAGGAAATCTGCACTACAATGAAGTCTCACTTCCCCCCGGTCAAAAGGGCCATCTGAAAAAAGTGTAAAATCCAGAAAGGCAGGACAGGCCATGGAGAACTGGGAGCCTTGTTATGCTGATGGGCGGGATGTAAATTGCCAACAGAAACTCGGGAGAAGTGTATGGTGTTTCCTGAAACATCTAAAAAACAAAGCAACAGAGCCTAGGGCACTGCCACTTATGGTCCTATAGCTTAGGGAAATTAAAATCAAAAAGACACAGCCACCCCAAAGTTTGGGACGCCTCTGTTTACAAGAACCTCGTTTACAGTACAAGTTCAACATCGCAGAAAGTGAAAAATGGATAAAGAAGTTGTGGTATTTACTTACAAAGCAATATCACTCAGCAATGAAATCTGTGTCATCAGGCCCTTAGCAGCACAATGAGTGGATTCAGGTATGATGATTCTAACTGAAATAAGTCACACAGAAAAAGAAACATCATAAGATATCAGTAATACACGGAATGGAAACTTGGCTACACAGGAACTGAATTACAGAACAGAACAGGGTCTCAAATTTAGAAAACCAACTTATGCTTGATTAAGGGGAAAGGTGAGTTGGGGTGCTGCATAAAACCAGAGATTGAAATGAGCACAGATAAAGTTCCTTAAGTCAAATATGGAATAGACAAGAGCTACTCCTTGCTCAACGAAATGGACTCAACACCCCATATTAAACGCCTAAGAATGTTCCTGACTAGTAAGTATCTTAAAACCTATGGATTGCTATGTCTCCGAAAGAGAATCAAGTATGTGTACAGGGGCATAAACGCAGCAGTGATAGGATTGGAGAGGTTCGGTGAGCAAATGAAGACCCTTTGAAGTCATATTGCATGGTACCCATTCCACGGGTTTCAACTACCCAGGTTTAAGGTATTCTTCCTTCAGCTAAAACATGCATGTGGAACCTAGAGTATGATCAACCATGTGATCGGGAGACGTGTTCAAATATGTCTCAGTTTTCGTACCCTGGTACTCGGGTGCAACATTCCAGACACTTTACTAACACTCTCCCGACTTGGAGAGTCAGTCCCTTTAACCTCCTGTTTGGCCCAGTTTGCAATTTCTGCGGAAGATGAACAGGAATAGCGAGAACCAATGAGAGGCTAGCTGGAGGTGTCTGGACGGGCAAATTTAACTCTCATTTCCCACCAGGAAGAGGAATTAACCAAAGGCTCAGCGTGCCGTGCCGGAACCAGATTAGGGCCTGAAGCCATCCTGCGGTGTTGCGGCCAGGTCACAAGAAAGCAAGTTGAAGAAAGGAGCTCAGGGGCACTGTAATTCACAAACCTGCAGAGTTATAAATGACAGCTATCATCCAAAATAGACTGAAGTAAGGCTGCCAAGAGGACTTGAAAGCGGGGCAGAATTGCAGGAAACCGATTTCAGGAGGTAGACTGGAATTGCATTGAAAGCATAGGAAAAGAGGCAGAACGTCCACAATGATGCACTTGGCCAAAAAGGGCGTATGCGTTTTTTCCTGAATATATTCAGGAAAAAACGCATACGCCCTTTTTGGCCAACCAAGCAAGCTTGCAAAGGAAATCTGCACTACAATGAAGTCTCACTTCCCCCCGGTCAAAAGGGCCATCTGAAAAAAGTGTAAAATCCAGAAAGGCAGGACAGGCCATGGAGAACTGGGAGCCTTGTTATGCTGATGGGCGGGATGTAAATTGCCAACAACCACTCGGGAGAAGTGTATGGTGTTTCCTGAAACATCTAAAAAACAAAGCAACAGAACCTAGGGCACTTCCACTTATGGTCCTATAGCTTAGGGAAATTAAAATCAAAAAGAGACAGCCACCCCAAAGTTTGGAACGGCTCTGTTTACAAGAACCTCGTTTACAGTACAAGTTCAACATCGCAGAAAGTGAAAAATGGATAAAGAAGTTGTGGTATTTACTTACAAAGCAATATCACTCAGCAATGAAATCTGTGTCATCAGGCCCTTAGCAGCACAATGAGTGGATTCAGGTATGATGATTCTAACTGAAGTAAGTCACACAGAAAAAGAAACATCATAAGATATCAGTAATACACGGAATGTAAACTTGGCTACACAGGAACTGAATTACAGAACAGAACAGGGTCTCAAATTTAGAAAACCAACTTATTCTTGCTTAAGGGGAAAGGTGAGTTGGGGTGCTGCATAAAACCAGAGATTGCAATGAGCACAGATAAAGTTCCTTAAGCCAAATATGGAATAGACAAGAGCTACTCCTTGCTCAACGAAATGGACTCAACACCCCATATTAAACGCCTAAGAATGTACCCGACTAGTAAGTATCTTAAAACCTATGGATTGCTATGTCTCCGAAAGAGAATCAAGCATGTGTACAGGGGCATAAACGCAGCAGTGATAGGATTGGAGAGGTTCGGTGAGCAAATGAAGACCCTTTGAAGTCATATTGCATGGTACCCATTCCACGGGTTTCAACTACCCAGGTTTAAGGTATTCTTCCTTCAGCTAAAACATGCATGTGGAACCTAGAGTATGATCAACCATGTGATCGGGAGACGTGTTCAAATATGTCTCAGTTTTCATACCCTGGTACTCGGGTGAAACATTCCAGACGCTTTACTAACACTCTCCCGACTTGGAGATTCAGCGCCTTTAACCTCCTGTTTGGCCCAGTTTGCATTTTCTGCGGAAGATGAACAGGAATAGCGAGAACCAATGAGAGACTAGCTGGAGGTGTCTGGACGGGCAAATTTAACTCTCATTTCCCACCAGGAAGAGGAATTAACGAAAGGCTCAGCGTGCCGTGCCGGAACCAGATTAGGGCCTGAAGCCATCCTGCGGTGTTGCGGCCAGCACAAAAGAAAGCGAGTTGAAGAAAGGAGCTCAGGGGCACTGTAATTCACAAACCTGCAGAGTTATAAATGACAGCTATCGTCCAAAAATAGACTGAAGTAAGGCTGCCAAGAGGACTTCAAAGCGGGGCAGAATTGCAGGAAACCGATTTCAGGAGGTAGACTGGAATTGCATTGAAAGCATAGGAAAAGAGGCAGAACGTCCACAATGATGCACTTGGCCAAAAAGGGCGTATGCGTTTTTTCCTGAATATATTCAGGAAAAAACGCATACGCCCTTTTTGGCCAACCAAGCAAGCTTGCAAAGGAAATCTGCACTACAATGAAGTCTCACTTCCCCCCGGTCAAAAGGGCCATCTGAAAAAAGTGTAAAATCCAGAAAGGCAGGACAGGCCATGGAGAACTGGGAGCCTTGTTATGCTGATGGGCGGGATGTAAATTGCCAACAGACACTCGGGAGAAGTGTATGGTGTTTCCTGAAACATCTAAAAAACAAAGCAACAGAGCCTAGGGCACTGCCACTTATGGTCCTATAGCTTAGGGAAATTAAAATCAAAAAGACACAGCCACCCCAAAGTTTGGGACGCCTCTGTTTACAAGAACCTCGTTTACAGTACAAGTTCAACATCGCAGAAAGTGAAAAATGGATAAAGAAGTTGTGGTATTTACTTACAAAGCAATATCACTCAGCAATGAAATCTGTGTCATCAGGCCCTTAGCAGCACAATGAGTGGATTCAGGTATGATGATTCTAACTGAAGTAAGTCACACAGAAAAAGAAACATCATAAGATATCAGTAATACACGGAATGTAAACTTGGCTACACAGGAACTGAATTACAGAACAGAACAGGGTCTCAAATTTAGAAAAACAACTTATGCTTGCTTAAGGGGAAAGGTGAGTTGGGGTGCTGCATAAAACCAGAGATTGAAATGAGCACAGATAAAGTTCCTTAAGTCAAATATGGAATAGACAAGAGCTACTCCTTGCTCAACGAAATGGACTCAACACCGCATATTAAACGCCTAAGAATGTACCTGACTAGTAAGTATCTTAAAACCTATGGATTGCTATGTCTCCGAAAGAGAATCAAGCATGTGTACAGGGGCATAAACGCAGCAGTGATAGGATTGGAGAGGTTCGGTGAGCAAATGAAGACCCTTTGAAGTCATATTGCATGGTACCCATTCCACGGGTCTCAACTCTCCAGGTTTAAGGTATTCTTCCTTCAGCTAAAACATGCATGTGGAACCCAAGTATGATCAACCATGTGAACGGGAGACGTGTTCAAATATGTCTCAGTTTTCCTCCCCTGGTACTCGGGTGCAACATTCCAGACGCTTTACTAACACTCTCCCCACTTGGAGAGTCAGTCCCTTTAACCTCCTGTTTGGCCCAGTTTGCAATTTCTGCGGAAGATGAACAGGAATAGCGAGAACCAATGAGAGACTAGCTGGAGGTGTCTGGACGGGCAAATTTAACTCTCATTTCCCACCAGGAAGAGGAAATAACCAAAGGCTCAGCGTGCCGTGCCGGAACCAGATTAGGGCCTGAAGCCATGCTGCGGTGTTGCGGCCAGGTCACAAGAAAGCGAGTTGAAGAAAGGAGCTCAGGGGCACTGTAATTCACAAACCTGCAGAGTTATAAATGACAGCTATCGTCCAAAAATAGACTGAAGTAAGGCTGCCAAGAGGACTTGAAAGCGGGGCAGAATTGCAGGAAACCGATTTCAGGAGGTAGACTGGAATTGCATTGAAAGCATAGGAAAAGAGGCAGAACGTCCACAATGATGCACTTGGCCAAAAAGGGCGTATGCGTTTTTTCCTGAATATATTCAGGAAAAAACGCATACGCCCTTTTTGGCCAACCAAGCAAGCTTGCAAAGGAAATCTGCACTACAATGAAGTCTCACTTCCCCCCGGTCAAAAGGGCCATCTGAAAAAAGTGTAAAATCCAGAAAGGCAGGACAGGCCATGGAGAACTGGGAGCCTTGTTATGCTGATGGGCGGGATGTAAATTGCCAACAACCACTCGGGAGAAGTGTATGGTGTTTCCTGAAACATCTAAAAAACAAAGCAACAGAACCTAGGGCACTTCCACTTATGGTCCTATAGCTTAGGGAAATTAAAATCAAAAAGAGACAGCCACCCCAAAGTTTGGAACGGCTCTGTTTACAAGAACCTCGTTTACAGTACAAGTTCAACATCGCAGAAAGTGAAAAATGGATAAAGAAGTTGTGGTATTTACTTACAAAGCAATATCACTCAGCAATGAAATCTGTGTCATCAGGCCCTTAGCAGCACAATGAGTGGATTCAGGTATGATGATTCTAACTGAAGTAAGTCACACAGAAAAAGAAACATCATAAGATATCAGTAATACACGGAATGTAAACTTGGCTACACAGGAACTGAATTACAGAACAGAACAGGGTCTCAAATTTAGAAAACCAACTTATTCTTGCTTAAGGGGAAAGGTGAGTTGGGGTGTTGCATAAAACCAGAGATTGCAATGAGCACAGATAAAGTTCCTTAAGCCAAATATGGAATAGACAAGAGCTACTCCTTGCTCAACGAAATGGACTCAACACCCCATATTAAACGCCTAAGAATGTACCCGACTAGTAAGTATCTTAAAACCTATGGATTGCTATGTCTCCGAAAGAGAATCAAGCATGTGTACAGGGGCATAAACGCAGCAGTGATAGGATTGGAGAGGTTCGGTGAGCAAATGAAGACCCTTTGAAGTCATATTGCATGGTACCCATTCCACGGGTTTCAACTACCCAGGTTTAAGGTATTCTTCCTTCAGCTAAAACATGCATGTGGAACCTAGAGTATGATCAACCATGTGATCGGGAGACGTGTTCAAATATGTCTCAGTTTTCATACCCTGGTACTCGGGTGCAACATTCCAGACGCTTTACTAACACTCTCCCGACTTGGAGATTCAGCGCCTTTAACCTCCTGTTTGGCCCAGTTTGCATTTTCTGCGGAAGATGAACAGGAATAGCGAGAACCAATGAGAGACTAGCTGGAGGTGTCTGGACGGGCAAATTTAACTCTCATTTCCCACCAGGAAGAGGAATTAACGAAAGGCTCAGCGTGCCGTGCCGGAACCAGATTAGGGCCTGAAGCCATCCTGCGGTGTTGCGGCCAGCACAAAAGAAAGCGAGTTGAAGAAAGGAGCTCAGGGGCACTGTAATTCACAAACCTGCAGAGTTATAAATGACAGCTATCGTCCAAAAATAGACTGAAGTAAGGCTGCCAAGAGGACTTGAAAGCGGGGCAGAATTGCAGGAAACCGATTTCAGGAGGTAGACTGGAATTGCATTGAAAGCATAGGAAAAGAGGCAGAACGTCCACAATGATGCACTTGGCCAAAAAGGGCGTATGCGTTTTTTCCTGAATATATTCAGGAAAAAACGCATACGCCCTTTTTGGCCAACCAAGCAAGCTTGCAAAGGAAATCTGCACTACAATGAAGTCTCACTTCCCCCCGGTCAAAAGGGCCATCTGAAAAAAGTGTAAAATCCAGAAAGGCAGGACAGACCATGGAGAACTGGGAGCCTTGTTATGCTGATGGGCGGGATGTAAATTGCCAACAGACACTCGGGAGAAGTGTATGGTGTTTCCTGAAACATCTAAAAAACAAAGCAACAGAGCCTAGGGCACTGCCACTTATGGTCCTATAGCTTAGGGAAATTAAAATCAAAAAGACACAGCCACCCCAAAGTTTGGCACGCCTCTGTTTACAAGAACCTCGTTTACAGTACAAGTTCAACATCGCAGAAAGTGAAAAATGGATAAAGAAGTTGTGGTATTTACTTACAAAGCAATATCACTCAGCAATGAAATCTGTGTCATCAGGCCCTTAGCAGCACAATGAGTGGATTCAGGTATGATGATTCTAACTGAAGTAAGTCACACAGAAAAAGAAACATCATAAGATATCAGTAATACACGGAATGTAAACTTGGCTACACAGGAACTGAATTACAGAACAGAACAGGGTCTCAAATTTAGAAAAACAACTTATGCTTGCTTAAGGGGAAAGGTGAGTTGGGGTGCTGCATAAAACCAGAGATTGAAATGAGCACAGATAAAGTTCCTTAAGTCAAATATGGAATAGACAAGAGCTACTCCTTGCTCAACGAAATGGACTCAACACCGCATATTAAACGCCTAAGAATGTACCTGACTAGTAAGTATCTTAAAACCTATGGATTGCTATGTCTCCGAAAGAGAATCAAGCATGTGTACAGGGGCATAAACGCAGCAGTGATAGGATTGGAGAGGTTCGGTGAGCAAATGAAGACCCTTTGAAGTCATATTGCATGGTACCCATTACACGGGTCTCAACTCTCCAGGTTTAAGGTATTCTTCCTTCAGCTAAAACATGCATGTGGAACCCAAGTATGATCAACCATGTGAACGGGAGACGTGTTCAAATATGTCTCAGTTTTCCTCCCCTGGTACTCGGGTGCAACATTCCAGACGCTTTACTAACACTCTCCCCACTTGGAGAGTCAGCGCCTTTAACCTCCTGTTTGGCCCAGTTTGCAATTTCTGCGGAAGATGAACAGGAATAGCGAGAACCAATGAGAGACTAGCTGGAGGTGTCTGGACGGGCAAATTTAACTCTCATTTCCCACCAGGAAAAGGAAATAACCAAAGGCTCAGCGTGCCGTGCCGGAACCAGATTAGGGCCTGAAGCCATCCTGCGGTGTTGCGGCCAGGTCACAAGAAAGCAAGTTGAAGAAAGGAGCTCAGGGGCACTGTAATTCACAAACCTGCAGAGTTATAAATGACAGCTATCATCCAAAATAGACTGAAGTAAGGCTGCCAAGAGGACTTGAAAGCGGGGCAGAATTGCAGGAAACCGATTTCAGGAGGTAGACTGGAATTGCATTGAAAGCATAGGAAAAGAGGCAGAACGTCCACAATGATGCACTTGGCCAAAAAGGGCGTATGCGTTTTTTCCTGAATATATTCAGGAAAAAACGCATACGCCCTTTTTGGCCAACCAAGCAAGCTTGCAAAGGAAATCTGCACTACAATGAAGTCTCACTTCCCCCCGGTCAAAAGGGCCATCTGATAAAAGTGTAAAATCCAGAAAGGCAGGACAGGCCATGGAGAACTGGGAGCCTTGTTATGCTGATGGGCGGGATGTAAATTGCCAACAACCACTCGGGAGAAGTGTATGGTGTTTCCTGAAACATCTAAAAAACAAAGCAACAGAACCTAGGGCACTTCCACTTATGGTCCTATAGCTTAGGGAAATTAAAATCAAAAAGAGACAGCCACCCCAAAGTTTGGAACGGCTCTGTTTACAAGAACCTCGTTTACAGTACAAGTTCAACATCGCAGAAAGTGAAAAATGGATAAAGAAGGTGTGGTATTTACTTACAAAGCAATATCACTCAGCAATGAAATCTGTGTCATCAGGCCCTTAGCAGCACAATGAGTGGATTCAGGTATGATGATTCTAACTGAAGTAAGTCACACAGAAAAAGAAACATCATAAGATATCAGTAATACACGGAATGTAAACTTGGCTACACAGGAACTGAATTACAGAACAGAACAGGGTCTCAAATTTAGAAAACCAACTTATTCTTGCTTAAGGGGAAAGGTGAGTTGGGGTGCTGCATAAAACCAGAGATTGCAATGAGCACAGATAAAGTTCCTTAAGCCAAATATGGAATAGACAAGAGCTACTCCTTGCTCAACGAAATGGACTCAACACCCCATATTAAACGCCTAAGAATGTTCCTGACTAGTAACTATCTTAAAACCTATGGATTGCTATGTCTCCGAAAGAGAATCAAGCATGTGTACAGGGGCATAAACGCAGCAGTGATAGGATTGGAGAGGTTCGGTGAGCAAATGAAGACCCTTTGAAGTCATATTGCATGGTACCCATTCCACGGGTTTCAACTACCCAGGTTTAAGGTATTCTTCCTTCAGCTAAAACATGCATGTGGAACCTAGAGTATGATCAACCATGTGATCGGGAGACGTGTTCAAATATGTCTCAGTTTTCATACCCTGGTACTCGGGTGCAACATTCCAGACGCTTTACTAACACTCTCCCGACTTGGAGATTCAGTCCCTTTAACCTCCTGTTTGGCCCAGTTTGCAATTTCTGCGGAAGATGAACAGGAATAGCGAGAACCAATGAGAGGCTAGCTGGAGGTGTCTGGACGGGCAAATTTAACTCTCATTTCCCACCAGGAAGAGGAATTAACGAAAGGCTCAGCGTGCCGTGCCGGAACCAGATTAGGGCCTGAAGCCATCCTGTGGTGTTGCGGCCAGCACAAAAGAAAGCGAGTTGAAGAAAGGAGCTCAGGGGCACTGTAATTCACAAACCTGCAGAGTTATAAATGACAGCTATCGTCCAAAAATAGACTGAAGTAAGGCTGCCAAGAGGACTTGAAAGCGGGGCAGAATTGCAGGAAACCGATTTCAGGAGGTAGACTGGAATTGCATTGAAAGCATAGGAAAAGAGGCAGAACGTCCACAATGATGCACTTGGCCAAAAAGGGCGTATGCGTTTTTTCCTGAATATATTCAGGAAAAAACGCATACGCCCTTTTTGGCCAACCAAGCAAGCTTGCAAAGGAAATCTGCACTACAATGAAGTCTCACTTCCCCCCGGTCAAAAGGGCCATCTGAATAAAGTGTAAAATCCAGAAAGGCAGGACAGACCATGGAGAACTGGGAGCCTTGTTATGCTGATGGGCGGGATGTAAATTGCCAACAGACACTCGGGAGAAGTGTATGGTGTTTCCTGAAACATCTAAAAAACAAAGCAACAGAGCCTAGGGCACTGCCACTTATGGTCCTATAGCTTAGGGAAATTAAAATCAAAAAGACACAGCCACCCCAAAGTTTGGGATGCCTCTGTTTACAAGAACCTCGTTTACAGTACAAGTTCAACATCGCAGAAAGTGAAAAATGGATAAAGAAGTTGTGGTATTTACTTACAAAGCAATATCACTCAGCAATGAAATCTGTGTCATCAGGCCCTTAGCAGCACAATGAGTGGATTCAGGTATGATGATTCTAACTGAAGTAAGTCACACAGAAAAAGAAACATCATAAGATATCAGTAATACACGGAATGTAAACTTGGCTACACAGGAACTGAATTACAGAACAGAACAGGGTCTCAAATTTAGAAAAACAACTTATGCTTGCTTAAGGGGAAAGGTGAGTTGGGGTGCTGCATAAAACCAGAGATTGAAATGAGCACAGATAAAGTTCCTTAAGTCAAATATGGAATAGACAAGAGCTACTCCTTGCTCAACGAAATGGACTCAACACCGCATATTAAACGCCTAAGAATGTACCTGACTAGTAAGTATCTTAAAACCTATGGATTGCTATGTCTCCGAAAGAGAATCAAGCATGTGTACAGGGGCATAAACGCAGCAGTGATAGGATTGGAGAGGTTCGGTGAGCAAATGAAGACCCTTTGAAGTCATATTGCATGGTACCCATTACACGGGTCTCAACTCTCCAGGTTTAAGGTATTCTTCCTTCAGCTAAAACATGCATGTGGAACCCAAGTATGATCAACCATGTGAACGGGAGACGTGTTCAAATATGTCTCAGTTTTCCTCCCCTGGTACTCGGGTGCAACATTCCAGACGCTTTACTAACACTCTCCCCACTTGGAGAGTCAGCGCCTTTAACCTCCTGTTTGGCCCAGTTTGCAATTTCTGCGGAAGATGAACAGGAATAGCGAGAACCAATGAGAGACTAGCTGGAGGTGTCTGGACGGGCAAATTTAACTCTCATTTCCCACCAGGAAAAGGAAATAACCAAAGGCTCAGCGTGCCGTGCCGGAACCAGATTAGGGCCTGAAGCCATCCTGCGGTGTTGCGGCCAGGTCACAAGAAAGCAAGTTGAAGAAAGGAGCTCAGGGGCACTGTAATTCACAAACCTGCAGAGTTATAAATGACAGCTATCGTCCAAAAATAGACTGAAGTAAGGCTGCCAAGAGGACTTGAAAGCGGGGCAGAATTGCAGGAAACCGATTTCAGGAGGTAGACTGGAATTGCATTGAAAGCATAGGAAAAGAGGCAGAACGTCCACAATGATGCACTTGGCCAAAAAGGGCGTATGCGTTTTTTCCTGAATATATTCAGGAAAAAACGCATACGCCCTTTTTGGCCAACCAAGCAAGCTTGCAAAGGAAATCTGCACTACAATGAAGTCTCACTTCCCCCCGGTCAAAAGGGCCATCTGAAAAAAGTGTAAAATCCAGAAAGGCAGGACAGGCCATGGAGAACTGGGAGCCTTGTTATGCTGATGGGCGGGATGTAAATTGCCAACAACCACTCGGGAGAAGTGTATAGTGTTTCCTGAAACATCTAACAAACAAAGCAACAGAACCTAGGGCACTTCCACTTATGGTCCTATAGTTTAGGGAAATTAAAATCAAAAAGAGACAGCCACCCCAAAGTTTGGAACGGCTCTGTTTACAAGAACCTCATTTACAGTACAAGTTCAACATCGCAGAAAGTGAAAAATGGATAAAGAAGTTGTGGTATTTACTTACAAAGCAATATCACTCAGCAATGAAATCTGTGTCATCAGGCCCGTAGCAGCACAATGAGTGGATTCAGGTATGATGATTCTAACTGAAGTAAGTCACACAGAAAAAGAAACATCATAAGATATCAGTAATACACGGAATGTAAACTTGGCTACACAGGAACTGAATTACAGAACAGAACAGGGTCTCAAATTTAGAAAACCAACTTATGCTTGCTTAAGGGGAAAGGTGAGTTGGGGTGCTGCATAAAACCAGAGATTGAAATGAGCACAGATAAAGTTCCTTAAGTCAAATATGGAATAGACAAGAGCTACTCCTTGCTCAACGAAATGGACTCAACACCCCATATTAAACGCCTAAGAATGTTCCTGACTAGTAAGTATCTTAAAACCTATGGATTGCTATGTCTCCGAAAGAGAATCAAGCATGTGTACAGGGGCATAAACGCAGCAGTGATAGGATTGGAGAGGTTCGGTGAGCAAATGAAGACCCTTTGAAGTCATATTGCATGGTACCCATTCCACGGGTTTCAACTACCCAGGTTTAAGGTATTCTTCCTTCAGCTAAAACATGCATGTGGAACCTAGAGTATGATCAACCATGTGATCGGGAGACCTGTTCAAATATGTCTCAGTTTTCCTCCCCTAGTACTCGGGTGCAACATTCCAGACGCTTTACTAACACTCTCCCGACTTGGAGAGTCAGTCCCTTTAACCTCCTGTTTGGCCCAGTTTGAAATTTCTGCGGAAGATGAACAGGAATAGCGAGAACCAATGAGAGACTAGCTGGAGGTGTCTGGACGGGCAAATTTAACTCTCATTTCCCACCAGGAAAAGGAAATAACCAAAGGCTCAGCGTGCCGTGCCGGAACCAGATTAGGGCCTGAAGCCATCCTGCGGTGTTGCGGCCAGGTCACAAGAAAGCAAGTTGAAGAAAGGAGCTCAGGGGCACTGTAAACACAAACCTGCAGAGTTATAAATGACAGCTATCATCCAAAATAGACTGAAGTAAGTCTGCCAAGAGGACTTGAAAGCGGGGCAGAATTGCAGGAAACCGATTTCAGGAGGTAGACTGGAATTGCATTGAAAGCATAGGAAAAGAGGCAGAACGTCCACAATGATGCACTTGGCCAAAAAGGGCGTATGCGTTTTTTCCTGAATATATTCAGGAAAAAACGCATACGCCCTTTTTGGCCAACCAAGCAAGCTTGCAAAGGAAATCTGCACTACAATGAAGTCTCACTTCCCCCCGGTCAAAAGGGCCATCTGAAAAAAGTGTAAAATCCAGAAAGGCAGGACAGGCCATGGAGAACTGGGAGCCTTGTTATGCTGATGGGCGGGATGTAAATTGCCAACAACCACTCGGGAGAAGTGTATGGTGTTTCCTGAAACATCTAAAAAACAAAGCAACAGAACCTAGGGCACTTCCACTTATGGTCCTATAGCTTAGGGAAATTAAAATAAAAAAGACACAGCCACCCCAAAGTTTGGAACGGCTCTGTTTACAAGAACCTCGTTT